>NC_044994.1:5711158-6011158 GCF_008728515.1 Papio anubis | reverse complement strand
TTTCTATGGTTTCTTATAAGAAGTCACATAAACTTTCTTTTTTTTTAAAATTATTATTATTGTACTTTAAGTTCTAGGGTACATGTGCATAACGTGCAGGTTTGTTACATGTGTATACTTGTGCCATGTTGGTGTGCTGCACCCATCAACTCGTCAGCACCCATCAACTCGTCATTTACATCAGGTATAACTCCCAATGCAATCCCTCCCGCCTCCCCCCTCCCCATGATAGGCCCCGGTGTGTGATGTTTCCCTTCCTGAGTCCAAGTGATCTCCTTGTTCAGTTCCCACCTATGAGTGAGAACATGCGGTGTTTGGTTTTCTGTTCTTGTGATAGTTTGCTGAGAATGATGGTTTCCAGCTGCATCCATGTACCTACAAAGGACACAAACTCATCCTTTTTTATGGCTGCATAGTATTCCATGGTGTATATGTGCCACATTTTCTTCATCCAGTCTGTCACTGATGGACATTTGGGTTGATTCCAAGTCTTTGCTATTGTGAATAGTGCCGCAATAAACATACGTGTGCATGTGTCTTTATAGCAGCATGATTTATAATCCTTTGGGCATATACCCAGTAATGGGATGGTTGGGTCATATGGTACTTCTAGTTCTAGATCCTTAAGGAATCGCCATACTGTTTTCCATAATGGTTGAACTAGTTTACAATCCCACCAACAGTGTAAAAGTGTTCCTATTTCTCCACATCCTCTCCAGCACCTGTTGTTTCCTGACTTTTTAATGATTGCCATTCTAACTGGTGTGAGATGGTATCTCATTGTGGTTTTGATTTGCATTTCTTTGATGGCCAATGATGATGAGCATTTTTTTCATGTGTCTGTTGGCTGTATGAATGTCTTCTTTTGAGAAATGTCTGTTCATATCCTTTGCCCACTTTTGGATGGGGTTGTTTGTTTTTTTCTTGTAAATTTGTTTGAGTTCTTTGTAGGTTCTGGATATTAGCCCTTTGTCAGATGAGTAGATTGCAAAAATTTTCTCCCATTCTGTAGGTTGCCTGTTCACTCTGATGGTAGTTTCTTTTGCTGTGCAGAAGCTCTTTAGTTTAATTAGATCCCATTTGTCATGCTTATAAACTTTCATGTGGTGAATAACTTCTCTCTGGCTGCATTCAAGATTCATCGTTTGTCTTTGTTTTTGTTTCTGGTAAAATATACGTAACATAAAATTTATCATTTAGCCATTTTAAGTGTACAATTCTGTAGCAGTCACATAAAGTACACATGTATTTCATATTAAGTAAATTCACATGGTTGTTCAGTCATCACTACCATCTGATGGAATTTGCATATTCGTCCTCTCCGAATCTCATGTTGAAATGATACAATTTCCGTTGTTGGAGGTAGGGCCTGGTGGGAGGTATTTGGGTCATGGGGGTGGATCCTTCATGAATGACTTGGTGCCCTCCACATAGTAATAAGTGAGTTCTCTAGTTCAGGCAAGAGATAGTTGTTTAAAGGAAACTGGCACCTTCTCTTTCTCTCTCTGGCTCCCTTTCTTGTCATGTGACATGCCAGCTACCTTTCCCTTCTGCCATGAGTAAAAGTTTCCTGAGGCCTCACTGGAAACTGAGCAGATGCAGGTTCCATACATCTACAGCCTACAGACCTGTGAGGCAAATACACCTCTTTTCTTTATAAATTACTGAGTCTCAGGTATTCCTTTACAGTAATGCAAAATGGACTAACAGACAATCCATCTCCAGACATTTTTTATCCTCCCAAACTAAAATTCAGCACCTATTAAACAATTACTCCCAAATTTTCCATCTTCCCAATGCCTGGAAACGTGAATTCTACTCTCTGTCTCTATACATTTGGTTGTTTTAGGTACCTCAGATAAGTGGTACATCTGTCAACATCTGTCCTTTTGTGCCTGGCTTATTTCATAAGGAAAATATCTTCAAGATTCATTTATGCTGTAGTATGTATCAGAATATTCTTCCTTTCATAGCTAAGTAATATTCCCTGGTATGGGTATACCACATTTTGCTTGTCTATTCATCTGCCAATGGACATTTGAGAAATTTACACCTTTTGGCTATTGTGAAGAATGCTGATATATGAGCACTGGTGTCCTATTTATGGCTTCTGACAGCTTGATTATCATGTGTCCACGTGTAGATCTCTTTGGATTTATTCTATTTGGAATTCATTATGATTTTTCTTTTTTTTTTGAATGGAGTCTTGCTCTATTGCCCAGTTTCTGGAGTGCAATGGCATGATTTTGGCTCACTGCAACCTCTGTCTCCCAGGTTCAAGAAATTCTCCTGCTTTAGCCTCCCAAGTAGCTGGAATTACAAGCACCCACCACCACACCTGGCTAATTTTTGTATTTTTAGTAGAGATGGGGTTTCACCATGTTGGCCAGGCTGGTCTTGAACTCCTGACCTCTGGTGATCCTCCTGCTGCAGACTCTTAAAGTGCTGGGATTACAGGCGTGACCCACTGTGCCCAGCTGGAATTTATTCAGATTCTTGAATGTGTAGATTGATTTTTTAAATCAAATTTGTGTAGTTTTCAGTTTATTTCTTTAAATATTCTTTCTTCTCCTTTTGTCTCTCCTCTCCTTCTGTGACTTCTATTTTACCTATGTTGATACACTTGATGATGTCCTATAGGTATCCAAGACTATTTTCCTTCATTCTTTTTTCCTTTTATTTTTCAAACTAGGTAATCTCAATTGACCTGTCTTCAAGTTCACTGATTCTTTCTTTTACCAGCTCAAATCTACTTTGAATATGATGATAATTTTTCATAGTTCGATTATTTTCATTTTCAACTCCAGGATTTCTACTTGGTTCTTTTTAAATAATTTTCTTCTCTTTATTGATATTGTCTATATGGTGAAACATCATTCTCATACATATCTTTAATTATTTGAGCGTAGTTTATTTTAGTTTTTGAGCCTATCTATAACACCTAATTTAAAGTCTTTGTCTAGTAAGTCTGTTGTCTATGCTTCCTCAAGGAAAGTTTGTATTTACTGTGTTCCTCCAATGTGTCCAAGGCATGAAGCAGCCATGGCCACAGACCAAAGGCCAAGCCGAGATAGACAAGGGATTGCTTTGTCCCTGGCTGATATGAGATGAATGCCACAGCTAGATGCCACTTTACCCAGGTCAGAGGCATTGACTGCTTTTCTACCTGTGTATGAGTCATACATTCCAATTTTTGTCTGTTTCATTTTGTTGTTGTTGAAAACTGGGCATTTAAAATAATAGAATGTGGCAACTGTGGATATCAGATCCCTCACCCTTCTCCAGGCTTTGTTGTTACAGGTATTGTTGTTCGTTTGCCTAGTTACTTTCTTTTTTCATTTTTCTTAGATGGAGTCTCACTCTTTTTGTCCAGGCTGTAGTGCAGTGATGCAATCTTGGCTTACTGCAACCTCTACCTTCTGGATTGAAGTGATTCTCCTGCCTCAGTTTCCTGAGTAGCTGGGATTACAGGCATGCACTACCATGCCCAGCAAACTTTTGTTTTTGTTTTTGTTTTTGTTTTTGTTTTAAACAGAGTCTCACTTTGTTGCCCAGGCTGGAGTGCAGTGGCATGATCTTGGCTCACTGGGTTCACGCCATTCTCCTGCCTCAGCCTCCCAAGTAGCTGGGACTATAGGTGGCCACCACCATGCCTGGCTAATTTTTTGTAGAGATGGGGTTTCACCGTGTTAGCCAGGATGGTCTTGATCGCCTGACCTCGTGATCCACCTGCCTTGGCCTCCCAAAGTGCTGGGATTACAGGCATGAGCCACCATACCTGGTCAACTTTTGTATTTTTAGTAGAGACAGGGTTTCACCATGTTGACCAGGCTAGTCTCAAACTCCTGACCTCGTGATCCACCTGCCTTGGCCTCCCAAAGTGCTGGGATTACAGGTGTGAGCCACCACACCTGGTCAACTTTTGTATTTTTACTAGAGACAGGGTTTCACCATGTTGACCAGGCTGGTCTCAAACTCCTGACCTGCCTGCCTGACCTCCTGACCAGGTGATCTGCCTGCCTCGGCCTTCCACAGTGCTGGAATTACAGGCATGACCCACCAAGCCCTGGCACCTAGTTACTTTCTAGACTAACTCTGTAAAGTTTTTATTTGTTTGTGGCCTCTGAATTCTCTGCTAGGTTAGCTTAGTTTTCAGCTAATGATTGGACAGATAATTCGTTGGATGATTCCCACATTCAGCATATTCCCACAGCCTTTTCTGAGTGCCTCTGTGTGCATGGTGAGGCATGCCTTCAGTGATCCAGTGTTTACAGCTGTGGACTTAACCTTCACTTGAGATTGTGCTTGTGCATAGTCTCAAGATCAGCAAGAAGTCAGAGTTTAAGGCTTCTACCTTTGCTGGAGAGGCATACAACCCCACACATGCCCATTGCTTTCTAGATTTCTGAGGATATGTTTGAACTGTGTAAAGCCCACCACAGACCTCCCATTCTCCAGTTTTTACCTTAAGCTTTTTGCTTTTTGTATCTTTAAAAATGTGGGCTTAGATGTATTTTTAAATTAAATTTTATTTTTTTTTAATTTTTTAATTTAATTTTATTTTTTTCAGATGGAGTCTCGCTGTGTCACCCAGGCTGGAGTGCAGTGGCACGATCTCAGCTCACTGCAAGCTCCATCTCCCAGGTTCATGCCATTCTCCTGCCTCAGCCTCCCAAGTAGCTGGGACTATAGGTGCCCACCACCACATCTGGCTATTTTTTTTTTTTTTTTTTTTTGTATTTTTAGTAGAGATGGGGTTTCACTGTGTTAGCCAGGATGGTCTCGATTTCCTGACCTCATGATCTGCCTGCCTTGGCCTCCCAAAGGGTGGGGATTATAGGCGTGAGCCACTGCACCTGGCCTAAATTTTATTTTTTAATTGAAAAATAATTATACATATTCATGGGAGTACATAGTGATGTTTTGATATGTATATAACGTGTAGTAATCAGATCAGGGTAATTATCCTTTTAAACTTTTTGTCAGCATCTTGTTAGTCCTAACTGCTAACATTGCCACAAGAATCTCCAATATTAAACAATTGTTGCTGATTGTTTTCAGCAAATTACCTAGAGGTAGAACTGTTCACAGAGATGGAACTCCAAGTCAGGTAAAATAAAGACAACTCTTGAAAAATTGAGTTTTTCAGTGACTTGCTAGACAGGTCAAATAGTGACAGTTCTCTAGGGATGGGGCCTTTGGGGGAACTCCAGCACTGATCTGTCTCCTCTAGCGGCTGCTGGTTTTCAAGAGGGGCATGGAATTAGGGCAAGTAAAGATGCCACAAACCTGTTCTTAGGAGATTCTGCTCTTTTTCTTGAATAAACCCGCCTCAGATTGTTGCAAACCTTTAGTTAATTTTAAAATACTAACAAAATTGATTTTGGCAGTTCTTGGTAGTGTTTTTATTTCTTTTATAGGAGAGTAGATATACAGAAGGTTTTGCTGTTCTGGAAAACTGAATCTTGCAATGCAAGTAAAAGTCAAGCATGCAGAGAAGGCAATAAAGAGCATCCCAGGAAGTGGGGCTAGCAGAGTAGAGGTAGAACCCAGAGAGAGGTTGGCTCACGAAGTGTGGCTCGGTGTGGCTGAGACAGAGGGTTCCCTTGGGAATGCACACAGAAGATGTAAGCAGTGACCATACCCAAGGGGCCTTTATTCCAGGTTATTTTTCTCCTGCTTTTAACATTTAGGATTTTAGATCGTAATAGGGAAAATCTGTGGTTCCAGGATAGTTCTTTCATTTGTCACCTATTTGCCTCCAGTTTCGTCACACCACCTAGCTCCTGGGCTCTGTAGATCACAATCTGCCACCCGTCCTCTCTTCTCCTCCCCAGGAATGAGAAAACAGTGTGCAGAACTGGGCCCATGGCCTCATGCTGACTGCTGGGAGGAATCTGGCACTTAACCCTTGCCTCAGAATGTCCTTTCCTCCCTAAAGCCCATAGAACCAGAATGCGCTTTCTCTGGGTGAATGTACAGATGATTTGTTAGGTAAATTGGCAGAAGCCGTAAGATTACAAGCAGAAAGATAGGGGGTCATCAGACTGTGCTTGCAGAGCTGGCAGAAGCTGTCTTCTACATTACAGGTTTTCCCTTCCTATTTTCCCTTGCGCTAACCCTGGAAACCTTCTTAATTTGGTAGCACGCCCAACCCACAATCTGCTTTTCACCCTTACAGATTTATGGCAAGCTGTATTTCACCCAAGAAATGTAAGCTGTGAAGAGATGATTGTGTGGGGATCCGATCTGGTCCAAATCCTTCTGATCCACCACTATGGACAAGTTGCTCCTAACCTTCCTCTCTGTTATCTCGTCTCCTCTTCTGTCAGATGTCAATGATAATCCCCACCCCTTGCTGACCTCATACAGACTTCAGGAAAGTGACTTGAAATCAGAAAACCGTAAGCTCCTTGACAAAAAGTTCCCACTTAAAGACAGGCTTTCTCCTTATCCTTAGAAGGATGATTTCCGGCTTAACACGGATTTACAAATACCATGAGTTCCAGTTCTGAACTGTGTAGCTCTGCCCCTGAACATCCACTGGGGAAGCAATGCTTATTATTGTCAGGATTTCAGTCCAGATGAGAGAGTGCTAACTGCAGCATGTGAGAAGGGCGGCGAGTAGGGAGGAGACCACAGCCCTGCTCCCAGCTGCACCCCTCACTCATTCCAAACAGACCAGGCATTGTGTTCCAAACCAGATTTTGCACATTAGATCCACGTGGGAGAAGGGAGCTCTGCCTTTTTTTTTTTTTTTTTTTTTTTTTCCGTTTAAACGTAAGCAGTTTTACAAATAAACTTCTTGCTTAAACTTTACTTAGCTATCATCCAAGTAAGCTTTCTGGGAGAAACACCCATGAGTCCTGCTGCTGCAAGCCCCTCGTGCCGCTGTGTGGGGCGAGTGAACAGGTCTGAGTTTGTTTGTTTGTTTGTTTGTTTGTTTTTGAGACAGAGTCTCACTCTGTCACCCACGCTGAAGTGCAGTGGGGCGATCTCAGCTCACTGCAACCTCTGCATCCTAGGTTCAAGCAATTCTCCTGCCTCAGCCTCCTAAGTAGCTGGGATTACAGACACCCACCACCACATCCAGCTACTTTTTTTGTTTTTAGTAGAGACGAGGTTTCACTGTGTTTGCCAGGATGGTCTCAATCTCCTGACCTCGTGATCCACCCGCCTTGGCCTCCGAAAGTGCTGGGATTACAGGCGTGAGCCACTGTGCCCGGCCAGGTCTGAGTTTTACATTGTGCCCAGGTAGTGATGTGGAGGAGCTTTGAGGGGAGCGGGCCCCACACCAGGGAGCTCGCACGGGATGCTGCTGGATCCACCTGGCTGGGAGTATAGGAACAGAGCGGAAGGAACAAACTCCAAAATCTTTAGGAGATTCACTCAACCAATTTCATGACTTCTGGGTCAGGACAGAGTGGGAGAGGAAAGAGCGGGATAGGCCTTGGGTTCGGGTTTGAGTCCCATCCACCAAAACAGTGAATGAGCTGGAGAAGGAAGATGACCTTGGTTTAGAACGTGTCGAAGCTGGGTGTTTCTGGGATGGTCAAGTGACTGGATTCCATAGGCAGATGGACATAGAAAGGGTCAAAGGCTGTTTGTGTTGTTTTGCTTTATTTTTTAGAATAATCATCATTGTAACACCAATCCTTATTAATTCAGGTCATCTTCACAAGAAGATACAGATTCTACGATCCTGCTGATAGACTGTGGGAAAACCGCTGGTAGGGCGGAAGAAGCTGGCGATGGGCATGCCAGCTGATCATGAGCGGAAAAAAGTCCATGAGGAGTGGGCAGATGGAAGCTCGGACGGAGTGGGTGGCAAGGAGAACTCATCCACTGAGACATGAGGAAAGAAGAATCAGTGTGTTCACATGCGGGGCCTTGCCTGGTGGTTGGATGTTCTTGTCAAAAGAGGAACAATGAAGTGGATGGGCTTGGGCAGGGGCCTTGAGGGCAGTGGTGAGATGTGGGACAGCCTCTGAGGACAGTGAGCAAGGGGATCTTTTATGCAGCAGACCGGGAGGGAGGAGAGCAGAAACGGCTGGCTGCCTAGCCCAGCTCCACCCTCCCTCTTTCTTTCCTTCTGCTTGGAGGGGCGATGTGACCAGCCAAAACTTCCATGTGTCTCAGCCTCCCTTGCATCCAGGGAAGGCCTGTGTCAGAGTTCTGGCCAATGAGGTGGAAACAGAAGTCCCTAGCTGGTCTTTCCAGAAAAGATTTTCTTTTGAATTGGTTTGTATTTTGTTTGTGGGGATGCTCAGCTGGCACATGCCCTTTGCCCTTTACCCTTCCTTCCCCTTTCCTACCTGGAATACAGATGCAGTGCTGGAGGTGAAGCAGCCATATGGTGACCATGAGGCAACAAGCACAGAGACAAAAGCCACATGCTAACAAAGACTGAATGAAGAGAAGGAGCCTGTTGGGGGCATTCTATGTGTACCTATTAGCCCTGTAGATTTCTTTCATGGGGGAATAAAATAAAACCACCATTTAATGAAGCCACTGATGTCAGCTTTTATTACACACAGCCAAGTGCAGGGTCAACTGATATGGAAGGGAAAACAGATTGTGGGGTTGCTCTAGGACTGGGGCTCTGCAAGACAGGGCAAAAGGGGGTGGAGTGTCTTGGTGAAATCGAGGATTTCTAATCAACTGTGGGATCTAGACAGATTAGCTAAGAAGTAGGGGCCTACAGAAACGAGGAAGCTGGAGGCGGAGGGTTAACCGCACACAGGAGTCCGTAAGCTTATTGTGGGAAGATCTGGGTGCTACAAGAGGGTAGGAACTTGGAACTGGGTGTTGACTGTGGTGTGGCCTATGACAGGTGTGACAAGGCCTAGGACGGATGCGGGAGACACGCAGGTCACTGTGAAGCCATGGAAACCAGAACTTACTCCAAGCCGGGCTCACAATGGGCAACCTTCTCGGGGATGCCTGAGACAACTCGGTCAAGGTCAAAGCCAATTGCCCCTCCTTTCAAACCATGGCGGGCTTGTCGTAACTTCCTCAGTCCCATTGGGCGTCCTTTGGCTCTGTTCTTTGCCTGGTTTACCCTTCTCTTCTCTCCCCATCAAAGGTAATTCCCACGGCAAGGGCATTAGTGAATATTTTTCAGAAACCGGCAAGGCTCCATCAGTGACGTTTCCCTAGGACTGCAAATTTAAACCAGACTCCAAAACTCAGTAACCTGGTAGTAAATCATTATACTCTCTTTTCCAAAGAAAATGTCACTTCTAGGATGAATATCCACTTTTGGCTCTTCATAAAATGACCAATGGCTCCATCATAAGACAGCCACTATAGAAACCAAGCCAGATCTGGATGAGTAACAGAGAGAGATATTAGTGGAGTGTGTGCATTAAGGGACTGGCCATGCACGCTCCTGCCCACAGCCCCTAATCAGCGAGTTGGCCCCTGAGAGCACCTAGGCCCTGCGCTGGTTTGATTGAAGCGCTCCTTCCCTCCTGTCCTCTGTGCCATTAGACCTCTCCTTGTTTCTAACTTGTAACCAAAACAGTAATGTCCTCACAGCAGCTCCCTGCGTTCCTACCAGCAAGGTCTCTACGGCAGTCTCGAGAATCTTCCGAAATCTCCCTTCAGACCCATTAGCTGGAGAGTGATAAAGCTGCAAGCTGTAAGACTGGGTGATTTGTTACCCGAGAAACATTTCATTTTAATTCTTTAAGAAATTGCTCAGAGTGATTCTTGGGGAAAAAGAAAAAAACAAAAAAACAAAAAACCCATAGTTGAATCTTTTCATAGTCAAAACCATTTGCTGTTAAAATCATTGACTACATTTTTTCTGGAATGCTTGACTGATTACACTCGCCCTTCTCCAGAAATATTGACGGTTTCTCAGGCTGTGTTGGTTCCCCAAGCACACATAACACATAATCCTTGGCAAAATCACTAAAGGAATCATTTATATGGGCTGGAAGACTGCAGCTCTGCCTGGAGAATTGCATTATTTCTTCTCTCAACTATACTGCTGTCACCCTCCAATCAGGCCTGCTGCACGGCTCCCTGGAGACCCCCACTGCAGGGCCAGAAGCTGCTGGCTGCAGCTGCCTCCTGCCAAACGTTGTGTATTAGGCCTGAGACAGAGGAGTAGAGGTCCTGGTCACTCCTTCCTCTCCAGAGGGTGGTTCCATGCTGTCCCATGGGACACTGGAGGCCACGTGGGCTTCAAAAGGATACTGAGTGACAGAGAAATGGTTCAGAGTGCCTGTTCAGGACCGGGACATGCCTGGCCTTGCCTGGTTAGCCAGCATCTGCCTAAGCCTCACTTGCTCATCTAGAATATTGTTCCCCACCTCATTTGATTCTTTAGGGGACTGTTATGGACTGAATGTTTGTGTCTCTCCCGGACTCACATGTGGAAATCCTAATCCCTCATGTGATAGTATTAGCAAGTGGAGCCTTTAGGAAGTAATAAGGGCACGAGGCTGGAGCCCTCATGAATGGGATGAGTGCCCTTATCAAAGGGGTTCCAGAGAGCTCTCTGGCACTCTTTCCACCAGGTGAGGACACAGTGAAAAGACAGCAGTCTGCAACCCGAAATAAAACCTGACCATGGGGGGCCCACAGTTGCCTGGATGCGGAGCTCCCTGTGGCCTTGGCCCCAGTGATGTGCATGACACAGTCAGAGAGAAGGAGGTAACATGATGAGGAGGAAGACAGGACAGAAATTCAAACCCGGGGTGCATGTGTCCTCAGCTTCACCCCTGCCTTGTAGTACAGGAGCCAATGCCCCGTTTCTGGTTAAGCGATTTTGAGTGGATTCTCTGTCCCTTGTAACAAAAAAGGCCTGAGTACAAGAAAGATATTACAATTTTCCTCATTTGACACATGAAGACACTTCGGTTCAGAGAGGCTAAATGACATGCCCAGGGTCCCACATGGATGCAGGTCAGAGCTGCGTCCGGAACCAGGTCTTTGTTCATAGTCCCTGCTTTCAACACTATAGCCCTATGGTCTTGACTCTCTGGGGACAACTTCCAGTGCTTCCTCTGTCCCATCAAATCCCATCTGTTCTGCAGGAAAATGACCCCACCCTGGAAAACTGGTGAATAAAAGGAACGGAGGTCCACAGGGAATGGGTAGTGGGGATGATTGTGGGAAAAACAACCTTCTAGGACCCAGGATCTCAGATGATATGGATGACTTGGCTCTTTAAAAGTTCCTGCGAAGCCTTTCTCTAAGCGGGGCTGCACTGGAGCGTTGTTGTCTCTGCAGACACAGGCTTGAGAAAGGTGGGCTCAGGTCTTGGCCTTTTAGGAGCACACTAGGCACTGTCACCCACCCAAGATCCGAAGGCGGGGCTCAGCTGTCTGCAATGTTCACATGTGTGTCACACCCTAGAAGCACAAAGCCAACTCGTACAACAAAAAGAAGCTGGGTTTCAGACCTACGCGCCTATGAAAATGAAACAAAACGATTTAGGTTGTTTTTATTTTCTCAAAAATAAAAGTCACCCCTGCTGTTTAACTGCATGCAAAAGTGTTTCCAGATCAATCCATCAGCAGCTGTAAAACTCCGTGTTGATCCACTCCAGCAACACCGAAGGAAGATCAAACCTCCCGAGAGAAGAACTGGTTGGCTCGCTCTCTAAATGGACTGTTTGCTCTGTCATTCAACACCCGCAAATGTTTCTACCACTGAACATTGCTAAGGTCAAATTGGACAAAATATATTAAGATATGATCAGATTTTGCTTTGTATTCAAAATGTCTTACGGAAGCGACACGGCCGGCTGTCCCGTGGCTGCAGCCTTCCAGGGAAAGGCAATGGGCACAGATTTGCGGCTTTACTTTGCATGCACACTGCGTGGAGGGCAATTTGCTGCCGGTTTATGTTGTCCTGACTTCCTGGCGATGTGCAGACATGCAGGAGAATCTGCACAAAGACTGCTTAAGCAAACAGTCAGGCAGAAAAGGACTCTTGGTCTCTCTTGTTTCTAACCACTCCCCTCCCAGCATCGTCTATTTCCCCATCATCACAGTGACCGAGCAGCCTGTAGCTTCCCCAACTCTTTCCTTCGGCTTTTCTCAACAGATGCTGCTTGACTGCATCGATCCCAGATAGGAGCGCTAATGTAATGGGCAGGGTTTGGGAGCTGGGGTAGCAGAGTGCTGTGTTCTCTATTAGTGTCCAAATTACTCATCCTTTTTGTGCCTTGGTTTCTCCATCTATAAAGCAATGCAAATGAAAATGTACAATTCCCAAGCCTTCTGTGAAGATAATTGAGATTACCGAGACAGAGCAATTCGCATGGTGCTCTGGGTATGGTGAACGCCCAGTGGAGGCAGGTGATGAGATGATCATTTTCATTATTGCCCACGTTTGCTTCAAAACCTTACCCTCATCACTTATCTTCAGTTTAGTATTCCAAGCTCCATTGCTGTCTCTAGGTCTCCCCAACCTAATTTTTCACTTCTGACTTGCATCCAGAACTACTCACGTCCAGTTGCCTTCATCCAACATTGGTAGAAATCCTATTAGGTCCTAGGCGCTGTGTTGGGTGAGGGCAAATAAAATGAGGGGCACCCCTCTTATCTCCGTGGGAGGTAACAAAGCTCTCCTGCACTCCCTCACTTAACCAAAAGTTGCTGGTGGTCTCCGTTACTCAATTTTTTTTTTTTTTTTTTTTTGAGATGCAGTCCCGCTCTGTCGCCTAGGCTGGAGTGCAGTGGCGCGATCTCGGCTCCCTGCAACCTCCGCCTCCTGGCTCAAGTGATTCTCCGCTGGGATTACAGGTGCCGTCTGCCACCACACCCAGCTAATTTTTGTAGTTTTAGTAGAGATGGGATTTTCTGCCATGTTGACCAGACTTGTCTCAAACTCCTGACCTCAGATGATTCCCCCACTCCGGCCTCCCAAAGTGCTGGGATTACAGGTGTGAACCACCTCGCCCAGCCTGTTCCTCATTTTTTAAATTGATATGATGGTATAGGGCAGTAATTACCTGCTGTGGAGAGAGGTGGGCTGTTGATGACAGCATTGATAATGGTGGAAAAGTAAGTGAATTGATAGAAGAATTATAGGAAGGTAGTTTAATGGATAGTTTATTCTATATGTATATGCTTGCTTCTCCTCTCAAAATGGCCAAAGAATGCAACATAGGAGTTCTGGTATGGAAGTCTAATTTGTGATTTAACTGGGGTTTACAAAGAAGCACAGTTCTTAGAGGCAGCTCGATGGCAAGTCTAGGCTGTGGCCTGAGTCCTACTATCAGCCTGCTGAAGGATGGGATGGAAGACCTACAGTGCCTTCGTCTGTGCTCCCAAACAGCCCTCAGCACACTGCTGTAACCATCTGTTTGTGTGTTCGTCTCCCTGATAAACCTCCAAGCTCCATCAGTGCTGGGGCATTGCCCGAATGTCTACAATGTGTCCAGTTCCTGTTAAGCTGAACTTATGAGGACAAAGAGGTTGATCATCCCATACATATCAAAAAAACACTCTCTGCTCACATGAAAGGACAAGGGAAATATCACTTCCCAACAAAGAGTCCTGGAGAAAATAGAAGTATTTATGTCTTAGAACTCCTCAAGTGTAGAATATGGGATTTGCTACTCATGCAAGCAGGCAGCAGAAAGTAACATCAAACTCAGGGCCTCTAGGGTGAAATGTGTACCTCCAAGATACACAATTAGGGTGAGGGCAGAAAATATTAGGACTTTCCATTTAGTTTACAGTCATCCTTTAAACATTTGTGATTTATGTATGCTTTATGATCTGTATAACATATTAGCATTTAAATATGTATATATCTAAATATGTAGAATTTTTTTTTTTTTTTTATGGAGTCTCGCTCTATCGCCCAGGCTGGAGTGCAGTGGCACAATCTCGGCTCACTGCAAGCTCTGCCTCCTGGGTTCACGCCATTCTCTTGCCTCAGTCTCCTGAGTAGCTAGGACTACAGGAGCCCGCCACCATGCCCAGCTAATTTTTTTTGTTTTTTTTTTTTTAGTAGAGACGGGATTTCACCATGTCAGTCAGGATGGTCTCCATCTCCTGACCTCGTGATCTGCCCACCTCGGCCTCCCAAAGTGCTGGGATTACAGGTGTGAGCCACCATACCCAGCCAAATGTATTTTTATATACTGAGGATGATTACAATTTTTTATCAATTGGGTATACAATACAAATGTTTGGAACACATTGATCTGAATATTTATTATATAACATCTGAACTGTATATAACTCCATATGAGTTTTAATAAATATTTAAATATGTATGTGATGTCAATTGTGATTTGCCAACTGTTCTTCGTTGTCTCAGGGCAATTTCCACTTCATAAGATGGGTAAAAATGAGTTTCATAGATGAACAGATAGATGAACAAATGGGAGAATGGATGGGTGGGTGGATCGATGGATGGAAGAATTGAGTGGATGGGAGGATGGATAGGAGGATGAATAGATGGATGGATGGATGGATGGACAGTTGGATGAATGGATGGGTGGGAGGATGGAGAGATGGATGGATGGATGGTTGGATGAATGGATGGGTGGGAGAATGGATGGGGCATGGATGGATGGATGGATGGATGGATGGATAGTTGGATGAATGGATGGGTGGGAGGATGGAGAGATGGATGGATGGATGGACAGTTCGATGAATGGATGGGTGGGAGGATGGAGAGATGGATGGATGGATGGACAGTTGGATGAATGGATGGGTGGGAGGAAGGATGGGGCATGGATGGATGGATGGATGGATAGATGGATACATGGTCAGATGAACAGTACTCACTTATACTTATTTTAACCTGGGGTTCATACAAAGGTGTCAGAGATTCTGAGAACTGCCTGAAATCGCACACAACATATCCCAAGGAGGATCAAGCCATGGCAGGGCAGTTGGAACAGAAAAGTCCCTTACTGCAGATTTTTATACGGGAAACAAGGGAAAGATTGTGATAGTAGGAGCGATATGAACATGATTCTGGAATTGAGTTTTCTCCTTGTCATAGATTTAATTCAATCCTGAAGCAGGGGTTGTAATTTTTAATACCAATGAGCAATACTGATAAACATGCTATTTAGCTTTGAAAACCATATCAGAAAATGAGGGCTTTCAATTTATTTATGTATTTGGTGTAACAAATAAAGTCTAGGGCCTACAGAGTTCCTCACTCAAAACAGGTTATTGAAAAATATTTGTCCTATTGAATTCTTTCACCTCCCCCAAGCTCAAGAAGCACTCGAAGATGGAACACCTACAGTGTGAGAGTGATTTTCATTATTTGACACCAGTGTGGGTCGAGGGACCAGGAATCTTCCACTCTGTCCAGAATGTCTTGTTTTCCTCCTGTTAAAATTTCAGCAGCAAAAAAAAAAAAAAAACCCAAACCAAAACAAAACACACACCATGATAAAGCCATCATGATGATGAACAGCGGCCTTAATTGGTATTAAAGGCTATTTATGTTGGTATGACTAAGTTAAAACCCCTAATTGATTGGAGACACTTGAGTAATAGAATCCATGGAGTCCCATTAGTATTGCATTGACATATTAGCATATCTTCTACTTGATGGCAAAAGGATACGGTTGGGAGCTTCACACTGTAGCACATCCAGGGTAAGATTTCTGACCTTAGATTTACGTTATCTAAAGCAACAAACCCAGCTGCCTACTTTCGTGGTCTGAATTACAGATTTTCCATTTAGCTGGACACCATGAATCTGCTGCTACAATTATGTCTACAATTACAACCCCCTTGAGTGCCTATGGCATTCTAATGCAGTTGTTTACTTTATACTCTGGCCTTTTCTTGGAGTAAAAGTGCATCAGCAGCCCCCGCTCCCTCTCCCCTGGAAGGTGCTGCACCTCGTTACTTGGTAGAGCTGTCAACTAGACAGATGCCAGCGGTACTCTCAGGAGCTGACTTCCTCCTGCTGTTCTGTTCATTGCTGCCTTTCTCTCTTCAAAAGAGATCTTCTTTTCATCAGAGCCTTCCAATCTAGGAAATAACGAACTCAATTCTCCCCTCTGTTGAGGGAATGCACATTCCCAGGGCAGAGTAGTGGGGAGCTTTTTAAATTTAATAAGTATTAGCTGAGCCAGCACTGCACTGGGCACTAAAACCCCCTCCCCAGCGCTGTGTTCTGGGTAAACAGAAACGTGACAGGTTCAAGGTTTTCTCCCAGAATTTTCCCCAGCTGATGTGCTCTGGGCCACATCCCATGTCCAGGATCTGACTGATGCTCTTCTTTTCCCTTGTTTTTTTAAAAAACAAAAATGTGATGATATTATACATGTCATTTTCTGACCTGCTTTTAGAAAATGTCAAACATTTTAATTGCAATAGTGATTTATTCTTATTCTGAAAATTTATACATTACCTAAGTGTATAAAGTTAAATCTTCACAGGAAGAGCTACTATTTCCAGATCTCTTTCAATGCATATACAAACACAAGCATATACATAAAAATATGCACCTAAAATCAAAATGAAATTTTAATATAAATCTTTTCCTAAATATTACTGTTTATTTGTGACTAGTACATTTGGATAGTCTCAGCATCAACAAATTACATTTATATTATTACAGCCACCTAAATGCATGGATCAGATGCAACCTTTTTTTTTTTTTTTACTTAACTTATCCCTTATTGTTAGATACTTTGACTACTTCCTGTATTTCATGATTATAAACAAACAGAGGATGAGCATTTTTTTAGCTGCATCTCCTTTCCCTTTTTCTTTTTATTATGGAAAATTCTGAACATCCACAAAATAAAGAGAACAGTGTAATGAATCCTCACAGCTCCATTATCTAGCTTCAAAGTCATCAACACTTTGTCAATCTTGTTTCATCTACGTCCCTTTCCCAGCACACCACACACACACACACACACACACATACACACATGCACACCTTTTTTTTCCCCTGGAGTATTTTTAAGGAAATCTGACATAAGACACAGGAAGAGAAGTATAAGAAAAGGCTAGCAGATAAGGCCTACTCCCTTCCTCTCCTTGTCTAACATGACTCCCTCTGAGGGATGCTGCGTGGGGGTGAGTTAAGTCCTCTCTTCCTGCTTTTCCTATGAACTCGGAGTGTCAGGCACATTAAACCTACTTTAGGAGGTGCCAGTAGCAGGAACTTTAGAATCAGAAAGATGCATGTTGTGCTCTTGGTTTTCTTACTAGCTTCCAAATTTTATCAAGTTACTTAGACATTCCGAGCTTAAGAGCTGGAACTGTTATCACCGGCTCATGGCTACACCGAGGAGCGCATGAGTTCTTGCAGTGGTCACAGCTCCAAGCAACTCAAGCAGAGGCGTTTTGCACCTGAGTTCAGCAGCCAAGGCCTTGACCCTGAGCAAACTGGCCTGGCTCACAGCAGCACTGCATGTGTATCCTGATTTGTCACCAAGCCACAAAATACATGCCCAGTTGCATGTCTCTGTAGCCGAACCATACCAGACAGTGTGAATTGTGGCATCATCAATCCAAGCAAACGTGAGGAAATTAACTATGAATGAATCCAAAGGCAGATTGTCTAACCAAGCTACTGCTGGTTAAATCGAGTCACCCATGTCCAACATCCTCGCATTTCCTTGGAGCGCTGGATTAGGAAACTCCACAGGGTTCTCATTTCTGCTCTGGATCCTGTGACTCTAGGCAAGTCAGTTACATCTCTGAGTCACTGTCCTCACCTGTAGAATGAAGATGGTATATTCCACCATCGCCAGGGCCATTCCAAAGAGGGGTGAACCTTTAGACCTTGAACACACCTGACCTCCAAGTCAGCCTGAACTCGATCATGCAATCGAATGTGCACATGTGCCTGCATTTTTGGCTGTGTGGTTAAAAGAGCCCCAGCTTTGCAGCCAGCAGACCCACCTCCAGGACTCAGCTGTATTATCCACTAGCTTTGTGACTCAGAGAAAATTGTGCCCTCCCTAAGTTTCTACCTCCTCAGCTAGAATGTAGACATTCATTTGCTCATTCATGCTTCTAATTTTATTCAGCGCCTACTATGTACTATACCATTCTAGTGCCCACGGTCTAGTGGGGATGTGATTGGAGGTGGAGGAGAAGTAAACAAAAATAAATTGTAAAATGAGCAGTAAGTTGGAGATAGATGCTAAGGCAAAATTAAAGTGAGTGGGGGAGTTGGGGAGCAACAAAGGAGCCATCGGGGAGGGGCAGTGTTGCAGTGCTAGAGAGACGTCCAGGTAAACATCACTGAACAGGTGATGTCTGAGTAAAATCCTGAAATGAGATGAGGGAGCCAGCCAAGCAGATATGAGAAGGAAAGTGTACTAGGCTGAGGGCGCTTGTAGGTGCAAGAGTCCTGAGGCAGAAGCATGCCTGGAATGTCTGAGGACCCACAGGGTGGCCACTGTGCCAGGGACAGAGGGAGGGCACTGGCCATGCGGGATCTTGGAGCCCACTGTCAGGACACTGGCTGTTATTCATCCTAGGTCTGGAAGCCTTTGCAGGGTTTTGAGCAGAGGTGTGATGTGCTCTACCCCAGCATTTTTCAAAGCATGATCTGGGGACTCCTGGGAGCCCCTGACACTTTTTCAGAGATCCCCATGAGGTCAAAATTATTTTCATAGTAATATAAGACATGATTTTCCCTTTTGTTCTCATTCTCTCATAACTACACAGTTGAGTTTTCTAGAGGCTACACGACATATATTGCAACAGATTCAAAGTAGAAATGGGAGAATTCATTTATTAAGCCAGACATTAAGGAGATTTACAAAATGTACTCTCCAAAAATGTATACTGCTACTTCTCTCAATTTTGTTTTGTTTTGTTTTGTTTTGGAAAATAGGGTTTTTGTTTTTGTTTTTGTTTTTCTTTTTGAGACAGAGGCTCGCTCTGTCACCCAGGCTGGAGTGCAGTGGCGCAATCTCACTGCAACCTCCACCTCCTGGGTTAAAGCGATTCTCCCGCCTCAGCCTCCCGAGTAGCTGGGATTACAGGTGCACACCACCATGCCTGGCTAAGTTTTTGTTTTTTTTTTTTTTTTTTTCTTTTTGAGATGGAGTCTTGCTCTGTCGCCCAGGCTGGAGCGCAGTGGCGCAATCTCGGCTCACGGCAAGTTCCGCCTCCCGGGTTCACGCCATTCTCCTGCCTCAGCCTCCCGAGTAGCTGGGACTACAGGCGCCTGCCACCACACCCGGCTAGTTTTTTTTGTTTTTTTTTAGTAGAGACAGGGTTTCAGTGTGTTTGCCATGATGGTCTCGATCTCCTGACCTCGTGATCCACCTGCCTCGGCCTCCAAAGTGCTGGGATTACGGGTGTGAGCCACCATGCCCAGCTGAGTTATTTTTTATAAATTTGTTTTACTTATGTTAACATGCAATAGGTTTATTATTATTATTTTAAATGAGTTATTTTTTAAACTTCAGCTTTAATGTCTACACTTGATCTTAGCCAAAAGGCCGAGAAGCGATTAGCTTTAATTCCTAATACGGGAATATCAATAAATGTAATCCACATAGGCAAGAGCTTTCAGGGGGTCTTCACTCACTCACTTCTAAGGGAAGAAAGTATTCTGAGGCCAAATGTGTGAGGACTGCAGGTCTAATGCGAGTTTGAACCCCCTTCAAACCCACGTCTTGTGTTGAGATGAGACGGGGGCAATGTCGATGGCAGGATGGTGGGTTCACCAGGATGGCAGCGGTGCAGAAAGTGAGAAGTGTTCAGATTCTGGATAAATTTAGAAGGCAAAACTGACAGAAATTGCCGATGGACCTCATGTATTAATAGACTATGGGAGAGAGTCAAGAATTGCTCACTGGTGTTTGGCTTGATCAATCAGCAGGATAGAATTGCAATTCACTCAAGTGACAAAGTAGAGAGGCAGGATTGAGGTGGTGGGGTAAGCAGGTGGGGGTGGGTAGCAGGAGCTCAGCTTGAGACATTTTCTTTTTTTTTTTTTGAGATGGAGTCTCGCTCTGTCGCCCAGGCTGGAGTGCAGTGGCACGATCTCAGCTCACTGCAACCTCCGCCTCCCAGGTTCAAGTGATTCTCCTGCCTCAGACTCCTAAGTAGCTGGGATTATAGGCACTCGCCACCACACCCAGCTAATTTTTGTATTTTTGGTAAAGACAACGTTTCACCATGTTGGCCAGGCTAGTCCTGAACTCCTGACCTCCAGTGATCCACCCACCTCGGCCTCCCAAAGTGCTGGGATTACAGGCATGAGCCACGACCACGCCTGGCCATTTGCATGAAGGAATTCTTAAGGAGGAGAAGAGATGGGTCTGGTGAGGATGGGTCTAATCTTGCTGGGAGCCTGGGCAGTTCCTCCAGATACCAGGAGAGAGACAAAGAACACAGGCACAGGCAGATGGAGCTTGCGTGAGCTCTGTTCTCACCGCTTCTATTTTCCCAGTGAAATTGGAAGCAAGCTCATCACTGTGAGGAAGAATAGGGTGGGAGGTGTGGAGGGTTAAAGAAAGATAGTTATCTTGGTAATTGTAAGACCACATGAGGTAGGCTCTTCAGTGCTGGATAAATGCTCGATGCTGTTTATTCTTAAATATAGGTGAGGGAAGGCAGTGCTATTTTTCACTGTGTCTTACTGTGTCCCCAGTATAAAGGGAATGATTGTTCTCTATAGGTCAAACACACACGTTTAGTAACATTCGTCTTCATATTGACACCTTCCCAGGGTTCCCATTGTAATCCACAGGTCTGTAGAGATGTGGAGAGACACTGCTTTATTTTATGTATTTTAATGTAGTTTTGTTGACTGATGATGAGAAATGGATTTTTTAAAGTTCCATACCTATGACCTGTATTTATCCATCCAAAAGTCCGGTGGAATGAAATCCATGAAGGGCCCCTGTGCAATGTCATGTGGCTTATGCAGCCCTGCCTGGAAAATGCTGCTTTGTATGTATCCCCAGAGCAGTGGTACCTGCAGACAGAGGAGTGCAAAGCAAGGAGGGCAGGAGGATATTAAGCCATGTGTTCTCTTTCCAGTCAATTTCTCCACTGGGCCCCAGGGCCTTCCTCCAGCCCAGGGAGCTAGCAATGATTCATCACTGTCTTAGGGGGAAGTTATCCTGGCAGAACCAGAGAACAAAGACAGTAGATTCTTGGCTTTTAAGCTAAAGATCCTTTCCTTTCCCCCTCCCTCCTCCAAGCTTGGAAAGAGGGAAGGTAAGGAGGTGAAGATGAAACAAGAGAAGTAGACACTGGCTGCCTCCCCTCTAGCTGTATGGGAGGTGTTGACGAGAAGCCCAACTCCTTCCTGACTGATGTCACAACACTGTACAAATGGCCCAGGACTCAAGGAGAAACCCTGAAATGAATTGGTCAAATCCAATCCTGAAGGTGACCAAGTCTATCCATTACATGGATTGTATTTCTGCCATCAGGAAGCTTAAAGTAGAGATTCATTGGGCTGCAGAAAAATCAAGAAATTGACATTTCCGCAGGCCTGTGTGGCTTCTTCTTAGTTCCACTTGCAAAATGGAAAGATTCATTGAAGAAATAACATATTAAGTCACTACACCTTAGTATTAATGAGCTTATCACAGTGGTTCTCAAACAGGAGATTTTGCTCCCAGGAGACATCAGGCAACGTCTGGAGACATTTTTGATTGTCGCAGCTGTAGGAGGAGGGTTGCTAGTGGCACCTGGTGGGTGGAGGCCAGGGAGGCTGCTCAACATCTTACGATGTTCGAATAAAAGAAAAAAAGAAAAAGAATGTTTCAGCCCCAAGTGTCCATAGTTCCTAGGTTGAGAAATCCTCGATTTCTCTCCTGAATCAAAAGATAGGTTCAGCATAAAAGGATCAAGTTCCTCAAGGAGCAAGGAGGAAGAATATAAAATGAACTGAAAGAGAAAATCATTTCTAACCTATTCCACATTTTGGAATACCAGTAGTTCCAGCAGAGTAACTTATTACTGCTAACAACAAGAGAAAAAGCGAACTTTTCAGCTATTGCATTTTGTAGAGTCTGCAAAACAAGTACTCAAAACAGTAGCAGGCACACAGTATAATAAAAACACTCAGGTTTTAACTCATCACCACCTGGAATGCACAACAAACACCTCCTACGCAGGTTTAGTGAGAGTCTTAGCTTTTCTCCTGCAGGGTTCTCATGACACTGTTACTTTGTTTTCTCCACCTCCAGCTGAACATTCCCTCTGGGTCTCCTGACCTCCTCTTCTTCTGCTGTTTCCACGTTTGTTTCCATTCCTATCATTTGCTTCACTCTCCAGCCTGCCATGACCACTCGGAACTGAGCCTCTTGGCCTCGGCCACCTCTTTTTGGCCGGTAGGCCCCCAGTCCTTGTCTCTGAGTCCTTGCCCCAGGGCAAGGCCGGAATTTTCAGCTGCTTCCTGACCACATGACACTCTGCACAGTCTCATCACCTATGCAAGGAGGATAGCAGTACCATTTCATAAGGTGACAGCGAAGAGTGAAGGAGTCAATACTGTGCTTGCCACAGAGTAAGCACTCAAATGATGGCCATTGTTATTATTGTCACCTTTTACCATCAGAAGCCCAAACAGGACCTCGAAATTAATATAGCCACAACCAGACTGTTTTTCTACAAAATCTGTTTCTTTTTCACTGCTGCTCCCTTGCGCTTAGCCAACTCAGTGCCACCTTTAACCAGAGTTAAAGAGAGCATTATTAATCATAAGACCAGAGCAACAGGCACAAACTGGGGCAACCCCTGGCAACCTGGAGAGATGTGTGGCCCTGCTACTTTAACCCTTTTCTCTCTCCTCGCTAGTGGAACCAGGTCCAACCACCATCCTGTCTCATTTGGATGAGTGCAATATTCCCTCCACAGAAGAGCCCCTTCTCTCTGCCTTCCCCCCTCTTCTATTCCTACATGTTGTTTCCTGCTGCAAAACACCCCATTTCCTAATGACTTAGGAACAGGACATGCATTATTTGCTCTAGAGTTCAAGGCTTTCTAAGATCTCAGCCAGCATTTATAACCTTGTTGCTCAGGACCAGGCCCTTCTTTTTTGTTTGTTTGTTTTGAGGTGGAGTTTCACTCTTGTTGCCCAGGCTGGCGTGCAATGGTACAATCTCGGCTCACTGCAAATTCCACGCCCGGGTTCAAGCAATTCTTCTGCCTCAGCCTCCCGAGTAGCTGGGATTACAGATGCCTGTCACCATGCCTGGCTAATTTTTTTATTTTTAGTAGAGACGGGGTTTCACCATGTTGGTCAGGTTGGTCTCGAACTCCTGACCTCAGGTGATCCACCCACATTGGCCTCCCAAAGTGCTGGGATTACAGGCATGAGCCACTGTGCCCAGCCAGGACCAGGCCCTTCTAATGGCACCGTCCATTGCCATGAATATCCCCTGGACTTCCTCTTCTCCCACCATGCCTGTCCCCTGGAATCATTCCCTCCCCTTCCTCCAAACCACACCCTCACCTTCATAGATCCACATCCTACCTTCCCTCAGAGCTCGTCCCTCACACCCCCTTCTCCACAAAGCCATCTGTGCCACGAGGATTTAGGGTGCCAGGGTGGCCTGATCCCTGGCTACAAGTAACGTCCTCTCCTTGGAGCTATTTTTTTTTTGAGACGGAGTCTTGCTCTGTCACCCAGGCTGGAGTGCAGTGGTGCAATCTAGGCTCACTGCAAGCTCCACCTCCTGGGTTCACGCCATTCTCCTGCCTCAGCCTCCGGAGTAGCTGGAACTATAGGTGCCCACCATTAACCCCAGCTAATTTTGTTTCTGTGTTTTCAGTAGAGACAGGGTTTCACCATGTTAACCAGGATGGTCTCGATCTCCTGACTTTGTGATCTGCCTGCCTCGGCCCCCCAAAGTGCTGGGATTATAGGCATGAGCCACCATGCCCAGCTGCTCTTATGGTATTTAATTTGTATCTCATTTGTGGCACTTACGCCCCCTTACCTTGAATGAGAGTGACTTGGATTGGTGCATTTATCTCCCTGTGATATACTGTACGTTCCTCCAGAAGGAGCCTATGAATTCAATTTCTCCAAGGGACCGTAGCACGTGGTAGAGGCCCAGCAGACATTTGTCGACTCTGTGATGCTTCCACAGGCTTTGCTGAATGTTTTCTATTGGCTGAATTTAAATGTATATTGACTGAATCATCCTATCCTGGTTTTGTCATCAGATAGTCTCAGCCTACGTGCAGCCCCACAGACTAGTTAAAACTCTCATTTTCCCTTTTTTCTTAGGGGATATGGGGACATGGTGTGAGGGATATTTAGTGAGAGCTGGAAAGAGAGTGTCAAGCCCACTAATATTCATATTGGGTAAATTGTCACAAGGCAGTGACAGCTCAGTGTCCAGATGCGCAAACTGAGGCCCGGGAAGTAGAATTTCAGTTTACACCATTGTCCTGACCAATGCCAGGGAGAGTTAGAGTGGGGGCTGTCCTGAAAGATTGTGTCCTGCACCCCTTCATTTTACCTCCAGAGAAAATCATGAAACAGAACAGAAAGGGGAGGTGACTCACCCAGGTCACACAGAGGGTGTGGCAGGGGGAGCCCCTTCCTTCTGGCTTGCAAGGCTGGTGTCTTAAAAGGCTTGTATTCATGTCAAAGAAATACGTCCCTGATTTGAATCTGCATGAAGCAGAAAGCAAACATTTAAAAACTGTATAATCTCAGTAAACGCATAAACACTTCCCATGTGGGTAAAACGTGTGCCATGGAGAATGCTCCACTCCCTGCAAGAAGCCAGGGACAGTCTGGGACTGGAAGGGCCAGAGGGCAGAGCAAGGCGGCCCGGGCTCCTGCGAAGGTGGATAGAGCTCAGGATGGGGGCCTGACCATGCTGGCCATTTCCTGTGTGGTATAGGCCTGGCGACCCACCACAATCCCCACATGGCCCTTGAGTCTGAGGGAGTCCAGGCGGGAGAGGAGCTGGAGAAGCGGGAGGAGTGGCACTCTGGGCTTTCATGTAGCCACTGCGGGGTTGATGGCAGGGACTCCCTGGTGCTTTTTCCTGAGTCTCTCTCAGCCTCAACAGGGCCCCTCCATGTATCCAGTGCCTGGCTTCATCCTGGGCAGAGGAGCAAGCGGGGGAAACCCCACTTGGTAAGAAGAGGGGAGAAAGAGTGATTTTGGTTCCTATGTTTATTTTTTCTCATATCAAACCCCAAACACTTTCTTTCTGATTTACCCAAGAGCCTGGAGGCTGGGAGGGCTTTGCGGGAAGACTGTCAGGGAACTGTTTACCACATGCCAGGCGCAGAGTGGGGCGTGAGGCCGGGATCCTCTCATCCTTGCACACCTTCCAAACTCAGGCAGCTACGGGGCAGGGAGCTGGGATTAGAACCCAGGGAGGTACCTGTGATAACCATTATGCCACATGCGGTACAAAGGTAGAGAGGGGAGGGCAGAGGGGCAGCAGAGGGACCACACATGCACCCAGGCCCCCACAGGAGCAGAGCGTAGCTGGGTGAGGTGGCCGCGTAGTTCCCACTGAGGTGCACTGAGGCACGGCACACTTCTTCTGGAAGCTTCTTCCCTTTCCTCACAGTATGCCATCTGTCTGCACACAGATGGAGACAAGAGATGCCAGCAAGATGTAAAACTGTAACACCCCCTGACATCATTTCCCATTTCCATCCCCTCTCTTCTTTCAACAGCATCTCGTTCGGACCCGCGCCAGGTGACCATTATTCTCCTGCATTGTAAAATCTCTGGTGTCGCACAATTCGCAATTGGAAAAATGTGGAATCAACCCAAATGCCCATCAATTAACGAGTGGATAAAGAAACTGTGATATATACGTATATATATACACACATATACACACATATATACACACACACAGAGAGACGTACACAATGGAATACTACTCAGCTGTGAAAAGGAGTGAATTAATGGCATTTACAATAAACTGAATGGGATTGGAGACCACTATTCTAAGTGAAGTAACTCAGGAATGGAAAACCAAACATGGTACGTTCTCACTCATAATTGGGAGCTAAGCTATGAGGATGCAAAGGCATAAGAATGACACAATAGACTTTGGGGACTTAGGGGGAAAGGGTGGGAGGAGGTGAGGGATAAAGAATACAAATTGGGTTCAGTGTATACTGCTCGAGTGACAGGTGTACCAAAATCTCACAAATCACCACTGAAGAACCTACTCATGTAACCAAACACCACCTGTTCCCCAAGAACTTATGGAAATAAAAATTTTTTAAATGAGGAAAAGTCTCTAGTGTCACAACTCTTAAGATCTCATATCATTTTATTCTGTTTGCCTGAAATATACTCACATTTTGTGTACCCTTTCCTGGGCATTGGCGTATTTGAGCTTTCTTACTGTCCTGGCAGAATGAGTGGTATGGCTACCCTGAAGTGAGTTTTAGGCAGCATCCAGGCCTTAGTAGAGGTATATGAGAGACCATGGAGCCTTCTAGTTGTCCCTAAAATTATTCTTTTCCCAAGGATTGCCCTGACGGTAAACCTGCTTTCCTTGCTGCCTCGTGCCTGAGGCCAAGACAGGGGCCTGAGGAATGTGGCCACCTCCCTGCACCCTTGAAGCAGAGCAGCCACAGATATTTCAGCAGAGGGGAAAGTCCAGGGCAACGGCCAGGCGTTTGCACTTTCACTTCCACGTTGCTTCTGTCTATTATTATTGCACAATAGTAGCAATAATAGTAATAGACCAATGACTTCATTTATTAAGAACCTGCTATATGTCAGACACTATGCTAAGTGCTTTATATACTTTATCTCTAAAGCTGCAATGGTTGAGTGTTTGAATCTGGGTTCCAGGTTACCATACTATTTAACTGTAAAGATTTGCTGTGAGGGTAAGTGGAAAAAAACAAAAAACAAAAACAAAAACAAACCTATGTAAATATCTAGCACAGGGACTAGTATATAAGAAGTATTCTACAAATGTTAACCATTAATTAACCTTTAAGGATAGGTATCATTATATCCACTTACAGATTTGGAAAACAAGGCTCAGAGAGGTCGAATAAAGTATTCAAGATTCTATAGCTGGAAAGTGGTGACGTTAGGATTTGAACCCAGATCTTTCTGATTTTCTCCACTACTGATATTTTGTGTTGCTATTTGAGTGGCTTCAGAAGCATCAGGGACATTAAATCGAGTGGCTTGCTTGGTGTTTGGAAATACAGCCCTCCTGATGCGGTATGCTAGGCTTGCCCCCATTCATTTGACTAAACAGATCCCGTGTGCAATCTCAAGTGATTTCTCTTCTGTCACAACAAGGCAATATGGTAGCTGTTTTGCAATAAGCAACTTTTATTTTCAGAATACAAGTTTTACTTTTTAAAATCATGAGATCATATGTCAAAGACCATTTACACACAGAAGTGGAGTAATGGACCTTTTCACTCCCAACTCAAGGCTCCTGTATATGGTAGGAGTTCAAGGAATGAGAGGTGATGGATGGATTTGTGGGGAATTGTCCCATATGGTTTTCAATGTCCCATGTGCTGTCCAATCTTTTGGCTTCCCTAGGCCACACTGGAAGAGGAATTGTCTTGGGCCACATGTAAAATACATGAACACTAACAATAGCTGATGAATTAAAAAAAAAAAAACCTCATAATGTTTTAAAGTTTACAAATTTGTGTTGCGCCGCATTCAAAGTCGTCCTGGGCTGCATGTGGCCTGCAGGCTGCGGGTTAGACAAGCTTGGTTTATATGTTTATGCACAATAATCTATAAATTGTCGAGGCCTGACGCGATGGCTCACGCCTGTAATCCCAGCACTTTGGGAGGCTGAGGGGGGCGGATCACAAGGTCAGGAGATGGAGACCATCCTGGCTAACACAGTGAAACCCGGTCTCTACTAAAAATACACAAAAAAATCAGCCGGGCGCAGTGGCGGGTGTCTGTAGTCCCAGCTACTTGGGAGGCTGAGGCAGGAGAATCGCGTGAACCCGGGAGGCAGAGCTTGCAGTGAGCCGACATCACACCACTGCACTCCAGCCTGGGTGACAGAGCAAGACTCCGTCTCAAAAAATAAATATATACATATACACACACACACACGTATATACATATATACACGTATATATACACGTATATATGTACACGTATATATACGTACACACATATATACGTATATACATATATATACACACATATGTATACAGACATATACACACACACACACATATATATATAAAAATTGTCAAGACAAGCCTACCTTAAATCCCATCCAAGGGGCTACAAAGGTGATTACAGCTCCTACAGCCTGAAATGTCTTGTGCAAACTTGCTGGAAGGCATTCTCATTACCCCAAACCAAGGACAAAGTAAAGTCAGCCCCCAGCAAGTATCTGTTACACTTCAGGTGAAAGCAACAGCTGTACTCTCTTCATTTTTATTAGTGAAGTGCTGAATATGGCTAACTACTTCTGTTCTAACTCGTTTATCAACATCCCACGATCCCAAATAATGACTCTTAGGTTTCTTTTCTGTTATTTTCTCACTAAAAAGCCCAAAGTGAAGGCCCTAGGTCTGGAGCACTCTTGTTATCTAAGCCAGGAAAATAATTCACTGTGATTTACTCTAATGCACCCTAATGTGCAACTGTTGCTGGTGATTGTAGAATAATGTGACTTTTCACAGTTAACTCGTGACCATCTCAGTAGGCACATGTTCAAAATGAGTGTAAGTGCAGCCATGTTATTTGCAGCTTACGTGGCTTTGATAACCTTTTGTTCATCTTATTCTCTAGATCGCATTGAACTCTGCAGCGCATAGTAGCACCTCCGGAGGAAAATGCGAGGATCTCAAATCTCCTTTTCTAACACAGTTGCAAAGGCATATTAGAGCTCGTGTTATCTCCCCTAGAACATACTCAGCTCAAGATAGTATTCTGCAAGGTTTGAGCTTAAAGATTTCTGGAATGATCCAAAGCAGTGCTTTGAGAAACATCTGCGGGAAAGGACGAATTGTTTTTGTTTGCTTTGCTTTTTTACAATTTGTAATCCATTGCACATTGAAACTTATTTAAATATAGTAAAAATAAATTATGAGATAAATTTAATGAAAAAGAGCACAAAAATATAAGTCCCAAATTTTAAATATTAGATACAGCAGACATCATAAAATTACTCTGTCAAATTGCTATCAGAGTTTCCAAATGCTTACTGTCAATTTCTGGACTCATTCCCTCAAAGACCAGAAATAAATTACAGATAGGCACCTTCCTCAGATCACAGTTTAAGTATACTGTTATAGGTTGAGCTTCCCTAATCTGAAAATCCAAAATTCAAAATGCTCCAAAATTCAAAACTTTTTGAATGCTCACACCTGACCTCATGTACACAAACTTTGTTTCATGTACAAAATTATTAAAAACATTCTACACAGGGCCGGGTGTGGTGGCTCATGTTTGTAATCCCAGCACTTTGGGAGGCCAAGGCGGGCAGATCACGAGGTCAGGAGATCGAGACCATCCTGGCTAACACGGTGAAACCCTGTCTCTACTAAAAATACAAAAAAATAAAAAATTTAGCTGGGCGTGGTGCCGGACACCTGCAGTTCCAGCTACTCGGGAGGCTGAGGCAGGAGAATGGCGTGAACCCAGGAGGTGGAGCTTGCAGTGAGCCAAGATCGTGCCATTGCACTCCAGCCTGGGCGACAGAGCGAGACTGCATCTCAAAAAAAAAGAGAAAGAAAATATTGTACACAGTGGGGCTGCAAAAAATTTTTAAATATTCTGTATAATTACCTTCAGGCTATGTATATAAGGTATATATGAAAAATAGGTGAATTTCATGTTTAGGGTTGGATCTCTTCCCCAAGATATCTCATTATGTATATGCAAAGATTCCAAAATCCCCCAAAAAATAAAAAATCCAAAATTACTCTAGTCCCAAGCATTTTGAGTAAGAGATATTCAACCTGTAAGTGTTGAGAACAGATAAGGATAGACTCTAAGGATCACCCAGCTCTGATATCCAATAGTTCTGTGTCTCTCTTAAGACCTGGTCAGGGCCAGGTGTGGTGGCTCACGCCTGTAATCCCAGCACTTTGGGAGGCTGAGGTGGGTGGATCACCTGAGGTCGGGAGTTCAAGACCAGCCAGACCAACATGGAGAAACCCCGTCTCTACTAAATATACAAAAATTAGTCGGGTGTGGTGGTGCATGCCTGTAATCCCAGCCACTTGGGAGGCTGAGGCAAGAGAATTGCTTGAACCTGGGAGGTGGAGTGTGCAGTGAGCTGAGATCGGGCCATTGCACTCCAGCCTGGGTGACAAGAGTGAAAACTCCATCTCCAAAAAAAAAAAGAAAAAAAAAACCCTGATCAGAGCATGATTGTTATGAATTGAATGTTTGTGTCCCCACAAAATCCACAAAATGTATATATTGAAGACTTAACCCCTAGTGTGATAATATTTGGAGATGGAGTCTTTGGGAGCTATACAGGCTTAGATGAGGTCATAGGTGGGTGGGAAAGGATGGGATTATTGACCTTATAATAAGAGGAAGAGAGACCAGAGCTCACTCTCTCTCTGCCCTGTGAGGATATAGCAAGAAGGCGGCCATCTATACTCCAGGAAGAGGGCCCTCAGTAGGAACCAAATCTGCTGACACCTTGATATTGAACTTTCCAGCCTTCAGAACTATGAGTGATAAATGTCTGTCACATAAGCCAGGTATTTTGTTGTTATGGCAGCCCAAGCTGACTAATACGATAGTGTAACACTGCCTCATGTTGAACAAAGCTGCCAAGGCCGAGAGTTCCTTTTGTGGGCTGAACAGCCTTCGATCCTTAAATTATGACCCCAGTTGTATCAGTATCTGGTTCAAGAGCACAGCTGACTCTCTCTACTCTGTTGATGAGCACACAAATCATAGCTTTCCTATCTGGTCCCTGAAGAATGATGCCTTGCTGCTCTGATTAATTATGCATCAGTTAATTAATTTGTTGGCTTTAGTGAATTGAATCAATTACTTTAAATGGCTTTTAATTGTTAATACATGCATTATAACAGAAGACAAAAGCTGTTAATAGAATTCAACATGAAAACCTCCCAGGACAGAGGATGGCCTTGTAAAATAAATTATTTAAAGTTTCCCAAAGCGTCCTTGTGACTTCCAAAAAGCCAATAGTATTTAAAGCAATATGGAATTCTGTTTAAGAGTTCTTTTTGAAGTAATTATAAACAAATACAGATGGATAAGGTGTGAGGATTTATCGAAAGGTGATTATCACCCACACAATCAGTCTCTAAGCTCCTGCATGTAGGTATCCTGGGAAAGCTAGAAGGCCCCATGAGAGCAGGATTAGTGCTAATGGAAGTGTACACCTTATCTAGAACCCAGTGATTTATGGGTGAGGAAACACTCAATGATTGTCAACAACTCTGATGAGTGGCTTAGAGGGTTCTCTGGGTCTTACTGCTTGATTCTCTTTCATTTCAGGGAGGACGCCAAGTACGCGGTGGGGTCTGGAAAATCGTGAACTGGGGCAGAGGCGGGGGGATCCTCCAAGTCTTACTATCTCTTCTCATCCAGTCTGGAAACCCAGAACCCAGAACCCAGTGGCAGAAAATGACATCCACACCGCTCTGCATGGCTCTGGTTGGGGGTGGGGGGTGATACACATCCCCTCCCACTTCTGCTCTGGGATTGACTCCATGCACTGTGAGAGGAAGAGGGCAGAGGGCAAATTAGATGCTGGTGTCAGAAGAGTGAGCAGATTCCTTCCCTAGTACCTTAACCAGCAGCTACAGAGAAGATCTTCATTCACGAGCCAAAGTAGCTCCTTGGCTAAACTGGGTAGACTGTAATATTTTTACAGCAAAGATCAGACCTCGTCCATGAGCAAACCTCATTTTCAAGACTGATTCCTGTGGTGGGGAGGTGGGAGGTGGAGATGGTTAATTGGTACAAAAAATAGAAAGAATAAATAAGACCCACTCTTTGATAGCACAATTGGATGATGATAGTCAATAATAATTTAAGTGAACATTTTAAAATAACGTAAAGAATGTAATCGAATTGTCTGTAACTCGAAGGATAAATGCTTAAGGGGATCGATACCTTGTTCTTCGTGATGTGATTATTTTACATTGCACTCCTGTATCAAAACATCTCATGTACCCCATAAATCTATACAACTACTATATACCCACAAATTTTTTATAAATAATCAAAAACATTTTAAAAAGACTGATTCCTCCTTCTAAAAACCCTATTACTGATGTCCAAAAGAGGGTGGTTGGTAATCCAGAGAATAAAATTGGGAGAATATAATTTTTTTTTTTTTTTTTGGAGACAGAGTCTCTGTCGCCCAGGCTGAAGTGCAGTGGTGCGATCTCGGCTCACTGCAACCTCCGCCTCTCAGGTTCAAGCAATTCTCCTGCCTCAGCCTCCCAAGTAGCTGGGACTACAGGCACCCACCACTACACCTGGCTAATTTTTGTATTTTTAGTTGAGATGAGGTTTCACCTTATTGGCCAGGCTGGTCTCAAACTCCTGACCTTGTGGCCGCCTGCCTTGGCTTCCCAAAGTGCTGGGATTGCAGGTGTGAGCCACCAATGGGAGAATTTTTTTTTTTTTTTTTTTTGAGACGAAGTCTCGCTCTGTCGTCCAGGCTGGAGTGCAGTAGTGTGATCTGGGCTCATTACAAGCTCTGCCTCCCGGGTTCACGCCATTCTCCTGCCTCAGTTTCCCAAGTAGCTGGAACTACAGGCCCCCGCCACCATGCCCAGCTAATTTTTTTGTATATTTAGTAGAGACGGGGTTTCACCATGTTAGCCAGGAGGGTCTCGATCTCCTGACCTCATGATCTGCCTGCCTCAGCCTCCCAAACTGCTGGGATTAAAGGCGTGAGCCACTGCACCCGGCCGGAAGAATATATTTTTAAGCAATTATTTCACTAACTCATTTACCGTCCAAACATTTGAGTCCCCCCTACACACCAGGCCATGTGTTAAGTGCTGTGCTAAAGAGAAAATTATCTGTCTACAACTCCCAACAAGATGAATCTCTGTTAATAGACAATTAGAGCATCATGTAACAAATGCTACAAAAAGACATATACCGGGGTCTATAATAACACATTGTAATGCCACTTAACCTAGGCTAGCAGAATCGTGGAGGTTTCATAAAGGACATGAGTCTGGAAAGACAGGGTAAGAGGAGTTAGTGAAGCAAAAAGTCAGGTCCAAGGGGGAAGGCATCCGACGGATAAAGAAACAGATGGCATGTGAAAGCCCAGCACCAACTCCACGTAGTTCTTCAGGGCCAGAGTGCAGCTAGGGTGGAGGTCCAGATTGTGAATCCCACAAGTGATGAGATGCCCTTGAATGGTTTTGAGGAGAAGAATGGCATGATTATATCTATATTTAGAAAGATTATCACAAAGTAGTGTGGAAAATGGATTAAAAAATGCTGAAGACAGTAAGCAGAGAGACAAGCTAGGACCCTGTTGCAGCAATTCAGGAAAGAAGTAAGGAGAACTGCAAATAACTAATCTGGTGAGGCTGGGGTGGAGACTTGAGGACAGTCATGATGTACACACCACAACATGCCATTCAGATGCCCACCAGTGAAGGACTTGTTGCCCCAGTTACTGAGCATGCTGTGAGCAGGCGGTCTGCTGCTCCCAGTCCCATCAGGGATTGCCAAGTTGCACAGAGCTGCTTGCCTGAGGTCACTTCCCATCCCAAAGCCCAGTGACAGTGACGTGAGGGCATGAAAACTTGGTCAACTTGGTCCAATTCAGGGCCACTCTGAAGGGCCATCTAACTCCATTCCTCCCTGTGAAACCCCACAAGGCTGTCATTGTGTCCACATGAGCTCGACTTCTCCCTCTGTCTAATCCTGCCTCAATTCCCTCCCATACACAGGGCTGATCCCAGGAGCGCATCCTAATAAGCCTGTTGCACACTAACTCCATCTATGTCAGCTTCTTGGATAGTCTAAGCTGCAGGAGTAACCAACTTGATTCATAGGTAAGAAGGAGAAAAAAAATCAAGAATAATTCCAAGATTTCTAGCTTAGTTTATCAAGATAGGAAATAAAGGAAGAACAACTTTGGGAGGGGAGTGATGTATCCAGGTCTGAGCACTGTTACTTTGTTGATGACACCACAACTTTTAGGTGTCCTTAGCTGGAAACCTTACAATCACCTTGGCCCTTCCTTCCTTTCAAACCCAACTGGCAATAAGTCCTATCAATTATTTTCTTCATGTGGCTGTGGGATTCATCTCTCATTTTATTCCCACTTCTTACTTCTATGTATTCCAAATCTTACCATTTTATGCCTGAATTTGCCACAATAGTCTCAGCTTTGGATTAGACCTTCTTGGCCTCTGTCCCTAACTTGTGGTTCTGGTCAGCATTTTAAAATCATCATTACCTTTATTGTGCCACTACCACCTTAGCACATCTCAACATTTAGTGCTATGTGATAGATATTAGTAAATTTACTCTTCTACACTATTTAACTTGATTCAATTCAAGAAACCACGTTTGAGCTACTATTGTCATTCGGGCATGATGTGAGAAGCTTGGAGGACCCAATATGAATGAGATATTTTCTGCTTTCCAGAAATCCTCAATTTATAGAGGAGACTAGCACTTAAATAATAGCGACACAACGTGAAGAGAGCTCAACTGGGACACAGGTGTTTATAGAAGACAGAGAGTAGAATGGAATTATTTCTGTCCCAACTCTTTCTTAGGGCTCTCAACTCTTTCTTGTGCACTGTTTCCTGGCTTCATGCTGCCTGCCCAATCGAATTCTCACTCTCCAAGTTGGTGTGTTTACTATGTGTGTGTGGTGACCAGCCTCCAGTGATTTTTGTTTTCAGATATTTATTTCTTTGGGTTATATCTCCTCAGTAATATCTCTTCTCCAATCAGTAGAATATGGTAGAAACAGCAAAATATGACATCTGAGGCTAGGTCATAAAAGACGTATTCTCTGTGAATAAAATATATGACATACTGGTTTTCAAGACACTGGACATCAGTCATGAAGGACAGTGTTTGCTTGGAGATAGGAAGCAAACGATGTGAGCCCTACAACTACTTGAGTTTACTGCCTGACCAAAGCTCCCAGGCCATAGCACAGAAAGAGGGGTACCAGCAGGAGCAGACTCTGGACTGGGAAGACAGGGCTGAAAGTCCAGGGAGAAGAAGGTGACTAGACTTTGCAGGCCAGAATATTAGAGGGGAAAGAGATATACTATGAGAGAGATCCCCAGCGATCTGCAGAAAGTTCTTCAATGTTCATCTGGGTACCGATCAGTGCATGTCTGTGCAGAATAAAACCACAAATGGGGAAACACCCTTACTTATCTTAAAGGATAAGAAGGAATAGCACCCAATGCTTACAAGGCCAAGAACAGTACCTGTTCCCACGAGCCATGCACCGAGCACACAACATAAGGGTCTTATCTCAATAATGCGTGAAAATTAGCCCTTCTCTTGTCCTACCTAACAAATCTTAAGTGAAAGATTCAAAGGATCAAATTATTTACAAGTAACTTAATTATGTCCCAGAACAAAGTTCAAGAATACTTACAGCAATTCAAAACCATCCAGTAGCCGAAAAGGCAATATCTTGCATCCAGTAAAAAATTAGCAGAAGAGGCCGGAAATATGACTCATAATAAAGAGAAAAACCATTCAGCTGAAACTGGCCCAGAACTGACACATACGTTAGAATTAACAAACAATGGCATTACAACATTATCATTATACATTTATTCCATGTGTTCAAAAAGTTAAGTAGCGACCTAGAAGTACAAAATGACCAAATCCAACTTCTGGAGATAAAAACTAAAATGCCTGCAATGAAAATACACTGAATGAGATTAATGAGAGGTTGGACATTGCAAAGGAAAAGATCAGTGAACTTGAAGATATAGCAATAGAAACTATCCACACTAAAACATAAATAAGGATTTTTAAAACCGAAAAGATGGGCAGTGAGCTGTGAGACAATTTTGAGCACCTTAAGGTGGCACTGAAGTCCCCAAAGGAGAGCAGGGAAGAAAAAAAAATTGAAAGAAATAATGGCCAACAATTTTCCAAAATTGATGAAAACAGTAAACTCAGTGTCACGAGTAGTTCAATGAGCTCCAAGGCATAAAACTACACAAAGGCAAACCAAACTGAAATTGCTCAAACTAGTGATAAAGAAAATTTAAAAATCAGCCAGAGAAAAAAGACATACATGAGAGGCACATAGTTAACAATGACAGCTGGTTTCTTGACAAAGGCAATATAAGTGAAAAGACAAGAGAAACAGTTCAAAAAAAAAAAAAAAAAAAAAAAAAAGCATTCAGAATTCTATACCCAGTAAAAATATCTTTCAAAAGTGAAGGCAAAATATAAATATTTTTAGACATACAAAAGCTATAAGAATTCATTACTCCAGCATACCCATACTATTAAAACATCTTAAAGGAAGTCCTTCAGACAGAAATCAGGAGCGCCAGAAATAATAACTAACGATTACATAGATGATTGCCTTTTCTTATTAAATAAGTTTAAAAGGCAATTGACTATTTAAACAAACATAACAATTATGTATTGTGGAGTCTCTAACATGTGGAAAGGTGAAATATGTGACAGCATATGACAGCAGTAGCACAAAGGCTGGCAGAGGGAAATGGGATATACTATTTTATATTATTTTATAATAGATGTGAAGTGGTGTCATACCACCTGAAAGGTAACCAGGGCAAGTTAGTGATGCATGGTAAAAATCCTAAGAGAATCACCCAAGTACAAAACAAGGAGTTAAAGCTCATAATTCAACTAACGCGATAAAATGAAAGGGTAAAATGTATTTAGTTAATGCAAGAGAAAGCAGAATAAGAAGAAAAAGAAAACAAATAAAGGGATCAATAGAAAATAAAATGCAAGAGAGTACATTTAAACCTAAGCATATCCATACTCACAGTAAATGTTAACAGACTAAAAATTCCAGCTAAAAGTTTGAAATTGTCATATTGGATCAAAAGGCAAGACTATGCTGTCTACAAAAATACAATTTTTTTTTTTTATTTTTCCATAGGTTATTGGGGTACAGGTGGTGTTTGGTTACATGAGTAAGTTCTTTAGTGGTGCATTGTGAGATTTTGGTGTACCCATCACCCAAACAGTATACGCTGCACCCTATTTGTAGTCTTTTATCCCTCGCCCCCCCTCCCATTCTTCACCCAAAATCTCCAGAGTCCATTGTATCATTCTTATGCCTTTGTGTCCTCATAGCTTAGCTCCCACATATCAGTGAGAACATACCGTGTTTGGTTTTCCATTCTTGAGTTACTTCACTTACAATCATAGTCTCCAATCTCATCCAGGTCACTACAAGTGCCGTTAATTCATTCTTTTTTATGGCTGAGTAGTAGTCCATCATATATACATATATATGTATACATGCACACACCACAGTTTCCTTGTCCACTCGTTGATTGATGGGCATTTGGGTTGGTTCCGTGATTTTGCCACTGTGATCAGTGCTGCTATAAACACACGAAAAACACACTTTAAACATAAAGACACAGATTAAAAATATATTCCACACTAACATGAATCAAAAGAAAGTCGAGTGGGTAGGCCGGGCACAGAGGCTCATGCCTGTAATCTCAGCTCTTTGAGAGGCCGAGGCGGGCGGATCACAAGGTCAAGAGATCGAGACCATCCTGGCTAACACGGTGAAACCCCATCTCTACTGAAAATACAGAAACAAAATTAGCTGGGCATGGTGGCAGGTGCCTATAGTCCCAGCTACTTGGGAGGCTGAGGCGGGAGAATGTCATGAACCCAGGAGACAGAGCTTGCAGTGAGCGGAGATCGTGCCACTGTACTGGAGCCTGGGCAACAGAGCGAGACTCCGTCTTAAAAAAAAAAAAGAAAGAAAGAAAGAAAGTTGCAGTGGGTATATCAACCTCAAGCAAGGTAGATTTCAGAGCAAAGAATATTCCCAGGAATAAAGAAGGTCAGTTCTTAATGATAAAGAGGTAAATTCATCAGCAAGACATAACAATCCTCAATATGCATCTAATAATAGAGTCTCAAAAGTACACGAAGCAACAACTGATAGAAGTGAAGGGGAAGATAAACAAATCCATAAATATAGTCCAAGATTTCAGGACCCTCCCTCAATAATTGACAGCACAATTATACCGAAAATCAGTAGAGTACAAAAGATCTGAATACAACTGTGAACCAAATGGGCTCAACTGATATTAATTCAAAAGAGATCATACGTCTAAATGTAAAACCTAAAGCTATACAACTTCTCAAAGAAAAGATAGGAGAAAAACTGTAAACTTAGGTTAGGCAAAGATTTCTTAAATATGACACCAAGAGCATGAGCCATAACAGAACAAATTGACTAATTAGACTTCATTAAACTTTAAAGTCTGCTATTTACACTGTTTAGAGAATAAAAAGTCAAGCCAAAGACTGAGAGAAAATATTTGCAAAGCATATGTCTGATAAAGTACTTGCATCCAGGAAAAACCCAAGCATAATAATAAGAAAACGAACAACCCATAAAAAGCCAGCTAAAGATTTGAACAAACATTTCATCAATAGCCATCAGACAAATGCAAATTAAAACCACAATGATATACTACTACACACCTATTAAAATGACTAAAATTAGAAAAGACTGAACATATGGATGAGGATGTGAAGAAACTAGAAATCTCTCACACTTGTGGTAGGAATACAAAGTGATATAGCCGATTCGGAAAACAGTTTGCAGTGTCTTAAAAAGGTGTACATATGGCTGGGTGCCGTGGCTCACGCCTGTAATCCCAGCACTTTGGGAGGCCGAGGCAGGCACATCATGAGGTCAGGAGATCGAGACCATCCTGGCTAACACAGTGAAACCCCGTCTCTAACAAAAAATACAAAAAATTAGCCGGGTGTGGTGGTGGGCTCCTGTAGTCCCAGCTACTTGGGAGGCTGAGGCAGGAGAATGGCATGAACCCAGGAGGTGGACTTGCAGAGAGCTGAGATAGTGCCACTGCACTCCAGTCTGGGCGACAAAGCAAGACTCCATCTCAAAAAAAAAAAAAGTGTACATATACCTACCATTTGATCCAATCATTCCATTCCTAGGTATTCACCGAAGAGAAAAGAAAGCATATATCCATGCAAAGTACCTGTACACAAATGTTCATAGTCACTTTATTTCCAAAAGCCCAGACAGGACACAATCCACATGTCTATCAACAGGTGACTGGGTAAACAAACTGCAGCATATTTATACAGTGGAATACCACTCAGCAACAAAAAGAGAGGAAGCATGAATACACAGCAGCAGCCTGGGTGAATCTCAGAATAATTACGATGAATGTAAAAAGCCAGCTAACTGATAGTGACAGAAAGCAGATCAGTGGTTGCCTGCAGGTGGGGAGAAAGGACAGGAAAAAGGAATCACTAAGGGACAGGAGGAGAATGTGAGGGATGACGGCTATGTTTACTGCCTTCATTGTGGTATAACACATCAAATTTTACCATTGAAATATGTCTATTTTACTGTATATCAATTATACCTGAAGAAGTGGTTTCACAAAAGAGAGAAACTATGAAGCTCATTACTGACACTGTAATTGCAAAGAAATCTGACCTAGCTATGAAAGCAGCTTCCCTGCGGGGCATAAGTGACGATTCCAGTTCTCTGCTAGAGAGCGTGGCCGGGTAGATGGGTCAGCATCGGCACTTTTTCCATTAGTCTACACAACATGCCCTGGCCATAATTTCACCAGCAGAGCTGGACTTTGCTTGCAACCTTTTAACCTCAAGCCCAGCGTGCATGTTTTGCTCAGACAGAGCCATCTTTTTCCGGATGTTGCAGGTCAGCACTGGGTGACGGCAGAAATTCTCTGGAAAACCCACATCATCCCAAGAGTGGCCTCCTGTCCAGTGAGCCACTCATCTGCCTGCCCTGCAGATGGACAATCGTTCTGTTTTGTTTCAATGCTCAACCTGACCAGCCTCCAGCCACCACTCTATCTTTCTAATGATGCCAAGAGCCACGTTGGACCATTTCGAGATACTCTAAGCTCCTCAAGGAAGCATTACAATCTGTGTGCCATCCGTCTTGTACTCCCAGCACCGAACACAGTTCCTGGCTGGCAGTTGCCAGTGAATACATGTTTGTTTTACGAATGAATGAACAGATGAATGTTTAATGTAAAGAAGAGAAGGTTCAAGGTAATCCTGATACCTAAAAGTGCCCACATTATGAGCAGATTGTGATCTAAATCTTAATTTACAAGGAAGTTATTTAGAAATAGCAGCTTATTATCTTATATAATAAAGGTAGCTAAAATTACTTGAGTGCTTACTATGCTAGGCATCATTCCAAGCATGTAACATGCATTGTCTCATGGAATCTTCAAAGGTACCAGCAGCAGTCTGCTAGGAATGCCATAGCAAAGCACCACAACAGTGCATTTTCTCACAATTTTAAAGGCTGGAAGTCTCAGATCAAGGTGTTGGTTTCTCCTGAAGCCTCTCTGCTTGGCTCCTGGGTGGCCTCTTCTCCTTGTGTCCTCACATGGTCTTCTTTCTGTATGTGTCTGAGTCCTAACCTCCTCTTAAGGACACTAGGCATATTGAATGAGGGCCCACCTTAATGGCCAGAGTTAATTTTAACTCAATTACCTCATTAAAGACCCTATCTCCAAATATAGACACATTCTGAGTAGTGGGGATGAAGACTTCAACACACGAATTTTGAGAGGACACATTCAGCCCGTAATAGTACCAATAAAGTTGTTTGTAACTATTGTTCTCATTTTACAGGGGAGAAAACTGAGGCAAAGAGCAGCCACATTGTCCAAGGTCATGCCATTAGTAAGTGTCAGAACCGAGACACCAAGAATGGTAGTCTGCCTGTTCCAGAACCCCACTCTTAATTAGCATTCTGTATTGACTTGCAATTGATCCACATATTCTCAGCGGAGGTCAGATTCTCAGGCTAGCCCCAAAAGCCTAATTCATCATAACACCTACTAAGGGTATTCCAAAACCTGAGTTCTGGAAGACTTAGGGATAAAGAGAAGAAGTTGAACTTAAAAATTAGCAGTGGGGGTTCCATGAGCAATGGCTCTGGGGTGCTGGCAGGGTGAGAGGCAGCCGGGACCCTTGGCATTGGTCACTCCTGTAGCATGATAAGGGGACAGGGGTCAGTGGCCATTTCTACACAAGGGCCACTTATTAGTCAAGTGGCATAATTCTGAGACTATTCCTATTTACAAAAACAAAAAGACAAAATAAATAGAGTAGAAGGCATGATTAACACGCCACAGGAATCTTTAAATATGTAAATTATTTTAAGGCTTTTAATTTACTTTACCTTTTTAATGTGCTATAATATACTACATAGATACATGCAATATAATTTTAAATCCCCGGAGGCCTTCTTTTTGGATAGTAATTAATTTCATAGCACAGCAATAATTCTTAGACTGAATATCTCAGGCAGCAGACAGCACTGATTCCTTTCTTCTTCCACTTCAAAAGCACACAGGAACCCATCTATTTCTCTAAATAATTTTTTTCTGGTCCATCTGTATCTTATGCAATGTCCAGGTTTGTCAACCCCAACATTTTTGTCTGTATTATGAAGGAATGCACGTTTAAAAATGTATTTCTAAAAGAGCCTACATAAAAGCAGATCATGTCAATGAATAGCTCCCTGTCTGTGGGATTTCATTCTACAAATATTTAGGCACTATTCTAGGTGTTGGAAATGTAGCTGCATAAAACAGCCCTTCCTGTGGTGGAGATCAAATTTTCGTCCTTTTCGGCAGGTGAAGGCTCAGGCGCTTGTGAGGACAGGCCTCTGACCTGATTCATCTGCACGCTGTACTCTTGCCCACTCGGGGAACGTTGTCCCGATTGAGGAAAGGCCTGTACACAAAGAAGCCCGAGGGAAAAGTCTAGAATATGTGAAATCATGGGGTGCTGCAGAGCTCTCTGGTTATAGTTGTCTTAGCACCTGGCCCTCTAAGCCCAGTGGTCCTGGGATGGCAGCTTTCAGCCTTTGTGGATGTGCAGCCCGAAACCCAGACGCAGAAAGAATGCAGGCCTATTTCTCCTCCACCAAAGAGAAAGGAGTAACATTTAATATGTGTCACCCAAATGAAGCTGAACTTTCAAGTTCTCTGCACAGCATCACATTCAAAAGAAACACCATTAAGATATCAAATGAAGCGATTAAAAGCAATTTTAAAATATTAATGAAATTTCAAAGACCAAGAAGGGATTTCATTCATAAATCTGAGCAAAGTTGTTAAAATTCTTCTTACCATATGTCTTCTCAAAGCTCCACTCATTATAGCTCCGCAGCTGCCCCAGTTGGTACTCAGGTTGTAACAGAGATGGGGACAGAGAGTTGCACTTGAACTTCTCTTTTTTTTTTTTTTCTTGAGACGGAGTCTCGCTCTGTCCCCCAGGCTGGAGTGCAGTGGCGCGATGTCGGCTCACTGCAAGCTCCACCTCCCGGGTTCACGTCATTCTCCTGCCTCAGCCTCCCAAGTAACTGGGACTACACACCTGCCACTACGCCCGGCCATTTTTTTTTTTTTTTTTTTTTTTTTGTATTTTTAGTAGAGACGGGGCTTCACCGTGTTAGCCACGATGATCTCGATCTCCTGACCTCATGATCCGCCCGCCTCAGCCTCCCAAAAGTGCTGGGATTACAGGGGTGAGCCATCGCGCCCGGCCAGAGTTGCACTTGAGCTTCTTACCAGTGCTGAGGTTTGAATGGACATGTCCTTCCAACGTTCTTAGGTTCGAACTTAAACCCCAAGGTGATGATGTTAAGAGGTGGGACCTTCAGGAGGTGATGAGGTAGTGAGGGCTCTGCCCTCATGAAGGGATTAGTGCCCTTATATAATGGCTCCAGGGAAGTAGGCAGACCCTTTCTGACCTTCCACTATGTGAGGACACAGCAACAAGGGGCCATCCTGGTAATAGACAGAACCCTCACCAGACACTGAATCTGCTGGCACCTTGATCTTGAACTTCCCGGCCTCCAGGATGGTAAGAAATCAATTTTCATTCTTTATAAATAAGCCAATCTCAGGTTATTTTGTTATAGCAGCACAAATGGACAAAGACACCAAGCTTAAGGGGTGCCTGCTAATGCAGGCTGGCTTGATACAAAACAAGAGCCTTGTGACTTCTATGCCCTCTTCCTGCTCTGGGGAATCTCTGTCTGGTCCCCAACCTGAGCCCTGCAGAGGTGCTGGCCCTGCCCTGTGCTCTAGGCTGTCCTTGCCACAGACCTGTAATGCACTGCTGTTCTCTCCCAGCAGAGTTCTTGTCAAGGGGATGATCGCCTGGTACGTGGCCAGAAATGCTTTGGTTCATATTTCCCATGTGTCCCCTGCCCCCATCCCATACACACCCCAGGAGGTACACTCAATAGGTAAACCCAAAGGTAAGCCTCAACTCCCTTTGTCTCACATATCCAATTACATCTTTTTAGGGGCTCTCACTTCTCCACTTTGGGAAATATAGGGGCAGGCAGATGAACCTCCCACTTCCTTCCTTCCTTCCTCTATTTCTCCTTCCATTAGGTCCATCTCTTCCTGCTTCCCTTCATTCCTTAGAGAGTAATAAGTTTTGCTTAATTGGAAGTTGACTTTTCCTTTCAATTATCTGTTTCTAATGTCTAATATAATCCCAGTAGGCCATGATGCATGTTGAGTTTTTCCCTGAGATATTGGCATTCCAATGTTAGAGTTGGGCTTCTGTTGCACTCTTTATAGTGATGATTGCTCAGTGCATCTCAGGGCTTCCTTGTGGATTTATTTGTCTTTTTGGTGCTCGTCATCCTTTGTCTCTGTAGCTTTGAAGTTATTTTGCTCTCACTCTTGGCTGACAATTTGGCTCTATGTGGAATTCAGGGTTGACAGTGTTTTCCATCAGCATATGGATGATGATACTCCATTCTCCTCCGGTCCCTGTTGTTCCGGATGAAAGGTATGTTCTCAATCTAACTGTTAGCCCTTTGTGGATAATCTGGGTTTTTTTCGAGCACCTTTTTCTTTTTTCTTGGTGACCTACAGTTACTTTCAACATGTGTTACCTTGTGTAGAACTTGATGTACACTTTCAGTCTCAGGACTTGCATCCTTTATTCTGAAAATTCTCAGCCATTCTCTCTTTAAATGCCTGACCATCATTTCTTCTCCCCTGTACTGCTGAAAATACTCACAGATGGATGTATGATAGAATCTGTCTGTCTTCCATGTCTCTCAATATTTTCCATTTTTGTTTCTTCTCTTGACCTCTGAGTGTTATATTCTGGGTGAATTCTTCAATATTTCATTCACTTTACTACATCTTCTGTTTGATGGTGTCTTGTATAGATTTGACAGCATTGGTGGAGTTACTCTTTTTTATTTCAATACCTATATTTTTTACTTCCAGGTTCTTAACTGGTGCTTTTTCATAGCTACACATTACTAATTAATGACTGCCAATTTTGTACTTTTTAAAAACTTTTTTCCTGGATTTACCCCTTCGAAAAATATTACCATACTTATTGTAAATCCTTTCAGATTATTCTATTATTTTCATTTCTTCAGGAATGAATTCTCACTTGTTGAATTTTTTTGCTATCTTTTATGACACTAATCTTTCTATGTGTTTTGAAATTTTGAGGGTGAGTTCTTTGTCTCCCACCCTCTCTTCTTATGTACAACTTTTCTGTCTCATCTTTTGAGGTTGTCACCTCCCAGCACTGCAGAGTCCCTAGTTATAATCAAGCTTTATGCTGACAGCTTAAACCTTTACATGCAAACCCAGTCCCTGTGCCAGTACATAGTTAAGCCTGGTTTCAGGCTACCAACAAATCTCTATTCTTTTCTTCCACCCAAGCAAGAAGCTGACTTTCTACCCCAGCTCTGGTTAGTAGTTGTAGCTAATTTTAGTCTATGTTCTTCTGCAGGGAGCCCAGAGCATCCCCATCCGGATGTATATGGGGAACTTTCCATCCCCTTTCTCTCTGAGTAGAACGCCTGTCCACCACTCCCTCTCTTTGACCCCGGTTTTCAGCAGGCCTGAGACTTAGTGTCTGCTTCCTGTTCTGTGTTCCCATTTTATCTCTTGTCTATGTGGATGATTCTGTTGTTTCTTGAAAACTGCAGATTTTATTGTCTATAAATTTTTGAACAAATATATATATTAAAAATATTCTTGACTGGGCACAGTGGCTCATGCCTGCAATCCCAGCACTTTGGAAGGCTGAGGCAGGAGGATCATTTGAGACCAGGAGTTCGAGACCAGCATGGGCCAAAAAGTGAGATCTCCGTCTTTACCGAAAAAGACCCCAAAACATTAAATTTGCTGCATGTGGTCATGCACAACTGTAGTCCTGGCTATTTGGGAAGTTGAGGCAGGAGAATTGCTTGTGCTCAGAAGTTTGAGGTTACATTGAGCTATAATTGCACCACTGCACTCCAGCCTGAGAAATAAAGCAAGACTCTATATCTCAAACAAAGTTTTTTAAATTTTTATTTATCATAGCCTTGTGTTTGAAGTGGGATGTGGATATTTCCGCAGGACTTTGCTCTCCCACTGTTGACCACCTTCCCCACTGCTCCACACCCTTCCACCTGTTCTCCAAAGAGACTCTTACAATGCATGGATTATACTTTGACTCAGTGTCATCCTCACAAAGTGTATATCTTTTCATTTACATTCATATCTACTCCTCCTAACCTTACTTGTGGAATGGAGGACTTTGCCCAAAGCTAAGGCAAATCCGGCCCATGGGGAGATGACATGGAGCAGCGTGGGTGTCAGGGCTTTGGCTTGCCCCGATGCCACATGACATCTACACCCAGCCTTGGATGCCACTGTCTTGCAGGCTTCCTAGGGTGCCCTCCAGTGCTGAGCCAGTGGGAGTGGGAAGATGCTGCTGAAAGCCTATCTCCTCCTCCCATTCTCACCCCATCCCCTGCAGCTTTCCTGCCACAGATTCATTATTTTGGAGGATTCAGACTTACTTCTCCCTGTGTTCTTTCTCTTCCAAGCCACCAATCCCCATTTAGATCTTCCTGGCACCCCTAAATCTACAATCCATATCTTGGTAAGCAAAGATGGCTTTCGAGTAGAAGGTCATCCTCCGCTCACTCTCCTCAGGACACACAGGGAACTAGCCAGGCTGGGAAGTTTCCTTGAAAACCTTGGTTTCTTAGCAAGAAGAAGTGATATTATGTATATTAAGAACAAATATTCTATGATTCATTGTATTAGGAAAAAATGTTCAGTTGATGTGGATTATAGATATTTGAAATGAACAAGTTAAGAAAAGAAGAAACTAAAATTTTTGTTTGTTTTGTTTGGGGCTTCTCAGCACTTATGCCCAAGGACTGCATAGCACGGTAATCACCGTATTTCTCATTGACTATGCCAAATTAACTTTGTTATAAAGTTTCATTTCATTACAAAAGAAAATAAACCAGTATTCATACTTAGAGAGATCTAAGTCAACACATCTCTACAATATTGCATTACATGTGTATACTCCATGTATATATATTTGTTGTAATTTGTTCCAAATGTATTTAGGGTCTCTGATATTGCTTTTGTATCTTCTGCTCAAAACTATTAAAGATGACAAGAACAGGAGCTTTTTAATGGCTACTTAATAATTAATCTGATGAACTAACTTAAGCAATGGCTGTGATAGTTAAGAATGGCTAAGAGCTTACCACACCCGGATGATATGCTGCATTTTAACAAATTCCTTGAACATTTTATCCAAAGATAGAGTAGGGGAAGAAATTTAATTGCTTATATAGTATTAGGCTAATTTGGAGATATTTTGCATAGGTTTTTTGGTACTTTGTAATAAGTCATACATTTAGAAGGTAGATGTATTTCCCTCTTTAGATGAAACTGGTTCTTGTCCAAAGGAAAACAGTTTATTATAGAATAGCATCCACAGAAAATTGTGATAAACAGGTGTGCTCTTAAATTTTTTTAATCTTTTGCTATTTGATGGATGAAAAATGAAAATAGGACCTTAATCCTTTTGTCTTGCATACCTTTGAGCATTAATGGAATTGAACATTTTAATATGTGTTTGGTTATCTGTTTTGTTTTGTAAATTGTCCTCTTTCCTTTTAGTGTTTTTGCCTTCTCTTGGATTTACATAAGCTCTCTTTATAATAAAAGCTATTATAATATTATAATCAATAAAATGTCCAAAGAAATAAATAAAAGGGGCTTATTTTTCTTACTTTATAATAACTCAAATTTCTAATTTTGTAAATTTGTAAGAATAGAGACTAGCTACAGTCAAATGCAATACCTCTCTCTGTTCATTCGGCATTCTGGTCTCTGTTGTTGAATTAGCTGTCTCTCACAAAGGACTGCACGTGGCATTTTTCTTTCTCTTTTTTGACATTTAAAATATTTCTAATTTGGCCAAGTTAAAAAGGCTAGAAAAGAAAACATATCAGTTTCCTATAATGAATCACTCACAAGAGATTTTTCTACTGTGTGACTGGCATTATATTTGCCAAAAGTGAGAGGTTAAGACATATGAAGGTTTGATTCATCAGCAAAAACAATTGCTAAATGTCACATTTAAGCCGTCGTTACTGTTAGTCAAATATGCAAGACAGTGGGACTCCACACTGGACAATCCTTTCTAAGGGAATCTTAGAATCCCTTTACATTCATTTTCCAGACTGTTTCCTCTGCTAAATCAATCTGTATTGCCTAACTCTCTCTTATTTGTTAGGAAGTATTTCAGACATCAAAACATGTAGCGAATAATCTAGCAAATACCAATTTGCCCCTACCCAGCTTAATCACCGAATATCACAAAAGCAGTGGAAACTTCCTGAATTATTCTTCATCCCAAACACCCTGTTCCCTCCCCATCTAGAGGTAACTACAACCCTAGATTTAGTTGTATTGATCCCATGCGTGACATTATACTTCTGTTGCATGTAAATGTACCTCTTAGCAATATATAGAACTGACTGGTTTGCATGTGTTTTTGAGTTTATGTAAATGATATAGTATGTGACTTTTGCTTGACATTGTATTTTACAGATTTATCCATGTGGCTACTTGAAGCTGTAGTTCAATTATTTTTCATTGCCTTATAATATTCCATTGTACAACTTCCCACTTAACTTGTTCTCCTTGAAATTAATCTCCCTTGGCTGGGCACAGTGGCTCATGCCTGTAATCCCAGCACTTTGGGAGGCTGAGACAGGTGGATCACGAGATCAGGAGTTTGAGACCAGCTTGGCCAACATAGTGAAACCCTGTCTCTACTAAAAATACAAAAAATTAGCTGGGCGTGGGGGTGGGTGCCTATAATCCCAGCTACTTGGGAGGGTGAGGCAGGAGAATCGCTTGAAACCAGGAGATGGAGGTTGCTTTGAGCCAAGATTGCACCACTGCACTCCAGCCCCAGCAACAGTGTGAGACTCGCCTCAAAAAAATAAATAAATAAAAGAAAAGAAATTCATCTCCCACATTTATTTTCCTGGATGAGGCTGCTAGGTGTTCAGTTTCCCCAACACATCTTCACTCCCATAACTCTGAAGCATTTCAAGAGAGGAAATACTTTCTTAAATGTTAATCTCTCAAAATATTGCTCAGTGTGTGTTGCTTTTGTTGCTGTTATGTATATACACACGGTTTTGTTTTGTTTGTTTGTTTGTTTGTTTGTTTTTTTGAGACGGAGTCTCTCCCTGTCGCCCAGGCTGGAGTGCAATGGCACAATCTTGGTTCACTGCAAGCTCCACCTCCTGGGTTCAAGCAATTCTCCTGCCTCAGCCTCCCGAATAGCTGGGACTACAGGTGCCCGCCACCACGCCTGGCTAATTTTTTGTACTTTTAGTAGACACAGGGTTTCACCGCATTAGCCAGGAAGGTCTCGATCTCCTGACCTCGTGATCCACCCCACTCGGCCTCCCAAAGTGCTGGGATTATAGGCGTGAGGCCACCGCACCCAGCCATATTATCTTTTTTTAATCTGCTATTTCTTCTTTTCATTCCATGCCCCTCTATACATAGATACAGAATGAAACGGAAATGGTTTGCTCTGGAAGGTCTGACTCATTACTGTTTGCTGATTTGCATTCAGTTCAGGGTTTACCTGCTAGCAGGGCTGCTAAGGTCCCAGGCTGGTTAACGCTTTATTCCCACACCATCACAATACCTGCACTGACCTTCTGACTTATTACTACCAGCCACAAACGTATGAAATGAGTGAAGTCTGTCACCAGAAACGCAGGCTTTCCTGATTTAATGGAGCTTTAGGATGGGCTCAGTGACTCACACCTGTAATCCCAGCACTTTGGGAGACTGAGGTAAGAGGATTACTTGAGCCCAGGAGTTCGAGACCAGCCTGGGCAATGCAGTGAGACCCCATCTGTACCAAAAAAAAAAAAAAAAAAAAAAAAAAGAAGCTGAGCATGCTGGCACAGGCCTGTAGTCTCAGCTAATTGGGAAGCTGAGGCAGGAAATTGCTTAAGCTCAGCAGTTTGAAACTGCAGTGAGCTATAATCAGTCCACCGCATTCCAGGCTGGGTGACGGAGTGAGACCCCATCTTAGAAATAAAGAAAGAAATTGGGTCAGGTACGGTGATTCACGCCTATAATCACAGCGCTTTGGGAGGCTGAAGTGGGTGGATCACTTAAGGTCAGGAGTTCGAGACCAGCCTGGCCAACATGGTGAAACCTCATCTCTACTAAAAATACAAAAATTAGCCGGGTAAGGTGGCGTGTGCCTGTAATCCCAGCTACTCGGGAGGCCGAGGCAGGAGAATCACTTGAACCCTGGAGGTGGAGGTTGCAGTAAGCTGAGATCCCGCTATTGCACTCCAGTCGGGGCAACACAATGGAACTCTGTCTCAAAAAAATAAATCAAAAAAAAAATAAAGAAATAAAGGAGTTTTGTTTTCTAACATAAACAAAAGCCTTTCGTGTTTAAGTTCCTATCACAGAACTTTAGACGTCTGCAAATGGGAGTGGGGACGAGAAGGGGTGCCTTTGACCTGGCAACACTGTACAGTGAAAAGTTCAGGAATGTGGGAATCAGACCAAGCCAGCCCCTGTCCCAGCTCTGCTGCATGCTGGTGATAAGACGGTGGCCAGTTACCCCTTCTCCACCTATACATCTCCTCATTTGTGAAGTAAACTTCCCTTCCAGAATCTTACAGATCATGCATATTACATATGCAGAGAGCAGACACCTAGGACAGAGTAGATACTAAATGCATGTTAGTTTCCTTGTTTCCTTTCTTCCCCTGATTGCACTTCGTGGGAGTCTGGTTCCCACACAGATAAGACTGATTGCTTCCCCGCCCCAGCATCTCGGAGGGGCTGGGAGGAGTGCGTGATAGCATCCTAACAACAGTCTTCAGAAAGGACATCCTGGGTTTTAAACAATTGACTACAAAAATCAGAATAAAAAGTAAATTAAGATTAATGCACTGCATAGATGTAGTCTCATAGGATAGAAATCTCCTACATTATACCTTCTGCCTGGCATGACATAGAAAATAATCATTCCAATGCCGAGCTCCTTGAGTCGCCAATAACTGCTCAAATTTGAGACTTCTGTGGGCATCCCCTCAGCCACCTCTCCCTAAATGTCTGCAGAGTCCCTAGAGAGCCACGGTGTCCAGTCCTCCAGCTCCTAATCCTACCCTGGCTGCTGGCAAACACCCAGGCCGAGTCTATTTCCTCCACATTTCCCATGGCTCCAGCTTGCACACCGGCTTGCTCCTTCTCTAGATGCCAAAGTTGCGTTTCTCTAGGAGGATTTTACAGATAGGCGTTCATCAGATTTTTTTTCATTTGTAAGTGAAGGAAACTTGATTCAAACCAGCTCCAGGATAAACCAGTAGGAGGCTGATTGGGTCTGGTAGCTGTGAGGGCCAAGGCTGGGCTGGATCAGATGTTGTTGGATCCAGACTCCCAACCATGACATCCCAGCGCCTCCTCCACCGCCCAGTGTGTGCGCACATGCGTCTGTCTGTCTGTCTTAGCTCTGCCTCCCTTTGCCCATTGTCCTTTATTCTCTCCCGCCATGTACAGGTTAATTCCATGGAGAGAGAAAGTGACCCTTGTCAACTCAAGCCCCTCTCCTTTCTGTTCATAACCTTTTTTTTTCTTTTTTTTTTTTTTAGATGGAGTCTCGCTCTGTCGCCTAGGCTGCAGTGCAGTGGTGTGATCTCTGCTCATTGCAACCTTTGCCTCCTGGGTTCAAGTGATTCTCCTGCCTCAGCCTCCCGAGTAGCTGGGATTACAGATGCCCAACCCCACATCCAGCTAATTTTTGTATTTTTAGTAGAGATGGGGTTTTACCATGTTGGCCAGGCTGGTCTTGAACTCCTGACCTCAGGTGATCCACCCAGCTCGGCCTCCCAAAGTGCAGGGATTACAGGAGTGAGCCATCGCACCCAGCCCTCTGTTCATAATCTTATAGAAACTGACATCTGCCCTCCCTTAGAAGCCAAAGGGGCTTTGCATTTTACATGAATGCAAATACATAGATAGTTCCACCAGCATTACAGGAGGTGAGAGCAAGTGGGGGAGTCTAGAACAAAAAGAAGAGTTCTGGGTGGATGAAGAACATCAGATATCCTAGGGCCCAAAAGACTTTCAAGGTCCTGTATTCTGAAAAAATATATATATATATATATATAAAAATATATATATTTATATATATATAAAATAGAAATAAAAAAAAATTGTAAGTGGCTGGCTGAGGTTGAGCCTGACCTGCATTCACAGGCCTCATTTCCCAGTCACTGCAGGGGTAGGAGTCCCTGACTCCTCTCTGATGAGACGTTAATGCTCACCAAGGTTTCCCCTGCACTTCCTGGGTGCCTGGAAGATCACATTTGCTGCCTCTTGAATGAGTTGTGTTCAAGGGGCTTCGAGCAATGATGTGTGAGCAGAAGTGATGGGGGTCACCTCAGGGTGGAGGCATTTGAGGGTCATTGTGCAATTCTGCACACTCTTCCCCCCAAGCCAAGACACAACCATGAAGAGTTTTTTTTTTTTTTTTTCAGACGAAGTCTTGCTCTCTTGCCAGGCTAGAGGGCAGTGATGCGATCCCAGCTCATTGCACCCTCCGCCTCCTGGGTTCCAGCAATTCTCCTGCCTCTACCTTCCGAGTAGCTGGAATTACAGGTGCACACCACCATGCTCAGCTAATTTTTGTATTTTTAGCAGAGATGGGGTTTCATCATGTTGGCCAGGATGGTCTCGATCTCTCGACCAAAGAGGTTCTTATGATGATAAATTCTAACGGTGGAGCTAAATGATCAAAGCAGCATACAATGAGGAGCCAGATCATGGTGGGATTTGAAATGAGGAATGAACATTTGCATCTTAAGCCAACGTGATTTGGAGGTCTTTGTTGTAGCATTCATTACCTAACTGGTCCTGACTGATACAATTGGACGTTGGAAAAACTATATAGTTCTACTTTGTCAATAAAGTCTGTGAACTTGAACATGTCCTTTAATTTCTCTGAGCATAAATTTGTCTTTGCATGTTGCTTGACATTATTGGAGAGAAGAGCATTAGGTAACTCTTAGCAGAAGAGAATTTTTTTTTTTTTTTTTTTTTTTAAATACGAAGGGTGTCAGAGACTGGCCAGATGCTCACCAGTACCAGTACTCACTGGTCCCGCACTCAAGAAAACTACATTTCCCAGCATGCCTTACAGTTGGGTTGGGACCATGTGACTGAGTTCTGGCTGATGGATGTGGGCAGAATCATATCCTCGCCTTCTGGGCCAGTCATAAAACATTCCATGTGTGATCTTTCTTGCTTCCTCTTCTCTTTGTCATTGGTGAAGTTAAAAGCAAAGAACTCAGTGATGATGGAGCATACAATAACAGGAGTCCAATCCTTGAATCAGCATAGTAGGATAAACCTGGAGGAGTTCTGTCCCTGAAAATCATACACAACATAGCCTCATCTACTCTAAATAGTACTCTATGTAAGAAATGTGTCAAGCCAGTGGTCCCAGAGTTCAGAGAAGGTAGGATGGGTGGTTCTGTGAGCCACCACTGTAACCTGAGTACCTGACACCTATAACCAATATTCCAAGCTTCTGGCTGTTACTTAATTGATGATGACTGAACTCAACTGAGTGGGTACCAACTTTGAGCAAGCTACTCTAAGATGGAGAATCTTCACAAACCACGTCAAGTTCATTTCTGTGTGCCTGCTGTGCCTTGTGTTTGAGGAGCATCTCTGCTTCTCTGGTCTGTGCCCTGAGGGCTGAGACTCTCTCCTGCTGGGGAGGGGTCTTTCCATCATCAACAACGAGCTGAAACAGCAGGGGGGCTGGGGCCCTCCCTCCTGGCCACCCTGTAGCCGTCATCTACATATGCAATCCTCTTCTGCTCCTCCGTGTTGTGTCTGGACACTGTGATGAACAACAGTAGTGAATAGCATTGAAATAAAATAATAGTATTAAAATATAAAATGAAAATAACAGTATTAACATTTTTTTTTGAGATGGAGTTTTGCTCTTGCCACCCAAGCTGGAGTGCAATGGCATGGTCTCGGCTCACTGCAAGCTCCGCCTCCCTGGTTCAAGCGATTCTCCTGCCTCAGCCTCCCTAGTAGCTGGGATTACAGGCACCCGCAAGCACGCCAACTAATTTTTGTATTTTTAGTAGAGACAGGGTTTCACCATGTTGGCCAGGCTGGTCTCAAACTCCTGACCTTGTGCGATCTGCCCACCTCGGCCTCCCAAAGTGCTGGGATTACAGGCGTGAGCCACGGTGCCCACCACATTAAACAATATTTTAAAGGCCATGGTATTTAATCGTGTTCTAGATTTATCCTTAAGTATCCTTGGGTTGGGGGTGATGCCTGTTATGAAGGAAAGTTTAAATACTTTAATTCGGGTTTTGAAATTCAAATTCAAGATATGCTGGATATGTTCCCTCTGAGATTTCAATCACATGTGTCTAAATTCGAAACCTTTGTTAGTTCCAATACGTCATGCTTTAGTTGAAACAGCATTCTCCTTTTAGCTTAATAGGTGCTGGACATTGTGGTAGGTGCTTTACACAGTGAAACAGATATTGCTAACCCCCAAAAACCTCCTTTCCAAGTGGCATAGTCAGTCTTTGAACTCTGAGTTCAGGGTTTGATTTTAACTATTTTGTACTACTATCCGCTTTTCCATTGTCCTGATTTTACACCCTTCAGAGGGTTGATGAAAACTACCAGGACTGGGGGAGTTATCTCCTTCTACAAACTAATCCCCATCTCCACAGCACAGGAGATGCCAGCATCCAGGGTAAAGCAAGACGCTGAGAGGGAGGGAAGCAATGAAAGGATGGATGAAACAGACAAGCAACCAGAAGTGCTTGAATCCACATTTATTACACTTTTGCTAGAGTACAACTCAAGAATAATGAAGCATGCCTCTCATCAGGTTTACTGTAGAATAAGTAATTTAGTAAACCCAAAATAAAGCTGCTGAAAGATGACTTTAAAGCCGTTTGTTTCATGGAGCATAAAGGGTGATTTTGGTGCAAGCATTACAACAGTTACCCTGAAGCAATTATAGATGTAAGTGACCTCGGAGAGACTCAGAGTTAGCAACGGACCTTGCCCAAGAAGCTTGAGGTGGGGAAGGGGCACAGGCTATTCTTTATTTCAACAATGCCTCTTTTGCCCTTTACATAGTAGAGGAGAAAGAAATGCTTCCAGGGCTACTTCTCACAACTGTGGCTGCATTTACATGCTTGCAATTGTGGGCGCTATTAAAGTGGACAATAGAGTGCTACTACGCAGCTGCAGTGTGCGAGAAAGGAGCTCTATGTTGATTTCCTTTGCAGGAAGGATGCTGAGTCAAAGACCTAATAATTCTGACCTCTACCAGGTATTGCCTCCATTTCCGCACCAGTCCTGGACAAAGTGCTTCCCAGGCTTGATTTCATGAGAGCCTCACAACCACCCTCTAGAGTGGTTTCATCTTCCTAAGTGCTTTCAGTTTTCCCCATCCTACAGGTGAGACACGGTAAGGAACTCACCTAAAGGCTCATAGTTAATAAGAGGCAGAGCCAGGATTTGAACCCACACCATTTGGATCCCGAGCCTGCACACAGAACCACGGCACCGCCCACCCGGAACTGTGCACCAACAGCCCGAGCTGTACAGACCCTAAGCTGCCGCCCCCTCTGGCTTATCCCAGCAGCCTGTCTGACGCCCAGCTTAGCCTCCATGTGTCATTTGTATCCCCATGGGAAGATCAGGGTAGCCACCAACAGGGTAGCTCCTGGCAGCAACTCAAGAAAGGTGCAGGAGCTAACAGGCTGTGGCGACCAGCAGGCCCCATGCCATGCCCCTCGGCCCCTGTTTCAGTTGCTGCTGTGTCTGGCACGACTTGCCATGCTGCCAGTGGTGCCGCTCCAAGTGCCCTCTGCATCTTTTACTCCTTTTAGCCCCAGGTCTTTCTTCAACGCCCCCAGAGCTCACTCAGCCCAACAAGACAGCCCTGAAGTGGAGAGAGAGAAGGAGAGGGAGCCCTCCACCAGAAAGGGTTGGGAGTCGGTGACTAGAAGGAAATAGAAGGAAACCCTGAGGCACATCTATAATTTCCTTAGCGGGACCGAGCCGCAGTTAGCCACGGGTCAGGCAGTTCAGCAACATCTGCCCACCATGTGAATTTTTCCATCCCCCTTGTCTCTCCCGACTTCTTTCTCTTGCTTCCTGGAGTTACCTAACAAATAAACTACCCGTGCACAAGTTCTTGTTTTCTGTGGAGGAAACCAAACTCAGGTCTGCAGCCACTCCTGGACAATAGCAGTACTGGCAGAAATAACCAAGTCACTAGAATGGGCTCCGAGTGGCTCCCTGGGTGCCTGCATCCACTCAGACACCTCGATGTCCCCGCTTGCCCCTCTGCTGGATGGCAGTCAGGCTCTCTGGAAGTAGAAGCTGCTTTGGAGTTTGGAGGACAAGATGGGTTCTACAGATGGACACCTGTTTTCAAAAGGAGAGGACAAAGCAGGATTGGGAGAAAAAGTCCAAATGCAACACAGGCCCTACCAAGCCAGCAGGGGGGGTCTGGAGCACAAATCACCCTCAGTGTCATCCTGGGTGGGGCCAAAATGGCCAAATGGCTGGGCTTTTATACCCTCTCCTTGCTAGGTAACTGACTGCAAGCTGCCCAAGCAGGGCGAGACCCTGGTAAGATGGCTCTCTGCAAGCTCTTTCCTGAGGGGACCTGGGCGGCACAGCTGTGTCTAGTGCACTGTAGGACAATGCTGTTTGCTGGTGGACACGTCTGTGCCCTGCTCTGCTGTTGAGGGCGGAGACCGGATGTTTTGTCTTCAACAACTGGAACATCCCCTAGCGTGAGTGAACAGCCAATAGGGGTCAAATGATTTAATACCTAGCATTAACAATGGAAAAGTCCGGCCGGGCGCGGTGGCTCATGCCTGTAATCCCAGCACTTTGGGAGGCTGAAGCTGGTAGATCACAATGTCAGGAGTTCAAGATCAACCTGGCCAAGATGGTGAAACCACGTCTCTACCAAAAATACAAAAAATTAGGCGGGTGTGGTGATGGGCGCCTGTAATCCCAGCTACTCTGGAGGAGGCTAAGGCAGAGAATTGCCTGAACCCGGGAGGTGGAGGTTGCAGTGAGCTGAGATCGTGCCACTTTTTTTTTTGACAGTCTCAAAATAATAATAATAATAATAATAATAATAGTAATAATAATGGAAAAGTCCCCAAAACAAGCTTCATTCTACAGGAAGAAAATATTGGAGCCCAGAGGGATTAAGGAACCTGCCTGAGGTCACACAGCTAGGAAGGGCAATGCAACATCTAAAGTACTTCTTTGGCCCCCAAGTCCTTAATCCTTCCTCTGCTCTCAGAAACCAACCTGAACCACTAGTATTAAACATGTTCTCATTTTGATTCTCTGCTGGATACCTGCAGTCTGCCAGATTTCCAGCCATATTAAAAACAATAATAAAAAAATCCAGACCCATTAATCAGCTCTGTTCCCCAGGGCTTGGAAGGACACAGTTTCAATGCTCTGCACCCAGTCAGGAGGGAGGAGGCTGAGCTGTCACCGTGCAACTTTCAAGAACTATGGTGACTGGAGGGAGCCAATCACCACAGTTCTTGAAAGTTGATCCCAAGCTCTGGTTTTTAGAAAGGCTGTTTAGATCAAGTTCACATGCTTATGCCTCTGGCTTGATGAAATGATCAGCCCATACAATTTCCAAGCAACCCACTCTGGGGAGTCACATTCAAAGGCAGGAAGGTCCTTTGGGACAAAACTATAGTAAAGCCAGGGACACCCAAGGAACAAAAAGGGATACATATTTATCTGCCTGCCGTGCTCCATGGTGGGCTCCAAGAGGCCTGCTCTTGTTCTTGCCAAGACCAGAGGGACATGCCATGTTACCTTGACCATTTAGAGATGGAAACCACACTGCGATTAGAGACCTGGTCTCTCACAGATTCTGTCCAGCCCCAACCCCAAACACTGACTGATCAAGCCACCAGCTGCCATTCCAGGGGAGTCAGATGACGAGTTCCTAAGTTTGGCCATCTGCAGGATGTAAGAAGAATAGAAGGAAGCTGGGCTTTGGCGGCCTGTGTTTATAATTAGCAGTGTAATGGTTTCAGGGCACTCGCTGAACGGAGCGTGCGTATTCCTGCTGCATCGCTGTATTGCGACCAGGGCGCCTGATTATTACAGATGTGTGTAGGAGCCAAGCACCCACTCCTATGAGGAAAGCTCCATAGGTGTCCTATTTAAGTCATGCCCATCAGGTTCAGTGGAGTTACCATAATAGGCAGGCAGAAAAGCCCTTAGTCCAAGGCATGAAGTATTTCATGCACCAAGCGTGTATTTACAGCACTCCCATCTCAGGTCCCTTATTATTAATATTTACTCTGTGCCACTGCTTGGACCCCATTTCCCTGAAATATTTCTGAATCAATGAAAAACAAAAAGTTAGAGCACAGCTGGGTTCTTTGACCTGCCTGGAAAGCAACTCCCAGAAAAGCCTCCACCATCTCCCATTCCAGCGTGCAGGAGCCACGGTGCTGTGCTGGTCAGGACTCTACACACAGGTGCTGAGGAAGATGCGACTGTCAACAAGGCTGCTACCCTCCAAGTGAGGGGGGTCCCCCACCACAGCAAGCCATGGGCCCTCATCTGCCTGGCTGACCCTGTGCCCCTTCTCACTTGTGTGGTCTCTTAGGTGGATTTTGCAGGCAGTGTGGGGTATGGGCTCCACCGGAGAAGCACAGTGGCTGCTGAGAACACCTTTTCAGGAAGCATCCATCTAGATGTGGGGACAGAGGGCATGAGGGCCGCAGGCAAACACGGGTTTGCACACAAACGCAGGTTGCCTTCTCCTTTTATCTGCAAGACACAAGGAAATGATCAGGAAGGTCAGAGGGCTCTGGGGACTCAGGATACTGAGGATGGGCGAGACACAAAAGGAGGGTGTTGAAAGGAACTCAAGCTATTAAAGACCCATCCACTTCCCCTCCCCAGCCAGGTGTCTGACTCACTCAAGACTCACAGCCTGAGGACCCGGCCCGAGTCCATACTCTGCCCTGAGCTGCTCTCCTCCCTCTCCTCTTCCTCTGCCACAGCTTCCCCCGCCATCCCTCCCTCCCTGGCCTTATCAATGACATGTAAATATCACTCTGATGACTTTCCCGGTGTAATCGGTTACCAGCATATTCTGCAAAGGATTCAATTAAAATGGAACCAGAGATCAGAGAGGCCTGGGAAGATGGGGAGCTACTGCCAAGTTCTTCTGACTAGGGGAAAGCAGCATTCCCCACCTGTGCCACCCAGAAACGGTGGCTGGCCTGGTGACAGCAGCCAGGGTAGCTTGAGCAGGACACAGTAACCACCCTCAGAAACCCCCTGGCGCTGTTGCTGGTGGGAGAGTGTCTGAGAAGAGCAGGAAAGTCATCTGCTTTCAGGAGAAGACGTCATTTTCTCCCAGCTGCTGATGGGAGGGGGCGGGGGAGGGACTCACAAAAGCAGGCACAGCCAGATATGGCCAGCGTTTTGAACAAATATCTTATGCCTTGTTTAAATCAGAGACAGTGGCAGATAAAGATGTATTTCATCCAGCTATTTGCTCAGGCTTTAGCCCTAATTCTATCGCAAACAATGTTCATTGTTTAATGTCTTTATATTCAGAAGTTGTTCCCATGCATATCTGCAAGGGAAGAAGCAGAATGCTGATAGCATTTGTGAGCTGTGCTGGCCTGGCAGGTTTCAGGAAGAAGAATGAGATCAACGCTGGAGTGGGAGGGCCCCACTCAGGGACCGGATTCTGTGCAGAGGCCAGACCTCAAGTGACACGGACAGCTCCACGCTGCCTGCCCCTAGGTCCCAGAGAGCAGAGATGGAGCAACTAGGACCACAGAGGCCTCTTCCGGAGCCAAGTCCTGGCAGGGAGGCCAGGTGGAGGAAGAGGAAGGGGCGCGGCTTCCTGTCTGTGTGTGATTCCTCCAAAGTAGGGCCCCGGCCTGGGCAGGAAAAAGATGGCCTTCTCTGATAGGAATGCTATTTAATTGTTTGAAACAATAGATCAGGGTCTTGGTAAAGGCATTATTTGAACTCAAATGTTTTGCCGAGTTATGAAAAAGGTTATTATGTGATCTTGATCCGATTAGGGTGGAAAGGAGCTAAATGATGGATGAAGCAATTGCTTTTTTGAAATACCAAAATTACAACAAGGTCGGGCTTAATCTTTGCAGCTATTCACTGAGATTTCTGAAACAGTTCAGGGTAGAGTGCAAATAGTATATTAAGAAGAAAAGAATAAAATATATTTGCAGTGGAACCTTATTGCTACCTATCCAAGATGGGGTGCACTCAGGAGGCCCTTGGGCAGCTGGCCCAGGTGTGAGAGAGAGAAGCATGGCCTGTGGTGAAGCCCAGAGGAGAGCAATGGAGGCAAATGTGGGAGACAGAATGTGGCACTGGACGTGGCCCAGGAATCAGGCCTCTCCTTAAGTCTCCAGACGAGGAAACAGAGGTAAAGTATCTTGCTGCAAGGCCGTCGATATATTGGTGGCACCACCAGTCCCAGGCCCAGTTCTTCTAACTCCTAGTACGGGGATCACAGAGAATTGGGCAGAGCACTGGAGGCTCCTGGAGTGGGGCTCCATTCCCAGGGTGGTGCCAGGTGGGTGAGGCCTAGCTTGGAGACAGAGAGAGAGACAGGCAGAAACTAAATTAGTGATGAGATTCAAAAGGTTAGATTGGTGATAAAAGAAGATTGAACGCAAGAATGCAGGGAGGAAGGAAGGAAGAGAGGTGAGGTCAGAGAGAATGCAGGGCTAGAAGACATGTGCCAGCAGCATGAGGGTTAACGGTGGGTTCCTAGGGTGACAGTCACAGGTCCTAGATACTCTCCCACCATGGTATGGCCACGGTGATGCCACTGTGCCCCTTAGAAATTTGAAAGTAAGGCTGGGTGCGGTGGCTCATGCTGGAAATCCCAGCACTTTGGGAGGCTGAGGCGGGTGGATCACCTGAGGTCAGGAGTTTGAGACCAGCCTGGCCAACATGGTGAAACCCCATCTCTATTAAGAATACAAAAATTAGCCAGGCATGGTGGTGCACACCTGTAATCCCATCTACTAGGGAGGCTGAGGCAGGAGAATCGCTTGAACCTGGGAGGTGGAGGTTGCAGTGAGCCAAGATCGTGCCACTGCACTCCAGCCTGGGTGACAGAGTGTGAGACTCTGTATCAAAAAAAAAAAAAAGAAAAGAAAAAGAAAAAGAAAAGAAAGAAATTCTAGAGTGGAACAGCCTCACTTAACTTCCTTTAAAAGTCTTTTAGGAATGTGAAGGAAATGCAGTTATTAAAGTAGAAAAAACTGAATTAACATGCCTTGATATACATTGCACACCTCTTTGCAGGGCACATGCAGGACTCAGGAACTCATTTGCATGTCTCTGAGGTGGAGAAAGGTTAGGAAGAGCTAGAGAGGGTTCCTCTTTCCCCAGGAAAAAAGGTTTGGCCAACAGAAACCAGCTGAATATGTGTGTGTGCACTGCGAACACTCCTGATGGGTAAGTGCTGGTTGAGGTAGGTGTGTGACATCAGTCTCTAGCAATTACAGAACTCTACGGTGGGAGGTCCCAGGCTCACAACCTATGGGTCCAGGCCAGAAAGTAGTAAGTAAAATAAAGGAGTATTGCATAATGGAGTCTGTTTGGATTATCAATTGCTGCATGACAAACTATGCCCATTCTTAAAGGCTGCAAACAGCAGTTGATTATGATGGCTCATGTTTCATGGGTTGACTGGACTCAAATGGGACCTAGCCCTAGAAATTCCAGAATGTTACTTCCACAACTCATTGATCAAGCAAGTCACTAAAGTCAGCCCAGATTCAAGTGTCTTTGTTTCCTATTACACATTCTTGCACCTGGTCTTTTTTTTCTTTCTTTTTTTTTTTTGAGACGGAGTTTCGCTCTGTCACCCAAGCTGGAGTGCAGTGGCGCAATCTCAGCTCACTGCAAACTCCGCCTCCTGGGTTCACGCATTCTCCTGCCTCAGCCTCCCAAGTAGCTGGGACTACAGGTGCCCGCCACCACGCCCGGCTAATTTTTTTGTATTTTTAGTAGAGACAGGATTTCACTGTGTTGGCCAGGATGGTCTCGATCTCCTGACCTTGTGATTCACCCACCTCGGCCTCCCAAAGTGCTGGGATTACAGGGGTGAGCCACCGCGCCCGGCCATACCTGGTCTTACTTTTATCTGCCCTATTGAATTCAAACACCAATTCAGTTTCTCTCTCTCTTTTTCTGTCTCTCTCTTTTTCCTCCTCCACAAACTTGCCCTTACCCACCAGGGAAAATGGCGTCAGCTTCTAGGACTCTCTATTGCTCAGCCTACTGTCTTGTGAGCACTGTACTGGGAGTAAGAGGATGTGGGCCTGTGACCTGGTGGCCTCTGAGCAAGACACCTTGCCTCTGTTTCCTCCCCGTGAGCCCACTTTGCCTCTGTTTCCTGCCTGTCACTGAGGGGCAGCTGGTCACATCACAACGGAGCATATGGAGTGAGAGGCATCTTTGGAAAGACAGTCCACTATAGTGCCTTAAATTGTATTCTTTCCAAATGAACCCACTTTGCTTTGCATATTAATTGCATAGATACAGCCTTTAAAATCATAACTATACTCTCTCCATTTTATTTCAAAATATGCAACCTTTCCAGGTCCATATTTTTATTTTCCTGTTTTTGATAGAGACATAGTACAATAAATATTCCACTTTCCTTTTTACACATCTATGAGAAAAGTGACAAAGCAAACGTGATGACAAATGGCAACTGACGTACAGGGAGGTTCCGGGGCACGCTAGGGACTGCGGTGCAGTGGAGTGTGTGTGCCCGTCTAACAGAGGCGGCTGCCTCTCGCTGCAGCTGATTATTGTCACGTGAGAAAGACTGTTGATTATATGGCCTACAATTTACTTTAAAACACTTCAGCATATTCAGTGTGATACATATGTGGATATAATTTAATTTTAATCTACTCCCTAGATGCAGTTAACATTTGAAGTACTCTTCAAATTAGAAATCCATACTCCAGGGATGGTTAGTTATCATTTGAAAGACCCTAATCAGAAGTCTGCATTCCAGATGCAAACGCTTCAGACATTGCTATCTGAATCTGCCATAAATGGTTCATCAATAATCCTAAGAAGGGAGGCTATACTCCTGGTGCCTCTGGTTAACACCTGCCATGCACAGTAGGTGTACCCACCCTGTCTTCAGGTGAGTGCTGCCACTTAATCACTGCAACTCCAGGCTCCCATCAGCCCCACTGAAATCAGGAGACCATTGGAATGGCCAAATCTTCTACAGTCAAACCTGGCCTACCACAGAGAGCAACCACAGAGTTTCCACAAATTCAGGTTGTATTAGTCCATTTTCACACTGCTGATAAAGACATACCCAAGACTGGTTAATTTACAAAGAAAAAGAGGTTAAATGGACTCATAGTTCCATGTGGCTGGGGAGACCTCACAATCATGGTGGAAGGTGAAAGGCACGTCTTACATGGCAGCAGACAAGAGAGAAATGAGAATCAAGCCAAAGGGGCTTGGTTATAAGCTTATATAACTTACAAGTTTTATAAGGTTATAACCTTATAAAACTTTTATAAGGTTATAACCTTATAAAACTATCAGATCTCATGAGAGTCAGTCACTACCACAAGAACAGTATGGGGGAAACCACCCCCATGATTCAATTAACTCCCACTGGGTCCCTCCCACAACACATGGGAATTAATGGAAGCTACAATTCTAGATGAGATTTGGGTGGAGACACAGCACAGGTGCTCCCCTCATTAATGTATTTCTCAATGCCTTAGTAAAGAAAGGGTCTACAGGGTTGGGCACAGTTGCTCACATCTGTAATCCCAGCACTTTGGGAGGCTGAGGTGGGTGGATCTCCTTAAGTCAGGAGTTCAAGACCAGTCTGGCCAACATGGCAAAACCCCATTTCTACTAAAAATACAAAAATTAACCAGGCATGGTGGTATACCTGGAATCACAGCTACTTGGGAGGCTGAGGCAGGAGAATTGCTTGAACCCTGGAGGTGGAGATTGTGGTGAGCCACGACTGCACCACTCCACTCCTGAGCTCCAGCCTGGGTGACAGAGTAAGACTCTGTCTCATTCCTATCTCCCTAAATCCTTCGATTCTCTCCTCTATATTGTGCCAGGGAAACTCAGGCATCTCAGCATCACTAATTGTAGGCCACTGTGGAGTCCCAGTTTTAGTAAAACAAACAAGTAAACTGTTAGATCCACCTCCAATGGCACAAGCTCACATACAAAATCCAAAATCTGTAGTAAATGCTGATCCATTAATTTGGTCCAATCTACTGTTTTCTTCCTCCACCCCCAGGCTGGCACCCCTAGAAACCACTCCCACAAATGCTTCTCAGGTTTCTAAATATATACATCAGTAAAGGCTTGCATTCCTTTTAGTGTGTAACTTATTTCTTTCTGGGCCATAAGGTGTACCTGTACCCCTGAGATTGAGCCTAGTTATGGGTCTAGGAGGATCATGGGCTGGTTATGGAGGGTCATGAAGATAATAGTCATCTGTTTTCAAAGTATCTGCCCCAGGTGATGTTATCACAGAGTTTTCAAGCAAACAAGCCTAGGTTCTCAATTGCCACTTCTACTGGCAATTGAGACTCGGATGTTAGTTTCATCTGACAATCCATCCAACCAGATGTTCCCATTCTGTTTCAGGAGCCTATTTCCCCCAATCAGTGCCCTGGTTTCTACATAAGAAACTTCGAAAGACTGTGAGTTCAACTGTTGTAATTGGGCAACCTACACAAATTAAATTTTGTGTTTAATTTTCAGCAATGTGAGCACTATGGCAAAAAGAAACACGAGATTATTCTAGGGCTGGCGTGGAAGCTTTCCGTTTTTAGATCATGGCTTGGGCTAAAGGTTAAATGACTTGGGCTTGTCATTTTCTTTCTGTATGTGCTAAAATGCATTCAAAAGAATCCATCCCACATCATAGGTCTTATAGTAATTATTATTACCAGAATGGACAAGGGCAGCAGACCCTCCGGCTCCCAAAGCACATGCCTAAATTGATGCTTCATCTAAATTTCCCAAAGGTAATGGCTTGATTAACTGTGATGCACCTCATGGCTTACTAGTGTCCCATTTTCTGTTGTTAATGATCTTGGCATTGGGTTCAAACCAAAGTGCACCACTAACCAATTCCCAGATCCCATCATTGCAAGTCTATGTCCTGGGGCCGCTCCAGGTACCAACTGTGTATCAGTCAGCATCCAATCAGACCACAGAGAATACACAGTAACTTGCTTTTTTTCCTTTTTTCCTTTTTTTTTTTTTTTTGAGACGGAGTCTTGCTCTGTTGCTCAGGCTGGAGCACGGTGGCACGATCTGGCTCACTGCAAGCTCCGCCTCCCAGGTTCACGCCATTCTACTGCCTCGGCCTCCCTGGTAGCTGGGACTACAGGTGCCCACCACCACGCCCAGCTAATTTTTTGTGTTTTTTCGTAGATATGGAGTTTCATCATGTTAGCCAGGATGGTCTCCATCTCCTGACCTCGTGATCCACCCGCTTCAGCCTTCCAAAGTGCTGGGATTATAGGCATGAGCCACCGTGCCTGGCCAATACACAGTAAATTGTACAGGCAAAGTTTGATATAAAGAATTAGTCATAGAAGGAGGTGGAACTTGTAGTGAGCTGAGATCTCTCCACTGCACTCCAGCCTGGGCAACACAGGGAGACTCTCTCTCAAAAAAAAAAAAAAAAAAAAAAAGAATGAGTCATAGGAGATGAAAATAATAGGGAAATTGGTGAGCGTTAAAGAGAATTCTAAAGAATTACAGAATTCAGATATAAGGAGCAGCCCTGGTCCCTAAGGCTGAAATAGAGAGCCCAGGGACAAGACTGAATCAGGTTTAAATTCTAGGCCTTTTGGAGAGGGCTCAGCTGTGACCCACCAGATGGCACAGAAATCCTTTGCTGTAGTGCTGTGCAGGTGGAGGAAGCTGTCCACAAGGAGGTACTGAGCCTCAGAACTTTGCTGCAAAGCCACGAGTGGGCATCCAGGAAAAGCCATTCACAGAAAGGTGCCTCCTTGGTGCTCTCAGTGGCAAAGCTGCTCAAGGGGGTCCTGAGAGAAGCTGCTGGCTTCTGGGCATTGCCAGCCCTCGTGTACCTTCAGAACCAAGTGCCAGAGAAACCACATGCTGACAAAGCCTGGAGAGGAGCACAGAATAAGGAAGAGAAAATCCTTCCTCCTCCCATGTCCCTCCAACATCCTCTCCTGAAAAAGCATCACCACATTCCGGCTGGCAAAGGAAGAATATTCACAGGGCTCATCTGTATTGTAGCAGAGCAGGCAATGAAGGGTGCATTTAAAGATGAGATGCAATAAACTGGGAAGTTGAATACCTACTTTTACACTTACAAGTGTTCTAGTTTAGACAGTGAATTATATAGTTTCCCTGATCATAAGAGTACTTAAAAAATAATTTCTTATTAGTATAATGAGTAAGTGTTACTCATGTACTTTCACTCTCGCATGAATGGCATTTGGGAATTTTGCAAGCCCAGTAGACCAACATCTTGGGAGTAGCACCTTTGGTCTGAAGTCCTGTTTGCTTTTTTTGTCTCACCATTTATTGGATTATAATATTGCCTAATTCCACCAAAATAAGAGTTGACTCTGCTATTAAAACACTGTCTTATTTTCATCTCAGAGTGAATCTTTCATACACATTGTTTTTCAGAGTGCCTGTAGAGACAAGAGTGAGGACCTCACAAGTTGTATGACTTTTTATGCATGCTCATCAATAAATGTTTACATTTTACAGCTTAGTTCTGCTTGGCACAGAGCCCAGGCAGATCAGTCATCAAGCCATCAGATCAAGTCATCAGATCTTCCAGTTTTTAAAGAAACAACACAAACGTGGATTTTCATACACAGTCTTACAATTTGTAAATGTTGGCAAATAAATTTGGCCAATGTTGAAGGCCAAATACACCACATCTCTGTAACCTTGGGCAGGTTCCTGAACCTCTCTGTGCTTCCACTTCCTTATCCATCAAAGGGAAATCATGATAATGAATAGTACTTCATAGGGTTGTTATGGGCTAAACTGAATATCTAGAGACCGGACACAGAAGTACTGTGTGTACTGATCATTTAAAAATAAATAAGTAAATTTCTGCCAGCCGTCTGCCCACGGGCTGCCCACTTTTGACATCTCCCTGCCAGGCTTCAAGTTGCCCATTTGCATGTGCTATTAGCCCCACTGGCTCATCTATGGAGGGGAAGAAGTAATACTTACAACAAAAGTACACCAAATGAAGCAGCTTCGCCTATAAGCTGTAAAAGTGGTCGTACTGGAAGAAATCTTCCAGACACATTTCTCAACAAGAGTGCCTTCTCTTCCCTTCTGCTGTGCTGCTGTCACTAGGCTAGAGGCAAACATATGTATCCCTGCTGCCAAACACTCAGAGTGGATTCAGTTGAGTTCTGGGCACAGGGTAGGTGCTCAGTAAATTGTTGACTTATCTGGACACAGTAAACACATATGCTCGTGTGTGCTCAGACACCAGATGCCTCATTTGGAAACCATCTTTCCCTGGTAGAAATATCGGCCCCACACTTTGGCATTTAAAGCTCCAGAAATCAGTCTAGTAGTTTCTATTTAAGTTGGACCCACTGATTAAAATTTTGAAATTCCAATCAGGACTTCTAATCTTTCCTCCAGAGCAGTCAGAGTTGTTACCTCGGGAGTAGGGAGGTCTCAACCTTGAGCACAGACAGAAGGTTGTGGATTTTTCTTTTTTTTTTTTTTTCTGAGATAGATGTTGCCCAGGCTGGAGTGCAATGGCATGATCTTAGCTCACTGCAACTTCTGTCTCCCAGGTTCAAGTGATTCTTGTGCCTCAGCTTCCTGAGTAGCTGGGATTACAGGCATGCACCACCATGCCCGGCTAATTTTTGAATTTTTAGTGGAGACACCGTTTTGCCATATTGGCCAGGCTGGTCTCAAACTCCTGACCTCAGGTGATCTGCCTGCTTCGGCCTCCCAAAATGCTGGGATTACAGGTGTGAGCCACCGTGCTTGGCCTGGTTGTGGCTTCTTTAGGAAGCCTGCTTGCTTCCTCCTTTCCTCATACCTCACGTCTCTGAGCACCAAAGAAATGAAGAGGGAGGAAGAGAGAAAAGTAGCTTGGTACTGGTGAAGGAAGGGATTGTTAGAGGAGGCAGGATATCTCCACGCCAGGCTTTCAGCTCACAGGCAGATGGCCAGGCAGCAGAACTCCCCAGCAATCTCCAGGTGGAAGTCATGCAGAGAGCACTCCCACTTGGAATGACCTGCTCAGCGCCTCTGTACCCTCACATGAGTGTGGCTGTGGCGGCCAGAAGACTGGACGCACTGTGACGCCCTCTCCATCCCCCCATGCGGTCACCCACCCCTGGGAGCCTGGTCTCTGAGTGTTTCAGGCAGTTTTTCTTGGGGTACTGTCTCACATCCCAACTTGTGCTTAGCATGTTGAGCTAATGCCTTTGGTGGTAAATAGATAAATTCTCACTTCTATCTTCATACCCAATAAACTACACTTACAATACTTACACAGTACTCCCGGACTAGGGATAAAGCCCGTTGGAAGGGTTGCGGCCAGAAAGAGTGAGAGCCCTTTCCACTCTGGCGGACGCCCATCCTGGATGCGCCTGAGAAGGCTTTGTTTATGGGAGACACCTGGCTCTCCGGTTCCTGAGTCCTTGGAGGAAAGTGAAAATTTCCCCAAGAGGGAGAAATCCTTGAAACCCAGTGCATCTTATACATTGTTAATAACACAGGTCCAGTGGGACTATTTGATTGTCACTAGAAAAATTTCCCAGGAGGAAACATTCACAACATCGTATTTTAGCTCATTTCAACTCAGCAAAACAGAGCTTAATGATTAAAAGTCTGATTCTAAAGTCAGTCTGCCTGGGCTTGCATCCTAACTCTACCACTTCCTAATTACGGAATAAACTTCACTCAACTATACCTTGGTTAACTTATCTTTGAAATGAGGGCATTAATAGTACCTCCTCCATAGGGTTCTGGTGATAATTAAGTGAACTGACACACGTAAGCTTAGGACACTGGACGGCATACAGCAAGTGCTCAACAAACATTGACTATCCACTGTTGTTGTTAATACTACTGCCCCAACTGCATTAGCAACTTATTTTCTTGTTGAGCAAGGTGAATCACAGTTTTGTGCAGGGTACAAAACTGTGGGTCTATGCAGATGCATTTACTTGAACAGCAAAATATTGTGTTTAGAATAACATAGGAAAAATAGAGGAAGGGAAACAGTACTGTTGAAAACCATTGAACTGGGTGTAAAAAGATTCATGTATGTTTTTATAAAGCAAGCAAGGGAATATTGACTAGTTGCTTGAAACTTTATGTTGAGAATAAAATAACAGTGTCTACTACTCTCAAGAAAGTGATCATCTGGGAGACCCACGAGTCAATAGGCAGTCCCAGCACAGCACAGCACAGCACAGCACAGCTGTGTGGGGTAAAGCACGAGGCGTCTTGGGAGTGTAATGGAGGGGTATTTTGCTCAATCTTTGGGCAAAATTAGCTTCTTGAAGGAGGTAGCATCTAAGCCAAGAAGTGAACGCTGATTTAGAATTATGGATAGAGAGGGGGAAATTATTCTGAATAGAAAGAGAAACACACACAATGGCCCGTAGAAGAGAGAGTGGTCTGGGAACTACAAGTAATTCAAAATGGCACATGGCTGGTGCATTAGTGCTTACAGGAGAAAGTGGCAGCAAGCAGACCACAGAGGTCCTTCTAGATCATGTAATCCAGTCTGACCCTTGTTTGAAGGTGATGGGGAGCTGATGAAGGCGGTATTATGCCTAAGGGCCATTCTTTATTGCACAAGGTAAATGGATAGGGGGTCCCGGTTAGAGACAAGCATACCCTTTAGGGGACTTTTGTAGTAATCCAGGTTAGGAGAAAATCATAGCCTGAGATGGGGTGATGGCAACTGGAACAGAGAACAGCAGAAGGATTTGAGAGATTTGTAAGTCAAAATCCAAATGCCGTGGTGATTGAATGGATGTGAGCTGAGGAAAAGGGGAGAAGAGGACATAAGACAAACATCAATGTTTCTGGTTTGGACAAGTGAGCATATGGTTTTCTGAAAAAAGGGAAAGGAAGAACAGATTTAAAGGAAAACAACATGGAATGGGTTTTGAGGTTATCGTGCTGACGGTGCCTGTGGACGCTCCAGTAGGGAGGAGGTGTCGGCTGTTAGATACACGGCAGAAAAGAGCTCTGGCTGAGAAATCTCACACACCGGCACACACATGCACACATATGCATGTGCACACACCTACACACGTGTACACATGCACAGGCAGGTGCACACACCCATACACACACGCACACATGCACACAAGTCCATATAACATACACATGCACACACCAGCACATGAACATGCACAGACACGCATGCCTTGGCCCTGTCCCTGTGATTCTATGAAATACTGTTATTAAGAGCATTGGGAGTAGTCAGTCAGGATTTCAATTACTAGGTGAGTACCTCATCCTTCCAAAACTGCCTCTTCAAATGACTGACATAGTCCTAAGGATCAAATCAACCTCATTCAGAAATCCAGTCTTTGATCCCCACACTTTGCCTGGCACTACTCTGACCAAGAGCCCAGTGAAGCCCTCACACCGCAGCTGGTCATCACTCTACACAGTGATGATCAGATGCCTCCCTGGGACAAGAAGAGGATGTGTCTATCACTCAGCAGGTGATGGGCACTGACAGTGGCTTTGTGAGGTGTTGGTTTGTGCACACCCCCATGCACTTGGCCCCTCTCGGCTTTGGGATTTGTCTTTGCAGCCCCGTCATTGTTCTTGGAGAATAGATGCCCAGAAACAGCCTGCAGAAGACAGCAGAGAACCGCGCTGCAGCAGGGCTCCCCTCCGCCCCCCATCAGGCACAGGCAGGGATGATCACCTTCCTCAGCCAACATCAAAGCACGTTAAATGTTGGAGGTAATGCTGTCTTTGGTGCTGAAAAGTCACTCCCCCCAAACACTCACCAGGGCATCTGGGGAAAAATGAGCCCCTTGCCATCTACCAGATGTGTTTATTGTGGGGGAAAAAAAAGCCTAAGCAAATCTCCCCAATAGGTCAGAATCTTAACAAGGATAGTAATTCCCTTAACATTCAGATGCAGCATTAACCACATCCATAAACTAAATCTACAAACAGCAGAAATAATAATAAAAAGAGCTATTTATGGAGGCAATGTATGAGAGGTGATAGTAAAGAGACTCCCTTCCCGTCGCTGTCAGCCCCTGAGCTCTGTGATTCTGAATAGCTGACAGCCTTCCAACCTCATAAATTCCAAGAACCGCAGCCACTGGGAGCAGCACAGCCTCCGGCCCCTCTGTGCCTTCGGTTTCTTACAGAAAGGTAAAATGACCAGCACGCATACATTGTAATGGGACATAAGGTGAAGGAGGTCTTTTGCTTTCATTCTAAAGCAGAAATTGTCCCAGTATTTATGGGAAATCACTAACTCTGTGTGTGTTTTCAAGTTTTCATGTATTAATGAGCAAAATTCTCGGTGCAGCTAACCAGGCTGTGTCCATGCTATACGGACAGTGTCCTTCTGAGACACTGGAAGCCGGAGGCTGAGCCATTTGGGTGTTGGACAGCAGCAACAGTTTCCGAAGGAAACCCTGGAGAAGATTCTATAGCAGAGAAAATAGAGTACAGGCAGAAGTGGGTGCAAAATACTAACAATGCTTTATGATCAAATTATCCCTTTTCTTCTTGATTTCAAAGCCCTGAACACAGAAATTCAATCTCAAAGATTTGTCTGCGGTCAGCATCCTTGCCCCATTTCACAGATGGGGAGACAGGTCCAGAGAGTGAAAAGAGCAGCCCACACCAGCAGCAGGGCTATGAAGAGAACCTTTCTGCTCCCACCCAGGCTGTGGCCCACCCTTCTGAGTTGGAGTCAGAGCAAAGCCTCCGACCGGAACAGAAACAAAATCAACTCAGCCTTTCCTCCTTCAGAGGGGGTCAGGGCTAATCCCCAGATGCTGGAAGTGAGAGGCCTTTGGAGGAAGAACCCTGAAAAGCAAGGCTCCCATCTGCTCTTTGTGGACATTTAATATCTCAGGGCGATTTCTGCAGAGCAAAGTTCACCCCAGGCTCTGGGCTGGATATTTCCTTCCTCACAGGCATGCAGGGGCTGTGAGCTATTGGTGTCCCTGGCCATGACGCTTCCACCCCTGAAGAGACTTGAATCAGAAGCAGATCAAGTGGTTTCTGTATGATGATGGCTTAGAAATGATGAGCGGTGGTAGGAACATGAGATAGGATCATCATCTTTAATCCTGCACCAGCGCCAGCACAGTTGGTCATTTGCTTGTGTGGAACGTCAGTTTCAGAGGGGGCGATTCCATTTATGAAGGATGTGGTGTTTTCCCATCAGGCGGATGAAATTGACTTCCGTTGATGATAGGATGCCTGCACATTTGAAAACAGGAAAGCATTTGCTTTGCTACAGTTCACTTTTTGGTTAAATAGTATTGAAAGAGGTAGGGTGATAAAACTCCTTTTGTCACTTTTCAGCCCTGAGGGAAAAAAGGGAGGGTAGCAAAATATAGAAAAGACGGCAATTATAAAATAGAACCCAAATAAATGCTAATCTTGGCTACCTTTTTTTTTTTTTTTTGAGATGAAATCTTGCTCTGTCACTTAGGCTGGAGTGCAATGATGCGACCTCGGCTCACTGCAACCTCCGCCTCCCGGGTTCAAGCGATTCTCCTGCCTCAGCCTCCTGAGATGCTGGAATTACAGGCGCCCACCAACAAGGCCAGCTATTTTTCGTATTTTTAGTACAGACAGGGTTTCACCGTGTTGGCCAGGCTGGTCTCGAACTCTTAACCTCAGGTGAGTCACCTGCCTCGGCATCCCAAAGTGCTGGGATTACAGGCATGAGCTACTGTGCCCGGCCAGCTACCTCTCATTTTCAAGGAAACTTCAGGCAACCACTTAATAAACCCAGAGTCAAAACAGTCTCTAATTTTGACATTATCAACCTGTGTGAAATGTGATAAGAAACAAAAGCCATCGTGCAGCTATGAGGGCAGTAATTATTGTAACACTTGAAGTGCCCTGGGGATGAAGCATGAGGCTCCACACAGAGTCTTGGACTGCTATCCATTCTGCTTTGGGGAAATTTGATTGTCTATGCCTTTTCCTCTTTCGCTTTTGTTTTCCAAACACAGAGACCAAATGCAGAAGAGCAAAGCAGAGAGAAAACTGGGTTTTTTGGTCCTATCTCCTGCTCGTCTCTCTCTTCCTCCTTTGTCGGCTTTCCTCCTACCCTCTGCAAACTTTGCCTCCTGCTAACCCTTCAATCATTTCTGTCTTCAGATGCCTGCCTTCTTCCTTGATTTAACTGATGTTAACACAGTACATCTCAGTTTTTCTCTAGACTGACACCATTCCGGTTAAAAAATATATCAATGTGTCCTGGAATATTTCAGTGTCGCTTCTTAAACCCAGCAGAATTTTTTCCCATCATAGAAGATGTGTAGACGTGTAGGGAGAGATGTGTCCTCAGACCACTGGCATCTCAGGGAAGGTAACCTCAAGACTGATTTCATTTGTGAGCAAATCACAAAACAATAACACTCTTAATGATTTTGCCTCCCAAGCTATTATAACCTGAAGACGAAGGGCACTAAAAACAAACCCACTGAAACCCTTCATAATCAGACCAACCTGGACTCTCAAAACAGTGTATCAAGAATGAAATTCAGAATCTCAGCACTTTGCGGGGCCAAAGCAGGCAGATCACTTGAGGTCAGGAGTTTGAGACCAGCCTGGCCAACATGGTGAAACCCCGTCTGTACTAAAAATATAAAAATTAGACCGGCGTGGTGGAAGTGCCTGTAATCCCAGCTACTCGGGAGGTTGGGGCAGGAGAATCACTTGAACCAGGGAAGCAGAGGTTGCAATGAGCGAAGATCGTGCCACTGCCCTTAAAGAATGAAATGAGTTAATAAAGACACAGGAAAGTCAAGTTTTGGTGGGAGTCATTGAGAATGAAAGCTTCTAAAAGGCAAATCTACATCTGTTTAGGGTTCTTGGTCTTTGTTTAAAGTAAGACATGATGCTTTCTGCAAGAAAGACAAGGTCTTTCATGGAAGAGAGCTGCCTGTGATGGCCACATGAGTGAACAGGGCTGATGCAAACAGCACAAGAACCCCATCAAGCTGCTAGAATACGAATACTCAGACTGTGCCCCAAGTCTTAGTTTGGGGCCCCAGAAATAATCCCCAGGACTAGGATTTAAGTGCAATTAGTTTATTTGATATGAGATTCAGAGAGCACTTATAGGACAGAAAGCAAGACAGAAACAGAATGACAGACAAGAAAGGGTTCCTTGTCAAGTGAGTTACAACTATAGGTACCCGCAGCTCTAAACTGCTGTGGAAATCCAGGAGCCGGTGTAGCAGATGTACTTCCGAGGGTCCCGCCATCTGTAATTGGCTGAGTTGTCCCAGGAGTCATGGATCCCATGGCAGCCAGAGAACACTTATGGGAGAAGAAATGTACATGCTGGCAGCTGGAAATCCAGGGCTCCAAAGTGGTGAGGGAAGAAGGATATGGATGGGGCACTGACAGCCCCCACACAGGCTCCCAGGACCCCTCAAGGCCTCTTATTTCCATATTACAACAGCATATTAAACAACACTCAGAAGCATGTGGCTCTTTGGTTAGTGATGATTGTAAAGGGTGGCCCTGAGTTGTGTCAGTTGGGAGTACTAATGGTTTCGATAAGTTAGTAGCTGAGTGCTCCATGGAGGTGTGAGCCCTGCCTGAGAGGAGTTTGGAGCAAAAAGTATTTCTAGGCAGTATTCCTATAAATCCTACAGCAAAAAAATTGCATATATCCATTGCACATTTATTCCTCCACAGGCAGAGAAGCAGGAGACGGCAGCTCCTTAACCCACCAGCTGGAGAATCCTCTACAGCAGTGTTCTCTGCAGCAGTGTTCTTGGGCATCCCTGTACCCTCAACGTACCTTGACCCAGCATTTGACGCATAGCAAATGTGCCAAATAAATGTGCGAAAAATGAATTAATGGATGGATGAACGGATGATGAGCGCTATGGTTTGGATACAGTTTGGTCCTACCAAGTCTCATGTTGAAGTGCAATCCCCCATGGTGGAGGTGGGGCCTGGTGGAGGGGCTTTGATCATGGGGGTAAATCCCACATGAACATCTTGGTGCTGTCCTCCCAGTAGTGAGTGAGTTCTCACTCTAATAGTTCCTAGGAGAATTGATAGTTTTAAAAAAGCCTGGTACCTCCTCCCTTTTACCTCTTGCTTCTTCTCTTGCCTGGTGATGCCTGATCTCCTTCCCCCTCCGCTGTGCGTGGAAGTTTCTGAAGCCCTCACCAGAAGTAGATGCTGGCGCCATGTTTCTTGTATAGTCTGCAAAGCTGTGTGCCAAAGAAACCTCTTTTCCTTACAAATTGTCCAGCTGCAGGTAATCCCTTATAGCAACACAAAAACAGACTAAGACAATGAGTCACAACTGCAATGAAAAGTGTAGTCTTTGAAAATTTGGCAGTGACATACCTGGAGGTTTATAATAGTTTGATCTACACAGGGTGACACAAGACAGCAACCACCTGTATAGCATTGGGCTGTTATATCCATCAGACTTGAGGATAATCTTCTGAGGGCAGGGACGGTGTCCATTTCTTGCCATCGAGTTTCCAGTGCTCACAACAAAGATTCATCAGATGGGCCGGGCATGGTGGCTCACACCTGTAATCCCAGCACTTTGGGACGCTGAGGCGGGCAGATCACGAGGTCAGCAGTTCGAGACCAGCCTGGCCAACATGGTGAAACCTTGTCTCTACTAAAAAATAAAAATAAAAAATAAATTAGCCAGGTATGGTGGCACACGACTGTAGTCCCAGCTACTCGGGAGGCTGAGGCAGGAGAATCTCTTGAACCCAGGAAGTGGAAGTTGCAGTGAGCCAAGATTGTGCCATTGCACTCCAGCCTGGACGACAGAGCAAGACTCAGTCTCAAAAAAGAAAAGAAAAGAAAAGAAAAAGGTTCATTGGATGAATGAATGAATAAATAACCAATGTAAAAGCAGAGGATGGTATAGTTGTTAAGCGTGTGGACTTGGGAGCTATGTTGCTTAGGTTCAAATACAAGCGCCACAGCCTTGAGCAAGTTATTTAAACCCTCTGTGGCTCAGTTTCCTCATGTATAAAATGAGGATCATGATAGTGTCTATCTCACAGCACTGTTGTGAGGATTAAATGAGAATTCACTTAAAAAACTTAGAACAGTCCCTACGGAATGGTAAGTCATATAGAAACGTTTGCTCTTATTATGGAATCTCAGAGTGTCCTCAATATCAATAGAAATTATTTTTTCCAAAAAAATGGAAATACAGCCATTGTGAGAGGTGAGGCCATCTGGACTTCCTGGGTAGAGTGGGGACTTGGGCAACTTTTCTTACAAGAGGATTGTTAAATGCACCAATCAGGAACTTTCCTGCCTTACAAGGGGATTGTAAAATGCACCAGTCATCACTCTGTAAAATGCACCAATCAGTGCTCTGTAAAATGCACCAATCAGCAGGATTCTAAAAGTAGCCAATCGTGGGGAGGATTGGAAAAAAGGCACTAACAGGACAGAAACAGAACATGGGAGAGGACAACAAGGGAATAAAAGCTGGCCAGCACTAGCCTGCAGCAGCAGTCTGCTCGGGTCCCACGGAAGCTCTGTACTTTGGCTCTTTGCCACTTCACAACAACCTTGCTGCTGCTCACTCTTTGGATCCGTGCCATATTTAAGAGCTGTAGTACTCACCACCAAGGTCTGGGGCTTCTTTCTTGAAGTCAGCCAGACCACGAACCCACCGTCAGGAGCCAACTCCGGACACAATTGGACCAAAATGGCCTTTTAACTAAGTTCTAAGTCCCACGTTCATTATCTGCAGAACTTTGGGATTTCAGGACATAATTCCAGGCAAATGAGTTTCTACAGCCTCAATATATTTGAAAAAAAAAAAACAAACAAAAAAAGTTAAATCAATGAAAATCTAGACCAGGGATCAAGAAATTTGGGTTCCTGTCCTGATTCTGGCTAATGCATGTCTTAGCTTGACTTAGTTAAAAGGTAAAGAGAAGCAACATTAGAGAAGCATTTTGAGCATTTTTTAAAGGGGAATATTGTTACTAAAGAAAGACCATTGGTGTAATTGCGTTGTTGAAATACTGCACTATGGAAACACAACTTTTCCCCTGACAAATCTTACACAAAAACACATGACAGAAAAGCAATCCAGTCAGCTCAGATTAACACCCTAATAGAAGAAAGAGAGCAAATCTGAAAAAATGCAGTCATTTACTTAAAAGCAATTTCTAAAGTAAAAAAAAATTAATAATAACTAAATCTGTGATACAGACTTCATTTGCTATTAGGAATGAATTTGGATGGATCTCTGAGCCTTACACCATGCATCAAAACTAATTTGAGCTTGGATGATTTTCTTTTTCATATGGTATATTTAACTCTTATCAGATGGATATACGGACAAATAAGTAATGACATGTGCACAGTGAATTAAGCTAAAGCCATTTTTCTCCTTTAAGGGCTTAACATGGGGAAAGCATTATTCAGGGATGATTTCTTCAGACACCCGCCCCTGTAAGAGCCTGTCATGGACCTGAGTTATTAACATAGTATAAAAGAAGAAATTTGGTGCTGTTGCCCACGTGTTCTTCCTGAGCCCTGTTAAACTGGACTCCACTGTGCCCTGCACGATGGGCTTGTTGCTAGGTAACAGTCACAGGAACCCCGAAAGCCTTTCCTCAGGGCTGCAGATATTTTCTAGTAAAGCCCTGGCTTCTGCAGTCTGGAAACTGTGTTTCCATTACTCATTGTCTCTGTTGCTCTTCCTCCCATTTGTTTTTGTTTACAGATCCCAATTTAACAAATGAGTTCATCCATCTCAAGTGGTTAAACAGCTGTGTAAAATAGAGTCCCCACTTTAATGGTATTGATTTACTGCAACAGGTAATTTAATAGAGAGCATTCGACCACTGGTGTTTGTCTCTACTTTGTAGAAAGAGAAGCGTCAGGAAAAGCATGCAACCATATTAAGATGCTTCACAACAGGATGCTCTTTAAAATACAGGTTTGAAACAAAATCTGTTTCAAACCACAACTGCTTGGGAGACAAGTGGAGATATTTGAAAATGAACTAGATATTAGATGACATTAAGAAATATGTTAAAATGTCAGATGTGGAAATTGCATGGTGGTTATGTAAGAGAATGTACTCATTCTTTGAAGATGATGCCAAGAGTACAGTGTCATAATATCTATAAAAATACAGATGAAGCAAATACGACAAAATATTAGTATTACTAGATCTGGATGGTGTGTTGTGTATTCATTGTTCTATTCATATTTTTATATGTTGAAATTTTTCATAATAAAAAGTAATTCATAATTAAAAAACACTAAAAAACTGACTACCATCTTCAGAGGAAGATCTTGTAACATGGAAGGGCCATTTATTCTGCTTCTGAAAAGAATGAGAATTTTAAAGGGGGGTGGAGTAGCAATCGAGGAAGGAGATTGGGAAGGCAGAGAGAGAAAAAGTGTGTGAGGTTGAGGACCCTGTAGAGGGAAGTGGTCATTTAGAAAACCTCAGTGGTAAGTGGATGCAGAATAATGACTCATAGTGCTCAATTTGAAATCATTTGTGTCTCTGCAATATCAAGTCCTTCTCCATGAAACACAATTATTCAGTAAGTTGTGCTATACTTTAAATGGTTCGTGAGAATGAAAAATGAATCAGGTGTCAACTTCAATGTTGTAGAAAGGGTCAAAAGGCACACAATAGTAAAACCATCCATAGACTTAGCCATTTCCGTGGAAGCTGGAGTTGACAGTGACCATGAGACTCGGTCCTTGGGAATTTGTGGAAATCTTTGGAACGGCATTGAACGTCTAACCAAGAATGAAATTAGACTTCAAACAATCTCATCTTGATCTGAAGGGCTCAGGCTACATCCGGATATCAAGTCTAATAATGAGAAGTGACAATGTGCTAGCAGCCCTCACTCTCAGCGCCCCCTCTGGCCTCGGTTTCCACTCTGGTGGCACTTGAGGAGCCCTTCAGCCCTCCACGGCACCGTGGGAGCCCCTCTCTGGGCTGGCTGAGGCGGAAGCCTCCTTCCTCTGCTTGCCGGGAGGTGTGGAGGGGGAGGCGCCAGTGGGAACCGGGGCTGTGCGCCTGTGCTTGCGGACCAGTGTGAGTTCCGACGGGCACGGCCATGGGCGCAGGATTGGTGGGCCCTGCACATGGAGTGGCCAGTGGGCATTGCTGGCCCAGGGCAGTGAGGGACTTAGCATCCGGGCCAGCAGCTGTGGAGGTTGCCCTGGGTACCCCAGCAGTGCTGGCCCGCCAGCATTGCACTCAAATTCTCATGGGGTTTAGCTGCCTCCCCAGTGGGGCAGGGTTCAGGACCTACAGCCCTGCCATGTCTGAGCCCCTCCGGCTGCGGTGGGCTCCCACACAGCCTGAGCCTCCCCAACCGGTGCTGCCCTCTGCTCTGTGGCGCCGGGTCCCATCCACAGCCCAAGAGCTGAGGAGTGCAGGCACGACTGGGCTCCACCTGCAGCCCTGGTGCAGGATCCACTGGGTGAAGCCAGCTGGGCTCCTGAACTGGATGGGGACTTGGAGAACTTTTATATCTAGCTGGAGGATCCTATGTGCACCAATCAGCACTCTGTATCAAGCTAACCAAGTGGAGACTTGGAGGACTAGCACTCTGTAACTCTGTGTCTAGCTCAAGGATTGTAAATGCACCAATCAGCACTCTGTCTAGCTCAAGGTTTGTAAATGCACCAATCAGCACTCTGTGTCTAGTTCAGGGTTTGTAAGTACACCAATTGGTACTCTGTATCTAGCTAACCTAGTGGAGACTTGGAGGACTAGCACTCTGTGACTCTGTGTCTAGCTCAAGGATTGTCAATGCACCAATCAGCACTCTGTGTCTAGCTCAAGGTTTGTAAATACACCAATTGGTACTCTGTATCTAGCTAACTCTGTGTCTAGTTAACCAGCATTCTGTGACTCTGTGTCTAGCTCAAGGATTGTAAATACACCAATCAGCACTTTGTCAAAACGGACCAATCGGCCCTCTGTAAAGTGGATCAATCAGCTCTCTGTAAAACGGACCAATCAGCAGGATGTGGGTGGGGCCAGATAAGGGAATAAAAGCAGGCTGCCAGAGCCAGCCAGCGGCAACCCCTTCGGGTCCCCTTCTGGACTGTGGAAGTTTTGTTCTCTTCCTCTTTGCGATAAATCTTGCTACTGCTTACTCTTTGGGTTCACGGTGCCATTATGAGCTGTAACACTCACCGCGAAGGTCTGTAACTTCACTCCTGAAGCCAGCGAGACCACAAACCCACCAGGAAGAACGAACAACTCCAGATGCACTGCCTTTAAGAGTTATAACAGTCACCACGAAGGTCTGCAGCTTCACTCCTGACAGTGAGACCACGAACCCACCAGAAGGAAGAAGCTCCAGATATATCTGAACGTCTGAAGGAACAAACTCTGGACACACCATCTTTAAGAACTGTAACACTCACCGCGAGGGTCCGCGGCTTCATTCTTGAAGTCAATGAGACCAAGAACCCACCAATTCCGGACACAATAAGATTGAAATAAAGTATAATATTATCTCATTTGTAACAAAGTAGGGCATGCATTAATTTATCACTTAATGAGATCATAAAATGAATAGATACATTTACTGTGAAAGTCATCCAATAAATGTTTATTGAGCATATACAGCGTTCCAGGTACATTTTTATTGGCTGAAGACTGACATAGCAACAGTGGGTTATATTTTGGCATGGCATTGTAAAAGAAGGATGGGTCCTAGACATCACTTGAAGGCAGAGCAAAAAAAAAAAAAGAAAAAAATTGCGGATGGCTTAGAGGTACAGGAGAACGAGAGGAGTAAATGATGACATTCTTCTTTTGGACTGAGCAACAGGAAAGATTGAGTTATCATTAAGTGACATGGGAAAGACTGCAGGAGGAGCAGGTTTGGCGGGAACAGTGGATGATCAGGGACTGGATATGTTAAGTTTGAGATACTACTTGAATATAGTGGAGATGTTCTGCAGGCAGATGGATATATGCATCAGGAGTGTACTGAAGTCTGGGACAGAAATGTAAGTTTAAAGTGTGTGTTGTGTGTTTATTGTTTTAAGGGTACCTGAGATTTGTTTTAATTAGTCATGGTAAGATACACAGGCGTGCACAGGGCTGTCATGAAGGAAGAAGCGTATTATACTCAGAGATCCCTAGAAACAGGCGGCATGGCAGGCCAAGCAGGGCCACACGGGGAAGCACCAAAGTGAGATGGGAGGGCAGAGGAGAGAGAGGGGGAAATTGTAGGCAAGAGCCTTCATTGTGGTTTCCCTGAGAAAGAATGGGTGAGGCAGAGTGAGCATTTCGATTGGCTAGTTAGTGTAATTTCAGTGGGCTCTGGGTGTAGGGGCTGTCCCTCGTTGTCTGGTATCTGGTCCTGGGGTGGTTAAAGCAGATGGACAGTGGCCCAGGGTGTGACAGCTCAGATGAGGAAATGGTGGAGAATATGCGCTCTGGCTTGGTTTGGTTTGCATTTGAGAGAGTTGTTTACTACCTCCAGGAATTGGCTAACCCTGGGAGAAGCAGTCCCTCCAGGGTCAGCCAGGCCCCAGATGTCAAAGCGTCAGCATATAGAAAATAAAAACCACCACAGTTAATACAATAATATTTAAAGTTATGACCGTGGATGAGATCATCCGGGGTTGAAGCTATGGGTACTCCAAGCAAGAGGTCAGCAAGATGAGATGGATACAGCAAATAAAACAGATTAAAGGGAGGAAAGCAGCAGAGAAAACCAGAAGAATGTGGTACCCCCAAAGTCAAGTGAATAGTTTCCCAGAGGCAGGAGTGAGAAACTGCCAGATGCTACCCATAGGTCAAGTAAACCACATGGGGGTCATTGGTGACATTTGCAAGAGTAATTCTGGTGAAGTTTCAGGATCAAAAGCTCACACACATCATATTTAAGAGAACAGAAGGCAGGATTTGGGAAGACTACTAACTACTCTTTTGAGATATTTTGCTATAAAGGGAGCACAGAAATGAAGTAAAACCCAGAGTAGGGTCAATCTAATTTTTTTTTTAAGATGGAAGGAAAAACTGAGCAAAGGAATGGCACAAGGAAGAGCCTGGAGCGGTGCCCGTGAATAGACAAGCAGGACCCAAGAGGAGGGTCCAGCCTTGGATAGGGGGAGGGACACTTCAACCATAGTGTCATGGTCTGAATGTTGGTTCAAATTCAAATCTAATCCCCAGGGTGATACTATCAGAAAGTAGGGGCTGGTCAGGCGCGGTGGCTCATGGTTGTAATTCCAGCACTTTGGGAGGCCGAGGCGGGCAGATCACAAGGTCAGCAGTTGACGACCAGCCTGGCCAACATGGCAAAACCCTATCTCTACTAACAATACAAAAAAAATTAGCCGGGCATGGTGTCAGGCGCCTGTAATCCTAGCTATTCTGGAGGCTGAGGCAGGAGAATTGCTTGAACCCAGGAGGCGGAGCCTGCAGTGAGCCAAGACCATGCCATTGCACTCCAGCCTGGGTGACAGAGCGAGACTCGATCTCAAAAATAAATAAGTAAATAAAAGAAAGTGGGAGCTTTGGAGGGTGATTAGGCCATAAATGGGATTCAGGCCCTTATAAAAGAGATGCCAGAGCTAGGTAGTCCCTTCCACCGTGTGAAGACACAGCAAAAAAGTACCATCGATAAACAAGAAAGCAAACCCCCACTAGACGTGGAACCTGCTGGTGCCTTGGTCTTGGACTTCCCAGTCTGTAGAACTGTAAGAAATAAAGAGCTGTTGTTTGTAAGCCACTCGGTCTATGCCTTTTTATTATAGCAGCCCAAACAGACTAAGACGTAGTGATGGGTGGGGAACAGGCACAGGTGCTGGTCTTCTTGAGGATAGAGTGGTGGGTGTACTGGAAGTGCGTTCATGGCTTTGGTTTTCTCAGTGCAGTGCTGCTTTTAGCTTGAAGCCTGTTCTTTTATCTGACACTGACTTTGATGGTATTGACTGGACAGGATACAACAATGTGATTCATGTGAAGTGAAAGAGACTCTGCCATCTCCTTTTTTATTTTGGCACAGCATTGTAAAAGAAGAAAACTGAGAGAAAGAAATGCTCATCTAAAAATACAGTCACATAAACCGGAGGAGTATGATCCTGATTAAACTGCTCACACCATCTTGGGAACAAGTGGATGTGGGAAGAGAAAGAATCGAATGTGATAACAATAAACATTTTGATGCCACTTCCAAGAAGCAAAAAGTTAGTTACTTCCCAGAGTATCCCAAAGGTAAAAGAAGAAGAAAAATAAAATCTCACATACACAAAATGTGGATTCAGCATTTGACTGCATCAGGAAAGGCTTGATAGCCTCCGAGGGAGTCCCTAAGAAAAAGGTTTAGGAGGGAGATGTGCAGGCACACACACCCCGCTATACACTTAACACTCTTAACCTCTCAGATCCCTGACAGATCACAGCCCAGGGAGTTATGCTTCTGGGACTGGGACGCCTGCATTCAAGCAGCTTATTCTTTTGACCTTGTGGCTGTTATGTGCCAGTTGCAATGAGATGTCCCCTGCTCTTGTCTTATAAATAAAGGCAATTTACTCATCACTGTCAAACAGTGCCCTAAAGACACCTATTTTTTTTTTCATGTTCGTAACAATCCTCTAGGTGGGTGGGGTAGCCTTCGTGGAAGTGATAGGCCTCTGAGCCTGATGAGAAATCATAAAGTGCTCCCACGGCACGGAAAAGGTCATCTCTGACATTCAGTCGGGCTGGACTTTGAGCTGCCAGTCCAGTCCTAAGACAGGCTTGTCCTCCCCACAGAGCTGGCCCTGCTTCCCCTGTAGGTGTGGCCGGCAGTGTGTCCTGGGCACCACGGTCCACAGCATCGCCAGCTGAGTCTCCGAGATGCCTTGCCAGGAGCTGGGCCCCCTCAGTGTAGCACTGCAACTCATCAGAGGGCGTAAAGGCACAGCCGGGAGCAATGGCTTTCCCGCCTCCCGGAATGAATTCCTCCTACCCTGTCCAGGGGGCTGTATGCTGCTCGGATGCCCTGCGAGCCTTTATTCACTTCCCTTGGGTGTGCATTTGGCGTGTTTAGATTCTAGCTGACTCACTCTGGGCCTTAAAAACCATTTTACCTTTAATTCACCCATCTGCTGCCCAGGAGGGAATCATTTTCAAGCCAAAGTTTCTCACCTGGGTCATGCCTATCTCTTGCAGAGATAAATCACAGTTCGCCCTCTCACCAGAAAAGATCCAGCAGACAGAAGGTTTCATTTGTACCAAGGCCCCCGTGTTATCTTTTATGCTAGTCACAATTCCTTTCCCAGCCTTTCTTCTCCATCATGAAAATGTATCACAGTTAAGGAAAAGAAAGCTCCCGCATCTAGGGTCCTCTGAGGTCCTAACTGATTTAAACCACAGGCAGATTTTCTGTTTGCCCTTTCTTCCCATGGACACAGAATTCACACTGCACGGCCTGTGTTCAGGGAAGGGAATGACTGGCATTTGCCGTAGGGATAGCCAGTGCTGCTTCCCAATTCTCCTTTTCCTGGGTATGGGTTACAAAGTCATCTTTATTCAGGCTCAGAAACTCTTGATTTATGTCACTAATAAGTATGTGCCTTGTGTTCCAGCCAGTGTGAACTGCTCAGAATACGTGACGCGCTGGTTATAAATTGATAACCATCTATTGTAGATCACAGGGAGCTCAGAAGGAAACAATCATGTGCGTCAATTCACAGTATATGGACCTGGCCCCAGTGTGCACATCCCAGCCTGCATGGTCAGAGCATCTTAGCCTAACCCAAACTACCCTGCACAGCATCTACAGCCATTTCTCAATTTCACTAAGAACACGGAGATCCTCTTTCAACTTGGTCATGAGTCTGGGTTATGAATCTAACTCTCCACTAAGAAGCCTGATCTCCCAAGTAAAAATCTGGTCTGTTAACTGTCTGCCTTATGAGGAAATGAAGGTCCCACAGCAGTGAGAGGTAAATTTCAAACACAACAGGAATAAACTTGGACTCTGTACAAAAGGGTGCAACTCCCAGCATTTTCACAGAAAAGCAAATCATTTCCACATAAGAAGCAACAAGGATAACAGAAGTTTAGTAAAACCCAGCCATGCACTGTCAAACTCCCTGCCCAGTCTCCTCTCCTACCTCACCTGCTTTCACCAATAAAGACTTAGAAGAAATATGTAGAGTTCGAGCTTCAGTTTTGTTAATTGCTTAACGAGTTGCTTTTCAGAAAGCATCTGTAATAGTCCTTGAAACTGATCCCAATGAATGGGAATTCACAAAAAACATTAGTAAGGTTGAGATGCTTTTGTATTCCTTTTGGGATGCTCAGGCCCCCTGGAACTGCATTTAGTCCAGGCGGGAAGGTAACTGAGTTTTACACAAGTAATGGTATGAGATGGGCACTATGGGCTCTGACAAGGGATGCTGTCAAAAGGAAAATCCTTGGATTGATTATACCCTTAAAAATGTACATGATTGGGCTGGGCGCAGTGGCTCACACCTGTAATCCCCGCACTTTGGGAGGCCGAGGCAGGTGGATAGGAGGCTGAGGCAGGTGGATCACCTGAGGTCAGGAGTTAGAGACCAGCCTGGCCAACATGGTGAAACACCGTCTCTACTAAAAATAAAAAAAAAATTAGCTTGGTGTGGTGGCATACGCCTGTAGTCCCAGCTACTCTGGAGGCTGAGGCAGGAGAGTAACTTGAACCCGGGAGGTGGAGGTTGCAGTGAGCCAAGATCGCGCCATTGCACTCCAGCCTGTGCAACAGAGTGAGACTCCGTCTCAAAAAAAAAAAAAAAAGTGCAAGATTGTTAGAGTCCTCCGGGAGCTGTTTTTAAAGTTCGTATCCATAATTGTTTTCTCTAGAAAAATTAGGACATTGAAAACCTGGTTATCTTTTTACATTGTGCACCATGAAGAGACGACGATACTTTCTCTAAGTTCTGAATCATGACATTAAATAGGACAAGAAAATAAAAGCATGGCACTCCACCAGGACTGTCAGCTGAGACAGAAAACCTGATTAACAGCAAATTTGGCACCTGAGACTTCTGCAAATGGAATGAATTGCCAAAGGCGTGTCTCACTGAGAGAACATTGCCTTTCCTTTCAGTTTTAGTGGAAAGTGTGTGTTATTCAATATGGTGCATTAATTGTTTTCTTAGGAAGCTGTGATCTAAATATAATTTTTAATACATGGATTTGTCAGAAGCATTTTATGTAGCTGGATCTATATATCATAGTTGTCTATTTTATTAAGTGCTTTAACTTTTTAAAAAATTGTGCCATATTTACAAATTATCTATACTAGCCAAAAATCTTATAGGGCAAGCTTAGGTTAATTACTGCCAGAATGATTTTGGAGGTCTTGACATGTTTTCAATTTTGGTAAGAAAAACTCAGCATTGCTAAGAATGTTATGCCAATAACTAATTCCTATAGATGAAAATATATTGCTGTATAAAATTCAGCTGTCAAGATAGAAGCTATAATGACACAGCTTAGGAAAGTGGGAATTTTAAATGAAAAGTTCCAGAAGAAACAGAAAAGGTCAGCTAATTCATTCTCCTGCCTCTGTTAATCACCACAGCAACTGCGTTTCAAGCATTTATGTTTCCCATTTCCAATTAAGTCAAGGTGATTACCACATCTGGTGAAGGGTAAGGATAGAGTTTAGGACAATTAAACGTTCAGCATTGAATATATTTGATAGAGCATTTTTGTTACGGTTTTTTCAAATGGACATGATTTTCAAACCGCATGCCTAGAGCCTTAAGGTCTGCTAAAGATACGACAACGACCATGATAGAGAAACACTGGGGCAGACAGATCATCACCCGCTTCCTGCTCTCCACTCTATAAAGAGCAGCTCCTCCTTTCTCTGTCTCGTAATATCAGGGTTTAAGAAAGAGGTGTTCTGCTAAAGAAATTGAAATAGCATTGTTTTCATCTGTCTAATGCCAATAAGACATGAAAGGTTATTGTAGAAAATATGTAAACAGGGAAATCTGCTCATGACCTGTTATTAAATTTTAAAAGTGGTGACAAAGAAGTATGAACATTATAAGCCCTTTTTGTAAATATACTCAGATGCAAAAAGAAAAAGATGAATAAATGTTTAACAAATAATATTGAGAGCTGAATACTAGGGAATACAGATAATTTTAATTTTTTTATTTTTGCTTCTCAGCGTATTTTGGTGCTGTTCTGAAACAATTCTGGATTAAAAGAAAATTGTAAAAATAGTGTGAAGAGGTCCTATTTTCCTTTCACCCAGTTCCTCCAATGGTAACATCAGTAGTAACACAATCATAGCACAATATCCAAAGCAAAAAATTAGCATTGGTACAAACTACAGATCTTACTCAGATTCCTCCCATTTCACACGCATGTGTGTGTGTGTGTGTGTGCATGCATGTGCACATAGTTCTATGCAATTTTACCGTGTTGATTTGTGCAACCACCACCACAATTCCATCACCACCAAGATCCCTTACATTGGTATCTTTTTTGGGGGGCGGGGGTGTACGGAGTCTCCCTCTGTGGCCAGACTGGAGTGCAGTGGTGCGATCTCGGCTCACTGCCTCCTCCACCTCCCGGGTTCAAGCGATTCTCCTGCCTCAGCCTCCTTAGTAGCTGGGACTATAGGCATGCACCATCACGCCCAGCTAATTTTTGTATTTCTTTTGGTAGAAACAGGGTTTCACCATGTTGGCCAGGATGGTCTTGATTCTTGATCTCATGATCCGCTTGCCTCGGCCTCCCAAAGTGCTGGGGGTACAGGCATGAGCCACCGCGCCCAGCCTACCTTGGTATCTTTATGAATTGCTCCATTTTATTGCTGGTGAGTGTTCCATGGTGTGGCCATAGCACAGTTTGGCCATTTACTCAATGTAGAACATTTGGATTACTTCCAAATTTTGACTATTACAAATAAAGCTGCTATGAACTTTCATGTACACATTTTTCTGTGGATGTAAGTTTTCATTTCTCTGGGATAAATGCTCAGGAGTGTGATTGCTGGTGCATATGGTAAGTGTGGTTCGTTTTTAAAGAGTTTGCCAAACTGTTTTCTAGAGTGACTGTGCCATTTCACATTCCTGCCAGCAATGAGTGAGAGATCCAGTTTCTCTGCACCCTCCTCAGCATTTGGGATTGTTGCTATTTTCATTTTAGCTGTTCTAGTAGGTGCTGTATATAGTGATGTCTCATCATGGTTTTAATTTGCATTTTCCTAGTGGTTAATGCTGTTGAACATAACTCCATGTGCTTATTTGATAGGATATTCTCTATCGTGAAGTCTCGGATCACATATCTAGCCCATTTTCTAATTGGACTGTGATTTTTTTTGCTGTTAAGTTTTGAGCGTTCTTTATATATTCTACGTACGTGTCCTTTGTCAGATCATGGTTTCCAAATGTTTCCTCCAGGTCTGTAGCTTATTATTTTATCCACTTAACAAAATTTTTCACTGAGCAAGTTTTTATTTTGGTGAAATCCGATTGATCATTTATTAAAAACCGATCATGCTTTTGGCGTCATGTCTAAGAAGTCTTTACCAAACCCTGAGTCCCAAAGATTTTCTATGTTATCTCTAAAAGTGCTGTAGTTTTACATTTTACACTTACATCTATGATCCATGTTGAGTTAAATTTTGTGTAAGGCTTAGGTCTAGATGATGATGATGATGATGTTGATGATGATGATGGTGATGATGATTGCCTGTGGGTGTCCAACTGCTCCAGCACCATCTGTTGAAAAAACAGTCCTTCCTCCATTGAATTGCTCTTGTGCCTTTGCCAAAATCAGCTGGCTGTACTTGTGAGTCTCTTTCTGGGTTCTCTATTCTGCTCTCGTGATCTACATATGTCCGTCCCTTCACCAATACCACACAGTATTGATTACTGTGACAATATATTAACAGTAAGTTATATAATCAAATAGAGTGATTCCTACCACTTCATTCTTCTTTTTCAAAATTGTTTTTGGTACTTTGATTCCATTGATTTTCTACGTATACTTTAGAATAAGTTGATCTATATCTGCAAAAAATATTGCTCTGATTTTGATATGAATTGCATTAAACCTACAGATTAATTAGAGAGAAATGTTAACTCTATTGTGTTGAATATTCCAATCCTTTATAAACATGGTACATATCTTTATTTATGTAGATCTTTGGTTTCTTTTATCAGTATTTTGTAGGGTTTTTTGGTTTTTTTTTTTGGAGATGGACTGTCGCTCAGTCGCCCAGGCTGGAGTGCAGTAGCACGATCTCAGCTCACTGCAACCTTCGCCTCCAGGGTTCAAGCGATTCTCCTGCCTCAGTCTCCTGAGTAGCTGGGATTACAGGCATGTGCCACCATGCCCAGCTAATTTTTGTATTTTTAGTAGAGATGGTTTCACCCTGTTGGTCAGGCTGGTGTCTTTTTTTTTTTTTTCCAGACGGAGTGTCGCTTTGTCACCCAGGCTGGAGTGCAGTGGCACCATCTCGGCTCACTGCAACTTCTGCCTCCCGGATTCCAGCAATTCTCCTGCCTCAACTTCCCAAGTAGCTGGGACTACAGGCACGTGCCACCGAGCCCAGCTAATTTTTACATTTTTTGGTAGAGATGGGGTTTCACCATTATTGGCCAGGCTGGTCTCGAACTCCTGACCTCGTGATCTGCCTGCCTTGGCCTTCCAAAGTGCTGGGATTATAGGTGTAAGCCACCACACCCAGCCTGTTTTGTAGTTGTCAACATAAAAGTTCTGTACATGTTTTCTTAGTTTCATACCTGCTACTTTCTTCTCTTTTTCTCCTTCATTTTTCTTCTCTCTCTCTTTTTTTTTTCTCTTCTCTTTTTAGGTGGAATCTCACTCTGTTGCCCAGGCTGGAGTACAGTGGTGCAATCTCGGTTCACCAAAACCTTCACCTCCCATGTTCCAACAATTCTTTTGCTTCAGCCTCCTGAGTAGCTGGGATTACAGGTACCTACCATCATGTCTGGCTATTTTTTTTTTTTTTTTGTATTTTTAGTAGAAATGGGGTTTCACCATTTTGGCTAGGTTGATCTCCAACTCCTGACCTTAGGTGATCTGCCTGCCTTGGCCTCCCAAAGTGTTGAGATTACAGGTGTGAGCCACCATGCCCGGTCTCTTTTTTCTTTTAGCTACTGTAAATGGTATTGCTTTGTATTCTGTTTTCCATGTGTTCATTGCTTGTATATGGAAAGGCACTTGATTTTTGTATATTGATCCTGTCTCCTGTGACCTTACTAAATTCATTCATTAGTTCCAGATTTTTGCTTTGTTTGTATTTTTAATTCTTTGGGATCTTCTATGTAGATTATCTTGTCATCTGCAAATAGGAAAAGTTTTATCTTTTCTGTTTTAATCTGTATGTCTTTTATTTCATTTTCTAACCATATTGTGCTGGCTAGGGCTTCTAGTATTACACTGAGTGAGAGTGGTGAGAGCAGCCATTCTTACCTTGTTCCCAATTTCAGGAAGAAAGCATTTGGTCTTTCACCATTAGGTACTGTGCTAGCGGTCTGTCTTTTGTTGATGATCTTTACCCTGTTGAGGAAATTTTCATCTACTCTTAGTTTACTGAGAGGTTTTATTGTAAAAACGTGACATTGAGCATTTTTTCATTTTCCTGTTGGCCATTTGTATGCCTTATTCTGAAAAATGTCTGTTCAGGTCCTTTGCCTGTTTTTAAAATTGGGTTATTTGTTTTCCTGCAATTGAATTGTTTTAATTGCTTATATATTTTGAACATTAATGATTTATCAGATATCAGTTTTGCAAGTATTTTGCCCGATTGTGTAAATTGTCTCTTTATTCTGTTGGTTGTTTACTTTTCTGTGCAGAAGTTTTTAAGTGTGATTTATTCCCATCTGTCTATTTTGGGTTTTGTTGCCATCTTTTTTCTTTGTCAATATAGCTACAGGATTGTCAATTTTATTGATTTTTTCAAATAAATAGCTTTTGTTTCATTGATTTTCTCTATTACTTTTCTGTTTTCAATTTCATCGATTTCTGTTCCTACCTTTATAATTTCCTTCCTCCTGCTTGCTTTGGGTTTATGTTGCTCTATTTTTTCTAGTTTCTTTAGGTAGGAACAGAAATGATTGATTTATAATCTTTCCTCTTTTGTAATGTAAACAATTAGTGCTATAAACGTCCCTCTTGGCAGCATTTTAGCTGCATCCCACAAATGTCGGTAAGTTGTTTTTCAAATTTTCATTAGGTTCAAATTTTTTTTTTTTTTTTTTTTTTAAGGAGACACAGTCAGCCAGGCACGGTGGCTCACGCCTGTAATCCCAGCACTTTGGGAGGCCGAAGCAGGCGGACTACCTGAGGTGAGGAGTTCGAGATCAGCCTGGCCAACATGGTGAAACACTGTCTCTACTAAAAATACAAAAATGAGTCAGGCGTGGCAGCGCACCCCTGTAATCCAAGCTACTCGGGAGGCTGAGGCAGAAGGAAAAAAAGAAAATTAGCCAGGCGTGGTGGCTGGCTCCTGTAGTCCCAGCTACTGGGGAGGCTGAGGCAGGAGAATGACCTCCTCAGTAGCTAAGATTACAGGCACACACCACCACACCCGGCTAAATGAAAGCTCCGCCTCCCGGGTTCTCACCACTGCACTCCAGCCTGACTGACAGAGCGAGACTCTGTCTCAAAAAAAAAAAAAAAGAGTCTAACTCTGTCACTCCTGCTGGAGTGCAGCAACACGATTATAGCTCACTGCAGCCTCAAACTCCTAGGCTCAAGGGGTCCTCCCACCTCAGTGTCCCCCGTAACTGGGACTGTAGGCGGTACCACCACACCTGGCTAATTTTTTTATAGAGATAAGTTCTCCCTATGTTGCCCAGGCTGGTCTCTGACTCCTGGGGTCAAGTGATCCTCCTCCCTTGACCTCCCAAAACAGTGGGATTCCAGGCTTAAGCTACTGTGCCCAACCTCATTCAGCTCAATGTATTTTTAAAAATTTGCCTTAAGGCATCTTCTTTGATACATGGATTATTGAGAATTATGCTAATTTCCAAGTGTTTAGAGATTTTCCTGTTGCCTGTTTCTGATTTCTAGTTTGATTCATTTGTACTCAGAGAACACATTTTTGTTCAATTTTAATTATTTGAAATTTGTTGGAGTTTACTTTATGTCCCAGGATATGGTCTATCTAAATGAATATTCCTTGATTGAAAAGAATATATATTCTGTTGTTGGTGGGGTGTTCCATAAAGGCCAATTAGATCCTGTTGGGTGTGGTTAAATTCCTCTATATCCTTGCTGTGGGTCTGTCTAGTAGCTCTATCAAATGTTGACAAAAGGGTGTTTAAGTCTCCAACTATAATTGCAGATTTGTCTCTCTCTGTCACTTCTTGTTTTTTATTTATTTATTTATTTATTTATTTATTTATTTATTTTTGAGACAGAGTTGCACTCTGTCACCCAGGCTGATGTGCAGTGGCACGATCTCGGCTCACTGCAACCTCTGCCTCCTGGGTTCAAGCTATTCTCTTGCCTCAGCTCCTGAGTAGCTGAGATTACAGGCCTGCACCACCACACCCGGCTAATTTTTGTATTTTTAGTAGAGACAGCGTTTCACCACGTCGTCAGGCTGGTCTCAAACTCCTGACGTCGTGATCCACCTGCTTCAGCCTCCCAAAGTGCTGGGATTACAGGCATGAGCCACGGCACCCGGCCTCTTTCTGTCACTTCTAACAATTTTTTTTTTTTGAGATGGAGTCTCGCTCTGTTGCCCAGACTGGAGTGCGGTGGTGCAATCTGCGCTCACTGCAAGCTCCACCTCCTGTGTTCATGCCATTCTCCTGCCTCAGCCTCCCCAGTAGCTGGGACTACAGGCACCAGCCACCATGCCTGGCTATTTTTTTTTTTTTTTTTTTGTATTTTTAGAAGAGACTGGGTTTCACCTGTTAGCCAGGATGATCTCGATCTCCTGACCTCGTGATCCGCTTGCCTCGGCCTCCCAAAGTGCTGGGATTACAGACGCGAGCCACCGCACCTGGCCTATTTATCCTTATTTTTTATTGTTCTTTCTTCATTTCTAATACTCCATATTTCCTTCTTTCATTATTTCCTTTCTGTGTGTTTGTCTCCAATAGGCATTCAGTGCATTTCTGGACGTACAACAGGGCTACGCCTGGATCAACCCACTGAAGGCTGAAAATACTGGTAGTTGAAAATGCACTTTCTGACTTACAGTATTTTCAATTGACTATATACAATATATAGTTATACTATATACACTATACAGTTTTATAGATAGTTTTATAGATATATATAATATATAATCTACATTGAATTGCAAATTGTAATTATTTTTATTTTGTGGATTTTATTTTTAAAAAATTTTATTCATTATCTAAACATATTATTATTTTTTTACTTGACAAGTAAAAATTGTATATACTTATGGTTATGACACACTGTTTTGGTATATGTATACACTGTGCAATCGTTAAATCTGGCTATTTAACATATGCATTATCTCACGTACTTTTTTGTGGTGAGAACACTTCAAATCTGCTGTCCTAACAGTTGTCAAGTGTACAATACGTTGTTATTCACTGTAGTCATCCTGATGTATGTCGAATCTCTTGAACTTACTCCTCCTGTCTAACTGAAACTGTGTGCCCTGTGACCAGCATCTCCCCAATCCACTCCCTGCCCCAGCCATTCTACTCTCCTCCTATGAGTCCAATTTTTTTAAGATTCCACATATAGTGAGATCATGCAGTGTTGGTCTTGCTGTGCCTGTCTTATTTCTGTCAGCACAATATCCCAAAGCATTCTTGATGCCTGTTTTGTGCCCAGCACTGGGATGAATGCTAGAGCTACTGCCATCCTTGCTGGTCAGCGGAGGTCCTGGAGCTGCATTCAGGTTCATCCTTTGCAGTAAGAAGCCAGCATAACAGGCACAGTGCTATGAACAAAACAAAGCGGTGACCTGGCAGAGCACAGGGAGGAGGGGGCTGCTCTGGACTGAGGCATCCAGGAAGGCCCCACTGAACTCTAAGGAGGTGACTGTTAGCCAGGACCTAGCAGATGACAGGAAGTTCGTCTTGTGACGAGAATTCCAAGCAAAGGGAACAGGACATGCCAAGGTTCTGAATTGCAAAAGAACAGAGAGAAGCCAGAGAAGCGGATGGGACAAGCAGGCCCAAGCCAGAGTCTCACAGCCTTCCAGGCCACTGGCAGACAATCCAGATTCACAGCAACCATCAGCAGATGAACTCCAGTGGCAGAATACAACGGTACATTACTGCAAAATTGGCAGTGCACGAACTGAAAATGGCCCTGCTCCTTTTTGCCGCCACTGGCAAAGTGCTTCAACCTAGAGAACGTGCAGAGAAAGACAAGAAGGGAAGAAGAGAGAATAACAACAACGAAAAGGAAGGAGGAGGACAGAAGATGGTCAGAGAAGTGGGAAGTGATAAAGAAATGGGAGCCCCCAAATGCTGGAGCCTGCTCTCCTGAGCCACAACTTCAGGACCCCAGACAATTGTCTGCTTTGCATGGGGAAGTACCTGCTGGCATCTTGGAGCTGCTACTTAAGCTAGGGTTACCCAAGGGCTCCCGAGGGGATGGGGGGAAACCTCAAAAGTATTCTAGTGCTTCCTGGCCTAAACCAGATCAAGACCAAACAAAGGACTTCCTCCTCAGGGGCGGTGTCAGTATTAAAGCCACAGATAACCCTCTCTGCAAAAAGGACAGCTCAGAAACAGGCCAGATGCTTCACCCAGGAGGCAGCCAAGTGGTGGGAGGGGGACGGAACTTTATTAAGATCAAAAGATCCAAGTTCAACTCCCTCTCTGAAGCAATGATTGATCTAGTGTAAGTTACTTTACCTCTTTGAGTCTGAGTCTGCATCTTTCCCTCTTTTTTTTTCTTTCTTTCTTTTTTTTTTTTTTTTAAGAAACTGGATCTCACTCTATTGCCCAGGCTGGAGGGCAGTGGTATGATCTCAGCTCACTGTACCCTCGAACTCCAGGGCTCAACTGAACCTCTCACCTCAGCTTTCCAAGTAGCTGGGACTATAGGCATGCACCATCATGCCCGGCTAATTTTTGTATTCTTTGTAGAGAGGGGATTTCAGCCTTGTTGCCCAGGCTGGCCCTAAATTCCTGGGCTCAAGCGATCTACCTGCCTCCCACAGTGCTGGAATTATAGGCGTGAGCCACGACGCCTGGCCTGCATCTTCCCATCATTAAAATGGAAACAATAGCACCTGGTTACAGGATTGTTGTGAGCTCAGCCTGGTCAATACTTCTGGGGCCTAACTTCTGTATCTGTAAAATTGAGTTAATAATGCCCACCTTTCCTAACTCACAGGCTTATTGTGAGCCCAAAACACTTTGGACTTTAGAACAAATGCTTGACAAAGGAGGAATGGCATTATGATCTTCACTTTCTATACTAACTCAAAGGTCAAGAGAGTCAGAGTCCTGAAATTATCATTGTCCAGAGCAGGTTCAGCAGACTATTCCTGTAAGGGACCAGAGGATAAATATTTTAGCCTTTGAGAGGCATACAAACTCTGTCACAATTATGCAGCTCTGCCGTGGCATGAAAGCAGCCACAGACAATGAATAAATAAATGAATGTGGCTGAATTCCAGTAGAACTTTATTTATATGCTCACTGAAATTTGAATTTCATACAATTTTCACATCAAAAGTGTTGTTTTTTCCAGGCTAACACGGTGAAACCCCATCTCTACTAAAAATACAAAAAAATTAGCTGGATGTGGTGGCAGGCGCCTGTAGTCCCAGCTGCTAGGGAGACTGAGGCAGGAGAATGGCGTGAACCCGGGAGGCAGTTTGCAGTGAGCCGAGATTGTGCCACTGCACTCCAGCCTGGGGGACAGACCAAGACTCTGTCTCAAAACAAACAAACAAGCAAACAAAAAAAACTATTTTTTATTCCCAGCATTTAAAACTGCAAAAAGAAAAACATTTCGACTGGTGAACCACACAAAAGCAGGCAGCAAACTAGAGTAACCCATGGGCCATAATTTGCCAAATACCTGTTGTAGAAGAATTCCACCATTACTGGCCACATCTCTAGTACGGCAAAAACTCCCTGGAGGTTCATTTAGCGAGACAGACGTGAAAATCGAGATTTCTATCATTTCATGGGAAAAACAGTTTTAGAATTTGTCCAATAGGGTTACCTTCAGTGAAACGGTATGCAGGCAACCATTAATTCAACATTTGAAGATATTGACCAAACAACACACCTAGATCCAAGCATAATGATGAGGGAAGAATGTTCACTGAAAATCCCGTCTGTCTGGAAATAGAGACTTGGGATGTCACCAGTTGCTTTAAGGGGAAAAATATCTGTGGCAGGAACCTCAAGTAAGTCACTAGGAGCATGCTGATATGCATTGCTAAGACACACTGCTGTTGAATTGGTTCACAGCCACCTTGATTATTTTGGGTAAGAACACTAACCACCAGCCAGAATCTCTTCTATGCCTGCACCTTTGAAAAATGTGTCCTTGGTTTACAGCCACTGCTGAACTTACTCTGCTACAGTTCTCAACAAGACCCTTGGACTTGTAGGCTCATATTAAGGAGACTTTGTTAAGGAAAAAACAGCGGGAGGCTAAAGTGAGCAGATCACAAGGTCAAGAGATTGAGACCATCCTGGCCAATGTGGTGAAACCATGTCTCTACTAAAAATACAAAAATTAGCTGGGCGTGGTGGCGCATGCCTGTAGTCCCAGCTACTTGGGAGGCTGAGGCAGCCGAATCACTCGAACCTGGGAGGCACAGGTTGCAGTGAGTCGAGATTGCGCCACTGCACTCCAGCCTGGTGACAGAGTGAGACTCTGTCTCAAAAAAAAAAAAAAAAAAAAAAAAAAAGCATCTTAGTATAAAACAAAATATATAATATAAAAAAAAGTAGTTGTATCTCCCCAGATTTTAATCATTAATTTGTTTTTTTATTATTTATTTTTGTCAAAAGGTAGTTGCAATACAGACCGTATCTGTTAGTAAATTACCTGAAGACGCTCTGTCTCTGCTCAGGACTTGTTTTTGTCAGTGGTCCATGAAGCAATCTTTTTGGTATACGTCTTTGTGAGATGACATTTACAAAGCTTGCCAAGGTCCCCAGTGACCTCCACACTAATAAATCCAGGGATGTTTAGAGTCCTCAGTTCACTTGGCCTGTCACCTGCATTTTCCAATCTGGACCATTCCCTCTCCGCTTTGTCCCTCATGATACCACACTTTTTTCTGGGTCTCCTTGCGCGCTTGCCTTCCTCCACCCAACTGTTCACGTGGGAGTTTCTCGGGCTAAGCTCCTCCTTGTGTCACTTTATCTCCTCCTAAACAATCTCACCCATACTTTGGGCTCCAGTCTAAGGCAAGAGGAGTGGTCTGGCCTGGGGATACACAATTGTGACTCACTTCAGCAACTATGCACCAGTGACTCACAATTGTGTATCCCCAAGCCAGACCACTCCTCTTGTCCTAGAGGTAGGTATCAAAAGCACCTGAAATTCAATGTGTCCAAAACTACAACCCCCAACTTTATCTTCTTGCAATTGCCTCTGCCAGTAAATAATATGACCACTCATCCACTTATGAGGAAACCAAAAACTTAGGAGTCATCTTTGACATCTCCTTTTCTCCTGTTTCCCCATAGCTAATCTAATGTCGACTAATACTAACTTTACATTCGAAATATCACTCAAACCCTTCATCTCCTCTCCATTTCCACGGTGATCAACCCGGGTCAAACCACCGGGACCCTTACCACGGACCCCAGACTGGCCTCTCACCCCTGCGCTTGCCCTTCCCTAATCCATTCCCCTATGCAGCAGCAAGAGTGATCTTTAAAAATGCAAACCTGATCCAATCAACCCCCGTCCCCAAATAAAACCCTTTGGTAGTTTCTCGTGCCTCTTAGCATTGCACCAAAATCCTTAATGTGGCCTCAGAATCCTGCATGATCTGCCTGCTGCCTGTCTTCCCAGGCTCTTCTCAGCGGCCATGACCCTCACCTCCTCTTGCCTGAGTCCTTCTCACTCGCTGGGGTCTCTGCCTACGGGGCTGTTCCCCGCTGCTTCTTTTTTGTTTTTGAGACGGAGCCTTGCTCTGTCACCCAGGCTGGAGTGCAGTGGTGCAATCTCAGCTCACTGCAGTCTCCACCTCCTGGGTTCAAGCAATTCTCCTGCCTCAGCCTCCTGAGTAGCTGGGATTACAGGCACCTGCCACCACGCCCAGCTAATTTTTGTATTTTTAGTAGAGAAGGGATTTCACCATCTTTGTCAGGGTGGTCTTGAACTCCTGACCTTGTGATACACCTGCCTCGGCCTCCCAAAGTGCTGGGATTACAGGCATGAGCCACTGTACCCAGCCCCCCACTGCTTTCTTTACCTGATTCCTCCCCATTTTTTTTTTTCTTTTTTTGAATCGGAGTGTTGCACAGTCGCCCAGGCTGGAGTGCAGTGGTGCAATCTCAGCTCACCGCAAGCTCCGCCTCCCGGGTTCATGCCATTCTCCTGCCTCAGCCTCCTGAGTAGCTGGGACTACAGCTGGCTAATTTCTTTCTGTATTTTTAGTAGAGACGGGGTTTCACCGTGTTAGCCAGAATGGTCTCTATCTCCTGACCTGGTGATCCGCCCGCCTCAGCCTCCCAAAGTGCTGGGATTACAGGCATGAGCCACCGGGCCCAACCGATTCCTCCCCATTTTTATGGTCTTACTTCAAACAGCAACATCGCAGGAAAACCTCCGCAGATTCCCTGGTTTGGGTTTTCTACAGCTCTCTGTATCTCTTCTCTCAGCAGTTGTCATGTTTGTGGTTACATTTTAATTTGTGTGATCATTTGGTTAATTTCTGTTCCTTTGTTAGACTGGAAGCTCCATGACAGCACAGCAGTGGCCACTTTGCTCCCCATTATACCCCAGCACAGGGCAGAGCCGGCAGGAGGCACTTCGTAAATACCTGATGAAGAGAAGGAGGGGCAAAAGGAGAAACGGAGAATGGTGGCAGGGCATGGGTGGGGGCAAAGGAACTGAGGGGAAAAAGGAGAGAAAGATAGAGCAGAATAAAGAGGGAAGAAGCATCTGTCCCTAGAAATGGTACCTGGGAAATTACAAAATCACCTACATGCCATATGAAGTATCTTCTTTATATTACAAAAAGGAGTTTCAATACATGCCCGCTGTGAAAACACTCCCCATCTGAAGCCAAGGGCCTGGAGAGGTTTGTCTCTCTCATCGTGTAATGCCCTCAGAGATCCAACTACTAGAATCGTGCTCATGGCATTTCTGAGCCCTTTTCCTCGTGTCATTTTTGGTTGAGACAGAAAGTGCAAGCTACACACCCCTTTACAGAAAGCGTGGTGTTCCTGGGACTCTGGAAACATGGAAGATGAATAGACACGTCATGGCTTCCCACCACGAGAGTCATCCGGAGGCCTAAGGGAAGTTCTCATTAGAAAATGTCAGACAGCAGAGAGAAGGAGTGATTTACAGTACGTGAAAAATGCTGAGGAAATCCTCAGACAGGAGGCTTCACAAAGATTGCTTAGAATTGGGAGATGGAAAATACATATTTTCCGGTGGGGAGGAGATCATTTTATCGTGCCTGGTAAACGAAGTTTGCTGTTGTGCTTGGATGGTGTGATAGGTAGCCCACTTGCCTTGGAAGATTTGTTGTAAACTGTAGACCCGCATATATGCATGAAACTGGGGACCTTGTGGGGCTGAGAACAGCCTTCCCTTTTTCTCTTGATCAGTTTTTCTGATTCGGAGTTGAGAAATTGGATTCATTTTCTGGCCTTATGCATGTTGCGATGCCGTTTTTAAATAGAACCTGAGACTTCCTTCATCCCCGCCCTTCCATGGGTGTATGCATTTTCTACATTCAGCTACTGCCCCGGTTTCTTCCATAAAGATTAGGAAGGACATCCAAACAGGGGTACAAAAGTTTACCAACGAAGAGCTTCTAGGAAAAAAGAAATGAGCTTAAAGGTTAGATTATCTCTGGCTGAGCACGGTGGCCTGTAATCCCACCACTTCGGGAGGTTGAGGTGGGCAGATCACCTGAGGTCAGGAGTTCGAGACCAGCCTGGCCAACATGGCAAAGCCTTATCTCTACTAAAAAAAAAAAAAAAAAAATTAGCCAGATATGATGGTGCATCCCTGTAATCCCAGCTACTAGAGGGGCTGAGGCTGAGGCAGGAGAATCGCTTGAACTCGGGAAGCGGAGGTTGCAGTGAGCTGAGATCATGCCACTGCACTCCAGCCTAGGCAACAGAGCAAGACAAAATAATAATAATAATAATAAGGTTAGATAATCTCACAAGAGCAGTATAAAAACCTGAGTGTGCAGCTTTGAGACACTTAGGGAGAAACTGGGGCCAAAAGAAGCTGAGAGGGAGGCTGAAATAGCTGGAATGAAGGGGTAGCTGAAATAGCTGCTGTGAAGGAGACCACCAAGCCAGACAGGACAGGCATGGCAGGGGAGGCAGGTGGAGAGGGACTCTTCACCAGCCTTGCTTAGGTTTGCTACCTTTTCAAGTCAAAACTGGAGCCTCAATAGATATCACAGAAGAATTGGTTCACTAATTAAATAATAATGAATTTAATTTCATTTTCCTTCTACAGAAATGTAACTCCAAGATAATTTTTTTCTTTTTTTGACGCTGAAACATAAAGCAATATGACCCTAAACAACTCACTATTTTGCTACCTGAATTTTCCAATTAAACATCTATATTTGGAAAAGCAAGGCTTATCAAGTGGCCTTTTGCATTTAGGATGAACATGTCTTTGCTTTCATCATCTTACTCGAAACTTTTTAATTGTCAACAACGGCATCTAAATCCCCAAGTGGATTTCATCTCATTTCTTAATCTATGTTGTAAAGCTGCAATATTCAGCTTTTGCTGCCAGCCATGTTTTATGTCTTCAGAAATGCCTGAATTGTAAAATCAAACTTAGACCATGCTATTCTGAACCTCCTTCCATGGCATTTGGTCTGTGGTTAGTTTGCTTTAATAACTAACTTAATAGGCCAGACGCAGTGGCTTACGCCTGTAATCCCAGCATTTTGGGAGGCCGAGGTGGGCGGATCACGAGGTCAGGAGATCAAGACTATCCTGGCTGACACAGTGAAACCCCGTCTCTACTAAAAATACAAAAACAATTAGCCAGGAGTAGTGGCAGGTGCCTGTAGTCCCAGCTACTCGGGAGACTGAGGCAGGAGAATGACATGAACCTGGGAGGTGGAGCTTGCAGCAAGACTCTGTCTTAAAAAATAATAATAATAATAATAAATTTAATAAACCAGAGCCACTGGAAGCAAGACTGAATTGCACCTGTTGCACTGACTTGGTAACTATTATTCATAGGATTAAACAAAGATATTAATTTCCTTTTAAAACTCATAATTAGCCAAATGAACTTCATTCCTGAAGTCCTGAAATGCAAACATGTTCAATATAATAAAACTATTAATACAATTTCCCATGTTATTTAGTAAAAAATGAAAAATGAGTATTTTAATAGATGACAAAAATATCTTCTAAATTCTTTATCATTTGTGAAAAATTATTGTTTTGTTTTGTTTTTTAGAGACAAGGTCTTGCTGTGTTGCCCAGGCTGGAATGCAGTGGCGCCAACACAGCCTTAAACTCCTGGGCTCAAGCAACCCTCCCACCTGAGCCTCCCAAGTAGCTGGGACCACAGGCACATACCACCACACTTGGTTACGTTTTTATATTTTGTAGACACACGGTCTCACTATGTTGCCCAAGCTTGTCTTGAACTCCTGGCCTCAAGCAATCTTCCTGCCTCAGCCTCTAAAGCACTGGGACTACAGGTATGAGCCACTGCACCCAGCCTCTTTTCTGAAAAGCTATTGTTACAGCAAGCAAAATGGTAAAAACAAGACAAAACCAAAATGCTTTGAATTAATGTTAGAATCAGTTTAAGTTTCATGTAGCACAACTTGTTTTAACATTAATGTGGACATACTGACATAAAATTAACCAAAAAAATGCAATAAGAGGTTTCAATACTGAAAGGAAAGAAACAAAGTTAGTATTATTTTCTGATGGCATGTTTTTACTTATTGAAAACCCAGGATTAACAAATAAATGAACAAAAATCAGGAACAATATGACAGCTTATAAGGTGGCCAATTATAAAATAAATATTGAAAAAGAGGATACTGAGAGAAAAAATACCATTTTTCCCTAAATTAACGTGTAAATTCAATTGTTTCTCTATAATCCCCAACCAAATGACCTTACCAAACAAAATGATTCCATATTTTATCTGAAAGAACAGACATGTGACAATAACCAGAAAATTTCTGAAAATAAAAGGCAATGTTAGGGACACACTATTTGGTATTAAAATATATTATAAAACTATAATAATTAAAGCAATGTGGTGATGAATTGGGAATAAATAGAATGAAAGGCTTAAATGTAAACCCAGGATATATGGTAATTATAACAAATATATATACAAATGTCAAGTTGACATATTTGTACCAGTGGAAGAAAACTTGATTATGCAATAGAGAACAATGAATGTCCAATAAATATGTTTTAAAAGTTCAAATTCAGTACTAATTGAAGAAATACAAATAAAAACAGTTGGTGAGAGTGTAAATTGATTTTTTTTTTTTTTTTTTTTTTTTTTTTAGAGGGAGTCTCACTGTCACCCAGGCTGGAGTACAGTGGCACGATCTCAGCTCATCACAACCTCCGCCTCCCGGGTTCAAGGGATTCTCCTGCCTCAGCCTCCAGAGTAGCTGGGATTACTGGCATGCGCCACCACTCCTGGCTAATTTTGTATTTCTAATAGAGACAGGATTTTTCCATGTTGGTCAGGCTGGTCTCGAACTCCCAACCTCAAGTGATCCACCCGCCTTGGCCTCCCCTAGTGCTGGGATTACAGGCATAAGCCACCACACCCAGCCAATTGATATTTCTAAAGGACACTTCAGCAACATAACTTAAATATATTTTTTTAATTTCAATAGCTTTTGGGGTACAAGTAGTTTTTGGCAACATGGATGAATTACATCGTGGTGAATTCTGAGATTTTTAGTGCACCCATCACCTGCACATTATAACTAATGTATAGTTTTTTATCCCCATAAATAACCTAAAGATTTTAAGGGACCATACTTTAACTGGACCATACTTTGAAGAAGCTACATCCATGAGAAGTACACTGTCACATCAGCTTGGCATAGTCCCTGACTCCTCACTGTCTGTCATGCCACATATTATTTCATCACCCAGGTATTAAGCCCAGTACCCAATAGTACCCAGTACCCTGTCAAGTAGACCCAGTGTCTGTTGCTTCCTTCTTTGTGTTCGTAAGTTCTTATCATTTAGCTCCCACTTACAAGCGAGAACATGTGGTATTTGGTCTTCTGCTCCTGCATTAGTCTGCTAAGGATAATATCCTCCTGCTCCATCCATGTTCCCGGAAAAGACGTGATCTCATTCTTTTTTATGGCTGCATAGCGTTCCATGGTGTATATGCACCACATTTTGTTTATCCAATCTGTCATTGATGGACATTTAGGTTGATTCCGTGGCTTTTCTATTGTGAATACTGCTGCAATGAACTTTTGTGTGCATGTGTCTTTATGGTAGAATGATTTACATTCCTCTGGGTATATACCCAGTAATGGAGATGCTGGGTGGAATGGTAGTTCTGCTTTTAGCTCTTTGAGGAATCGCCATACTATTTTCCACAATGGTTGAACTAATTTACACTCCCACCAACAGTGTATAAGCATTCCCTTTCTTCTGCAACCTTGACAGCAGCTGTTATTTTTTGACTTTTTAATAATACCCATTCTGACTAATGTGAGACTGTATCTCATTGTGGTGTTGATTTGCATTTCTCTAGTTATCAGTGATACTGAGCTTTTCTTCCTATGCTTGTTCACTGCATCCAGGTCTTCTTTTGAGAAGTGTCTGTTCATGTCCTTTGCCCACTTTTTAATGGGGTTGTTTTTTTCTTGTAAATTTGTTTAAGTTCCTTATAGATGCTGGGTGTTAGACCTTTGTCAGATGCAGAGTTTGCAAATATTTTCTCCTATTCTGTTTACCCTGTTGATAGTTTCTTTTTCTGTGCAGTTCTTAAGTTTAATTAGATCCCATTTGCCAATGTTTGCTTTTGTTGTGATTACTTCTGGTGTCTTTGTTGTGAAATTTTTGCCCATTTTATGTCCAAGATGGTATTGCCTAGGTTGTCTTCCAGGGTTTTTATGGTTTTGGGTTTTACATTTAAGTCTTTAATCCATCTCGAGTTGATTTTTGTCTATGGTGTAAAGAAGGGATCCAGCTTCAGTCTTCTGCATATGGCTAGCCAGTTATCCCAGCACCATTTACTGAATAGGGAATCTTTTCCCCCTTGGTTGTTTTTGCCAGCTTTGTTGAAGATCACATAGTTGTAGGTGTGTGGCCTTATTCCTGGACTCTCTATTCTGTTCCATTGGTCTATGTGCTTGTTTTTGTACCAGTACCATGTTGTTTTGGTTACTGTAGCCTTGTAGTATAGTTAGAATTCAGGTAACATGATGCCTCCAGCTTAGTCATTTTTGCTTAGGATTGCCTTGGCTATTTGAGCTCTTTTTTGGTTTCATACAAATTTTAAAATAGCTTTTTTTCTGGTCCTGTGAAAAATGTCATTGGTAGTTTAATAGGAATACCATTGAATCTGTAAATTGCTTCGGGCAGTATAGCCATTTTGATGATATTGATTCTTCCTATCCATGAGCATGGGATGTTTTTCCATTTGTTTGTGTCATCTCTGATTTCTCTGAGCAATGTTTTGTAATCTCCTTGTAGAGATATTTCACCTCTCTGGTTAGCCATATCCCTAGCTATTTTATTCTTTATGTGGCAACTGTGAATGGGATTGCCTTTCTGATTTAGCTTTTGGCTTGGCTTTTGCTGGTGTATAGGACTCAGGAGGCTGAGGCAGGAGAATTGCTTGAATCCAGGAGGCCAGGGTTGCAGTGAGTTGAGATCATGCCACTGTACTCCAGCCTGGGCAACAGAGCAAGATTCTGTAAAAAAAAAAAAAAAAAAAAAGGAATGCCTAGTGATTTTTATACATTGATTTTTTATCCTGTAACTTTGCTGAAGTTGTTTATCAACTGGAGCAGCTTTTTGACTGAGACTATGGGGTTTTCTAGATCTAGCTGACTTCCTCTCTTCCTATTTGGATGCTCTTATTTCTCTTGTCTGATTGGTCTGGCTAGGACAAGGCAGAGATTTTTGTCTGTTTCATCCATATATGACTGGGGCCTAGCATGCAGGCAGCCACCAGTAATGTATATTGAATGAATTTCTGAGCAATATTTGCCATAAACCTTCCTGCCTGATAATATTTAAGTAAAGCATTAGAATGATAAAATGGAACTCAAAGAAGCATGGTGCTACCTGCCATGAGACTCTTTGAAAAGCTAGGAAAGGCACTAAGAAAATTATTGGTGTTTTTATGTTCAGTCCTAATGGTGGTCTGCTATTTCTTCCAGAAAAGTCTCCAGCTGATGATAGACTCACACCAAACTCCTTGCCACAATAATAATAAATGAGGCAATAATAACTGCAATAATGAAAGCAGTCCCTTACATTTGTATACAATTTCACAATACGTAGGTACTTACCTATCAGTTATCTTATTGAATCCTCATGAAGATCCCATAAGTTTGGGAGACAGGTAGATATCACTTATTTGATGGATTTAAAACACAACTTTTTCTGTGAGAGGCTACTTCTTAGAAAAGGATTTTCATTTAGATTTTCTAAACTTCCCTCAGCATGGAAAGTTAAAAAAAAAGAGAGAGAAAGAAAAGAAAAGAAAGAAATGGAGAAAGTGGAAATGAGCTTTGATTTTTCTTTTCTTTTTTTTTTTTTTTTTTTTTTTTTTTAAACGGAGTCTCGCTCTGTTGCCCAGGCTGGAGTGCAGTGGCGTGATGTCGGCTCACTGCAAGCTCCGCCTCCTGGGTTCATGCCATTCTCCTGCCTCAGCCCCCCAAGTAGCTGGGACTACAGGCGCCCACCACCACGCCCGGCTAATTTTTGTATTTTTAGTAGAGACGGGGTTTCACTGTGTTAGCCAGGATGGTCTCCATCTCCTGACCTCGTGATCCGCCCGCCTTGGCCTCCCAAAGTGCTGGGATTACAGGTGTGAGCCACTGTGCCCAGCCAGAAATGAACTATGATTTTAAGAAACATTTGAAGTCACAAACTTGGGAGGAAATTATCCTCTTTAGGGCCTAGTATGTAAAATGCCAATGTGTGCCTGTGTGTGTGTGTGTGTACATGTCTATGTATGTGTGTGCATCTCTGTGATTGTGAGTTTTGAGAGTCTTATCTAGGCAAATGTGGCTACTAAGTCTTTTACTTGAATAATCTTCAGAATCAGCTGATTAATCACAAATGATCTGTTGAGAACCTCTGAGCAAAATATTTGGTATTAATTATACATACTTAACATTTACTAAAACTCTCAAGCTAACTGCGTTTAATTTTAGAGAAATAAATGTAGCTAAATTCCTGTGTAATGAATAATGGTTGTGTATGTCTCTGTGGCCTACAGCACAATGGGCGGGGTGTGGTTTAACAGGGCCCATCCCAACCAGGAGCTGGCTGGGGACATGGCCACACCATGCCCTGACCATTTTCAGCTTAGAATGCAGTTCACTCCAGAGCCTTCACAAAACACCATGCCAGAGGCCCTCCAGGCCTCCAGAATGTTGACCTAGCAGAAAAATGAAACTTTGCATAAAACAAGAAAATAGAATGTCCCTGCTAGAGTGGGACAGGCAGTGTTGAAGGACACAGATGAGGGTAGTAAGGAAAGTAGGCAATCAGCATTTTGCAGTGCATACTCAAGAAGCCAGATCTTCAGGAAGCCAGACACAGAGCCAAGGGAGATCCAGGAAACGCATAAGCGCATAAGCTTACACAAACCAGGAGGGCACTAAGACAAGGAAGGGACTACTTCCAAGGTAGTGTTTCATGGAGCCTGAGGTGCTTTGGGCACACAGACGCATTAGGTGGGACCACAGAAGTGACCCTGAAGTCCCAGAAACCCTACAATCCCTCCCTGAGATGTCTCCACAGAAGCAGGACTCCGAGGAACTCAGTCTGAAATCCTCTCTGAAAGTTCCTTCTGGTTGTCTGCACACCGCTGAAAATTTAAATATTACTCTCTAACCGCTCAATATAGTTCTTAAGTGTGTTAAAAGGAACAACATCTAAATGAATGAATGGTACGGCCTTTTCTATTTCTCATGCCTTTCCATAAAACATAAAAACCTAGACTTTATCGACTCTCCTGATTGTCTGCCTAATGGCTATCAAAACACAAGACAGATGATAAAAACCAAATACTGTTGAGACTTTGCATCTTGGAGGCAGTGAAACAAAAATATTTTCTGTGCTTACAGCTTTTAAACTTATTTTCACAGCCTTCGTAGTATTACTTCCACACATAATCATTATCACCATGGTAAACAACTCCTACATTTGGTATCTCCCTTAATCCTCCAGCAGCCGTCTGAGGAAGGTCACAGCATGTTTCCCGTGTCACAGACACTGAGTGTGAGGCACCGGAGAGTGGATTCACTTGCTCCAGGGCTGCAGCTGGAAGGGGCTGGAGCTGAACACTGAGGTCCTCTGACCCTGCTGCCCGGGACCATCTTGCTGCCCCATCCCACTCTTTGGGTCACAGTCTTATTTCTCAAGTTCGAAAGTATTTCCTGAGTCCAGAACCCTTTAACCTAGACAAGTAAACATTGATTAAAACAAGTCTCTTGTTGAGCTGACAGCCGTCCAAAATCATGAGAGCTTTAAGATAAGAAGAGGCCATTTCCAAGATAGTTTGTTATAGAGCCTGAGGTGTTTGGGGCACGCAGAAGGATGGGGAAACAGATGGAACCACAGCAGTGACACGGAAGTCCCAGAGACCCTACAGTCCTCCCTGAGACATTTCCACATAACCAGGACTCCAAGGAACCCAGTTTGAAATGCCCCCGCTTAGATTCTCTGATAGTTCTTTCTGGCTGCTACTGTATTTTATAAGTAGTAGTATCTGATTATTAAACATAGTTCTTAAATATGTTAAAATGTAAAAAGAAACAACATCTAAGTGAATGACATGGCCCTTTCCACCTCTAATGTTTTCCTGTAAAGCGTGTAAGTTAGGCTTGATTGACTCACTTGGTTATTTGCCTAATGGTGATCAAAATTCAAGCCAGAAGATTAAAAACCAAGTATTCATTAGTGTTTTGCATCTTGGAAGCAATAAAACCAAAAGATACTATGGGGTCACAGATTTCTCCTACAGTTGTGTTTTTCAACAAATGAGAATCGTAACCTTCCAGTGTTTGGGGCCCTCTGGATAAATAAATGATGGATCTTCAAGAACATTTACAAGATGCCTACCACATACCACATGCTGTTTTAGAGTCTGGGTCTACAAAGATGATTTACTTCCGCCCTTGAAGAATTTAGTTGAGGAAACGGTGGCTGAGCAGGCCAGATGATGTCAGCATTTCATAGTAGGTGCTATGGTAAGGTGCTCTGGGCTTATAAAACGAAATGCCAAGCCCACATGATGAGAGGACAAGAGGGGGAAACTCGTGGAAGGTTTTCTGAGGAGGTGACACTTGTCTGGAGTATAGACAGGAATAGGTCAGCTACAGAAGGAAACACTAGAATGCAGCAGTGTGGGTGATGGGTGAGTCAAGGAGGTTCTAGACCAAGGGAACGCAGTGAACAAAAGGACCCAGGCAGGAAACACCGTGCCCTTTTCCAGGAATTATGAACACGTCGATGTTGCTGGAGGTTAAAGGTTTTTCAAATGTCATCTCAAATGTTACTTTTTCAGAGGAGCCTTTCCAGACCACCAGGAAGGCTAAATTAGGTTCTCCTGCTATTTGATCTCAGCACTCTGGTGTTTGGCTTCATAGCAGTTACCACTGTTGATGATGATGTGCATATTGCTGTGTGTTGTGTGTTGGTGTGGCTCCTTCCCACTGGACTGCAAAACCTCTGATGGCAGAGACAAGGTCCTTTTTGTGCACCACTGGAGGCCCGTGCCTGCCTGCCCTGACACCTGCAAACAGCAGGCATTTGCTAAGGGCTGAGCAGTACCATGGCTGGAAATGCATTTGAAGAGGTTGGCAGGCAGAAAATGCTTTCAGGCTTTTGGTGGTAGCATGAACAAAGGCACAGAGATTGATGCAATGGGAGTTTGAGGGAGAAAAGAAACCTAATCAGGGTGACTTGAATGTGGGGTATGACCCAGTGGGGATATGGCTGGCAGCTCTATTGCTGTCTGATTATAGAGTCCTCAAACACTGAGCTGGGGAGGTTGGTCTTCCCTGAGATGATGGAACGTCTCTGTCTGCTCAGTCATTTTTAAAGTAGCACTAGGTGAGGTGAAAGTACAGGTGCAGTCTTGAGTTCGGCAGAGTGCTGCTGCAACCACTGCCCTTGAAGAGCTTATGATCCCCCAGAACAAATCAAAATAATGCACCAACATGGCACCGATGCATCGAATGTCAAAGTCCCAAACTCAAGAATCTCTTCATCTTGAGTTGAACGTTAGCAAAATGGGTATCTTCATGGAAAGCAAATCTGGAACACATACAACTTTGTTCAAAAATGAATTAAAACATTTAATTTGGGCCAGGCATGATGGCTGACACTTGTAATGCCAGCACTTTGGGAGTTCGAGGTAAGAGGGTATGTGGGCCCAAGAGTTCAAGCCCAGCCTGGGCAACGTAGTGAAATCTTATCTCTACAAAAAATAATCAGTCAGACATAGTGGTGCATGCCTGTAGTCCCAGCCACTTGGGACGCTGAGGTGGGAGGATAGCTGGAGCACAGAGGTTTGAGGCTGCAGTGAGCTGTGATTGCACCACTGCACTGCAGCCTGGGCAACAAAGTTAGACTGTGTCTCAAAAAAACTTAATTTGAAGGAAGAACTTATAAAATCTTCCAAGTGAGTGGTGGAGCACATAGAGGAATCCTCTTATCTGGAATGAGAAACTCTGAACTCCTGGTTCCTCATACTCTGTGTGATGCTGGGCAATTTCTGTCACCTGCTGGCCTCATTTACTCATCTGTGAATCAAGAAGTAGGTTCACCTGAACTTTCAGGCCCTTTCTGGGTGTAATAAAGACCGTGCACTGACGGCAGATTTTCTAGCATTGTGCCTTTGAGCTTGCAGTCCTTTCATTAAACGTCATAATATGAGATCACATCATTTGGTAATATTATGTGAAATTTATAGTCGCAATTCTGCTGAAATACAGCATGTGCACAGAAGCAACACTCTTGTGTTAGAGCTGGTTTGTCTTTTATTAAACACTAAATTCTACATCTTTACACTCTCAGCCATCTCATAGAATCACTGGTAAAATGCAGTTAAAACTCAGAAATACGAGTCTGAGCTTATAAAAGAACTCATAAAAAAATGGTCCTGAAATAATTCCAAAAGGAAATACAAAATTGCCTCCTAATGACTCAGAAAAGTGAGGCCTCCAAGCCTAACCTATTGAAATCTCTCTTTCTTCAACTACATATTTCTCTCCATCCACATCTGTAGGGCCCACCATACATGTCAGGAAGATGGAAACTCCTCAGCGACCCTGAGCCGGTTCCTTCCTGCTTCTGTTGGAAGCATCCCACCCTGTCTCCCTGATGTATCTTCTGCTCTGTCTGCCTAACCATGTCTTTAACTCAATCTGTAAGTGTCTCCAACACTCATTTTCTGAATGTGCTGTATTTCATCAATTCTAAGACATATATTTTCATATTGAGCATCTCTGAGACCAGCATGTTTTTTGCAATGAAGTCCCCTTACCATTCTATTGCAAGGGTTTTTTCTCTCGGTATATAACAGTAGTGTGCCTTACAACTCATGGAATCTTAGCTTTGGCACAATGCAATGCAAAGCCCTTCTCAGTCCCCTCATACCATCTGCCTTGAGTTAGGCTCTTTGAGAGGATTGGAAAAGGAGGATACCTTTCAGATATTTAGTTAATAAGGATGTCATATGAGACTTCACAGACGGAGAGGAAATGCTCTCAGCAGCTCTCAGGCAGGCCAAGGAAAACTGGAAGGCGGCAGCTCCTTGGTGACTAGCTGGAGCTCTGATGATCCAACCCAGCTCTGATGACCCGAGAGCAACTCTGGTGCCAGCTCGGGCTCAGCTGCCCATCTCACCTTCTGCAAAGTCAGCCTCAGATTCAAGCTCCCCCAAAGCAAAGACCAGGTTTGTTTGGCTGGTCACCCCCGTGCCATCGGCAAGACCCTCCTGCCAGGCACTGACTGCTTCTGTAGACTAGACACCAGCCCAGTCAAGATCAAATTAGCTGTGGCCAGAGCTGGGACAAACATGGCCACTTGCCGGTAAAGGGCCACTAGGAAGAGGCTGTGGTGTAGCAGGTATTCATAACAGAACCGATTTTTCTTTACATGTCCCTCTAGCAGACACCTGATTTTTTTAGCTTCCCCTTTCCATCCAAGTTTGCTAGAAGAGTGGTCTATACTTGCTGTCCGCACCTGTATTATTCAACCTAGCTCCATGAGCCTTCCATCCCTCCACCTCCCTCCAGCTCGGCAGGTGCTGCTCTGACTGTATTCACCTCGGCATGACTGTATTATTCAACCTAACTCCATGAGCCTTCCATCCCTTCACCTCCCTCCAGCTCGGCAGGCGCTGCTCTGACTGTACTCGCCTCGGCATGACTGCAGGTGTGATGGCTCCAATGACCACTTTCCAGTCCCTGTCTTCTCAGTCTTAGCAGCAAATGTCATTATCATACTATGATGCCCCTGGGAACCCCTTCATCAGATGATACCCCATCCTCCAGGTGTTCCCCAAATGGACTGTGAGGACCCTTCTCCAGAGAATTGCCTCAGCTGATGGGAACTCTCTCAGTGGATCACTCGGGGGTCCGTCTGCTCACCCTGGAGCTGCTGCAGGCAAGGCTTAGCTGGTGAGGGTGCCATCTGACCTGACAGCCCTTCTTGTGTGTGTAGAGACTCAATAAATGTTCACTGCATATGTTTATTATTGGTCTCTCAGAACCACTTGTATTTCTTTTATAACTTTAATTTTGGATCATTTTAGATTTGAAGAGAAATTGCAAAAACAGTACAAAGAATTCCCTCATCTTCTTCATACCATTTCTCCTAATATTAGTGTATTTCATAACCTCAGTATAATTATCAAGGTTAGGAAATTAATAGTGGTACAATATTATTAACCCAACTATAGACCTTCTTCAATTGTTAACAGTTTTTCTCCCAGTATCTTCTCTGTCCCAGAACCTCACATTGCTTTCAGAAGTTATTTCTCCTTAGTCTCCACTAACCTGAAACATTTCAGTCTTACCTTATCTTTCATGACAGCAAGTATTTAATAATGCTGCCTTTACTACACTGAAGTGAAATCCATAGATAATATTAGTGCCTTCGACAAGGCTCATCTGCTGAAACTGTAGATATACAGGTACATATATGTAAATGTGAAATAAAATTTGAACGTAAACTATAATTTCATCAATTCATTATTATGGTTCAGAAAATACTTCTAAATTTGAAAAATGGAAAAGCAAATTAGGAAGACAGAATAATACAGTAGTGAAGAAGGTAGGCTCTGGAATCATACTGCTAGGGTTAGAATAGCTCTGTGATCTTGTGTAGGTTACCTAAGCTCTCTGTGCTTCAATTTCTTCATTGGCCTACTTGATTGTGCTGTCCAAAAGGATAAAATTTCTTAAAGAATTTATGTATCAGCTCAGTGCCTGGCATATAGTGAGTTTTAACTTATGCTTTTAAGACAATACATCATATTTTCTTTTGTTCTGACATGGGCTGACAAACTTTTCCTTCAGAGGGGCCAGATAGTAAATATTTTAGGCTTTTCAGCTACATACAGTCTCTGTCATATATTCTTCTTCTTCTATTTATTTATTTATCTAATCTTTTAAAAACATAAAAACTGTTGTTGGCTTGTGAGCCTTAGTTCACCAGCCCAGTTTTAGCTTGAGACCACAGGCAGGTTCATAAGTAGCCCTAAGAAAAGGTTCACATTTCCCCCTTTTTGGTCTTTTTAAAAACTAAAACATTTAAACACAAAGAAAAGTACAGAGTGTGCCATGATACACATGTGCCCTTCATACAACTTCAAAAAAATACTACATTTGGCATATTTTCTTTAGCTTTCCTTCCCCCCGCCCCCCGACTACACGTGGCAACTAGCCAGAGGTTCATGTGCATCCTCTCAAAACCCTGTGAGTTCACCAGGATCAGTGATCTTTCCTCTTGAGTGGGAGGTTAAAATACAGTTCCCAGTCTCCCGTGCAGTCAGGTGTGGTGTGTCACGGCGTGCTGCCCACGGGAACCTGGACAGAGGTGATAACGTCCTTCTCTGGACAAGTTGTGATGAAGAAGACATGCTTTTCCCTTGTCCTTCTCCCCAGTTGCCCCTGGGGAACAAAAGACCCCACGATGGAATCAGCCAGGGTTCTTGGGTTTCCACGTGGAGCCAGAAACATCCATTAGGCTGTGATATAAATGAGAATAAATAAGCATTTTTGTGTCCAAGCTATTAAAATTTCAGGGCTTATCTGGTAGAGCAGCTGGTGTTAAATAAACTTCAACATCCTCCACGGTTTTACAATTTCACTAAATGTGTATTTATCCATATATAATATATAGTACTGCTTTATATTTCTGACATTTGAACAAATTGCAAAAAATGGTGCATGGCATCCCACGACTTGCTTTTTTTTTTCTCAACAGTGTGTTTTTGAGATCCATCTACATTGGTGAATGTTCACACTTTAACAATGTTAGTTACTTGTTTGATTAGGCCTATAAAATATACTAAATATATATATGTGCATATATATAACATGTACATACATTTTTTGAGAGGGAGTCTTGCTCTGTTGCCCATGCTGGAGTGCAGTGGAGCGATTTTGGCTCACTGCAACCTCCGCCTCCCAGGTTCAAGCAATTCTCCTGCCTCAGCCTCCCGAGTAGCTGGGATTACAGGTGCCCATCACCATGCCCAGCTAATTTTTGTATTTTTAGTAGAGATGGAGTTTCACCATGTTGGCCAGGCTAGTCTTGAACTCCTGACCTCAGGCGATCCACTCGCCTCGGCGTCCCAAAGTGCTGGGATTACAGGCATGAGCCACTGCACCCAGCAACTATTTTAATTAATATTTAAATATGATAATATTGTCCAATCTCCAAAAGGTTTAAAATTATTTTCGGTGGCCAGATGCGGTGGCTCACGCCTGTAATCACAGCACTTTGGGAGGCCAAAGTGGGTGGATCACAAGGTCAGGAGATCAAGACCATCATGGCTAACATGGTGAAACCCTGTCTCTACTAAAAATACAGAAAATTAACCGGGCATGGTGGCGGGTGCCTGTAGTCCCAGCTACTTGAAGAGTGGGGTGGGAGATTAGTGTGAACCTGGGAAGCAGAGTTTGCAGTGAGCCGAGATTGCGCCACTGCACTCCAGCCTGGGCAACAGTGCGAGACTCCATCTCAAAAAAGAAAAAAAAATTGTTTTCTGTTAGCATATAATTAGCATTTAGTCAGCTCAATGATACATACTGGTAAGGTGGCTTATGTTTTACATTACATTTTCACTTATCTCCTTCTGTTTGACCCTCCTCCAAAACCCTGTGAGTTAGAAAGGACTGGCATTCTCATCTCTGGTTTGGCAATGAGCTCAAATCCCAAACACCTTCTAGTTGTGTGATTTCAGGTGAATTATTGGCCACTCTGTCACTCAACATATTCCCCTCTAAAATGCAAATAAAACTTGAACTCATATCTTGAGTTCTCATGAGGATTAAATGAGCTTTTGCTTTGCCCAGTGCAGATCACACAGTAAGCAATCAATAACTGTTAACTAACAGCAGAAAGACATGACTGTGTGATATGTGGTTAATCCAAAACTGCAGCCCTTAGCGCAACAGGCTCATGGAAGGAAACCACGCTCCTTCGTCTGCGTGGCTGTTTCCTGAGTCCACCACGTATGTCTCTCCCTTGTTCATTGTTCTGTGACCACTGGGACTGTTTGCAACCACACGGTATTGTTGGGTTTAGTTTTTCTATTGTGAAGCAAAATTTTAAAATTCCAAGCTTTCAGCCAATTTGCTAATAATTTTTCTAGTAATAAGAAAAAAGTCTCTCATTAGTCAATTTCACCAGTTGTGCCACTGGGCCCAGCTCCACAGGCCTCCCCGTTGTCCTGCTCAACCGCACACTTTTTTGCCCTCTGACGAATCCTTGTCTACTGCCCCCAATTTTTTATTACAAATGCCTCACACACCGTCACTTTTCTTTATCAATGACAAACGTTTTTCTACTTCTTTTCTTCTCCGCTCCTTAAATTTCTGCTGTTCCCCCGTGACATTTGCATCCCTCTTTGCACTTTCAGATGGGAGCTTTGGTTCTAATTTGTTGTCAGTTGAGATGTCAAAGAATAATAAACAGCTGTTCTTGTTTGGTTCAGCATTAGCGGTTCCTAAAAACAAAATCTGCACATCAAAATTCTGGCTTTTTACCTAGAGGGTTCGGAACACATAATTTTTTTTTTTTGAGACAGAGTCTGGTTCTGTTACCCAGGTTGGAGTGCAGTGGCATGATCTCTGCTCACTGTAACCTCTGCCTCCTGGGTTCAAGTGATTCTCATGCCTCAGCCTCCATAGTAGCTGGGATTACAGGCACCCACCACCACAACTGGCTAATTTTTGTATTTTTTTAGTAGAGATGGGGTTTGGCCATGTTGCCCAGGCTGGTCTTGAACTCCTGGCCTCAAGTGATCTGCCCACCTCAGCCTCCTAAAGTGCTGGGATTACAGGTGTGAGCCACTGCACCCAGGCAGGAACACATAATTTTATTTATTTTAATTTTATTAATTTAGTTTTCTTGAGATTGAAGTGTCACTCTGTCACTCAGGCTGGAGTGGAGTTGTGCAATAATGGCTCATTGCAACCTCTAATTCCTGGGTTCAAGTGATCCTCCCACCTCAACCTCCAAGTAGCTGGGACTTCAGGCATGTATTACCCCACACACAGCTAATTTTCTTATTTTTTGTAAAGATGGGGCCTTGAACTGGATTTAAGTGATCTTCCTGCCTTAGCAATTTTATTGTTAAAATCAAAACAAAACGAAGTCTTTTTTTTCTCTAGGTCACATTGCTAATATGGTGAGGTGTTTTTTTGTTTGTTTGTTTTTGGGTTTTTTTTTTCCATAACCAGGTCTTTGGCTCCAAATCTGTGCTGTTTCCTCTAGGTTGCAATGCCTCCCTTGAATAATAATTTGCATGTCCCACAGGGGCATTCGCTCCTGTCCACAGAATGATATGTTGATTCCCTCAATAAAAGGAGAAACTCTTCCAAGCTAGCAGAATCATGGAATTTGAAAGTGGAAAGTGACTGCAGAAGTTGTGTTCTGAAATGTCAACCCAGTTAGTTTCCTGTTAATAATATTTTTACTTCATTGTGTATTGACTGTGAGCTTTACATGCCTTATATTTTGCAAGGGATGTATCATTCCTCCCTACAGATGAGGAGAAATCTTAGTAAAGTCACCGTGTATGCCCAAAGTCACTCAGTTCGATTCACATCCCTGCAAGTCTGACTTCAGTGTCCACATGCTTCTCTCAGCATCATTCTGCCTCTCTCAAACACTAGCATCAAAAAAGAAAGCTGGGTGATGACATTTGCCATGATTTTGTACGTTTGCCCAGTTTCCGATCTCCTCCATTCCACCCTCAGGCACATCCCTACTTATTTTCGTTCTTTATGCACGGAGATGAAATACGTATCTTTAGGGAAAAAAACTGCAGAAAACATTGCCTTATTTTACAGAAATATACCACATCAAAGACAGAAAATTACACAAAGAATCAATGATAACCCTAGAGGAAGGGCTTCAGAGAGAGAAAAATCTAGCTTGTTTTCCTAATTTCTGGTCATTAAATTACTTACCGTCTTGAATTCTCCTGAGTTATACTGGTAAACAGGAGAGCTTCTAAGGGAGAAGAAAAGAGGCCAGCAAGGAGAGGAGGAAAGAAGGCTCAGACCAGCAGATAAGCTGAGGAAGCCAGGGCCCAGGGGACCGGAACTCAGGCGGCAGTGCCAGGGAGTGAGGCCGCCTTCCCTGCTATTCTGGAGCTGTAACTTTGCACAGACACTATCTTCCGCAGAGGGCATTCTGCTCCGTTATTTAAAGACCCAACAGCATTGGCAAAGTATGTAATAGATCTTACTTACTATTTGCTATGCAACATTCTCCCCATTTAGCATATTAAGCCTGTAATGCTTTCATTTTCTATCACAGGAGCAGAGAAACCCTATACACCAAGAGAGAGGCCCTCTTTCCGTTGGATTACATGAGAAGTATTTAGGCCTTTTCCGCTGCCTTCCACATTAAGCCTAACCCCAAGGTCCAAGAGATAGTATCAGGTTTAAGAGCATTAGGTTGCATGAAAATAGGCCACTGCATTTAGACATCCTCCCTAGAGACTCAGGGAGAGGCCGTTTGAAATGGTATGCTTAAAGATAGAAGCTAATTGGTGGACTTAAGATAGTTGACCAGAGATGTAGATTAATGATCTGCTATGCTGGAGATAGGAAGGCTACTGCATGGTCCTATATTTTTAGATATCAGGTCAAATGGAAAATAAGTAAAGTAGTAAACTTTTAAAAAAGTATTTCTCTGTTGCCTGTGGACTGAGGTAGGCACTCTGGTCAGCAAAAAGTTACAAAGATAGGGCTTTTTGCTTCTCACATCCAGGAAGATCAGCTTCCAGACCTTTCCTGAGTAGGAGAGGCAAGAGTCTTGAGTTAAACTCACCTTTCTCTTACACAGTCTTTTTTTTTTTTTTTTTTGAGACAGAGTCTTGCTCTGTCGCCCAGGCTGGAGTGCAGTGGCCAGATCTCAGCTCACTGCAAGCTCCGCCTCCCAGGTTCACGCCACTCTCCTGCCTCAGCCTCCCTAGTAGCTGGGACTACAGGCGCCCGCCACCACGCCCGGCTAGTTTTTTGTATTTTTTAGTAGAGACAGGGTTTCACCGTGTTAGCCAGGATGGTCTCGATCTCCTGACCTCGTGATCCGCCCGTCTCGGCCTCCCAAAGTGCTGGGATTACAGGCGTGAACCACCGCGCCCGGCCTACACAGTCTTATATTTAAAAATGTACCTGACACCCAGAAACTTTTCACTACCAATATCACATAGGTAGGTGATTTTGCTTTCTTAAAAGTACCATAGGATACTGTTTTATTATTATTATTACTATTATTATTCTTTATATTTTTTGAGACAGAGTCTCGCTCTGTTGCTCAGGCTGGAGTGCAGTGGTGCGATCTTGGCTCACCGCAAGCTCGGTCTCCCGGGTTCACGCCACTCTCCTGCCTCAGCCTCCCGAGTAGCTGGGACTACAGGCGCCTGCCACCACACCTGGCTAATTTTTTGTATTTTTAATAGAGACGGGGTTTCACCGTGTTAGCCAGGATGGTCTCCATCTCCTGACCTCGTGATCCACCCACCTTGGCCTCCCAAAGTGCTGGGATTATAGGCGTGAGCCACCGTGCCAGGCCAGGATACTATTATTAAAACCATAAAATATTAATAATACAGTCTATTTGATTCATAAGATAACAAGATAAATAATAATTGAGAAGCTTTTATCATCAGATTCCTATCATGTCATATTTCTGATAGTTTTCTTTTTGACCTCCCAGGCTCAATTGATCCTCCCACCTCAGCCTCCTGAGTAGCTGGGACCACAGGTGCCCACCACCATGCCTGGTTTGTTTGTTTATTTATTTATTTATTTAGTAGAGATGGAGTCTCACCATGTTGCCCAGGTTGGTCTCGAACTCCTGGACTCAAGCAATCCTCCCACCTCGGCCTCCCAAGTGTTGAGATTGTGGGCATGAGCCACCACTCCCAGTCGAGTTTTCTTAAAACTCAACTTTACCAGGAAATAACTTACGTTCAAAAACTGAATCCATTTAAAGTGTGCAATTACGTGAGTTCTGACAGTTATAGATGCCTGAGAAAGCACCACCACTCGAAGATGCAGCACATTCCTGTCACCCCAGAAAGGCCCCGGCCTCTGCAGTTCAGCCCACCTTCCACCGCCGCCACAGGCAGCCCCTTGCCTGTTGTCCCTTGAGCTTTGTTTTGTTGTTGTCATTTTGTTTTTTGGTTTGGGGTCTGTTTCTTTTTTTTTTTTTTTTGGCTAGAAATGTGTTTGTTTCCATTTCTGGCAAGGAGTAAGATGGCTGCAAGAGTGTAAAAACTCTCAGGGTTACATTGAAAGACCCTCCAGTCCCTATGTCATTCACAAATTTATACTAATTTACCAAAGCTTCGGGGAGAGCTCCAGGGGCTTTGCCTCTTTCCAACTCCTGCCACCAGGTAGGGTCAGGGAGGGCTGAAGGCAGGTGGGTAGCTCTGAGCATTTGAGAAAAAGCATGCGCAGGGGAGGTGAGGCACACGCTCCCTCTTCTCTGACACATTGGACAAAACTCATTGCCCATGTTCAAGTTAATGCAAATGCGACCCCTAAACACGTATGTGGTGGCATGTACAGCAGGGGGTGTGTTGGGGGTGCGAGAACACTGAGCTAAGTCAGGTGGCTTCTATTTGTACAATTTCGAGTAAAAATTCCGCTTCCCCAGGCTCTCTCTCTTCGCCTGTAAAGTGAGACAGAGATAGGACCGAATCTTCTCTAAAGCCCTTTGCAGTCTATAAATCCATGTTCAACTGTCAAGATCTTTAAAACACCAGTGACTGTGGTTATCATAAGTCAAGAAGCAAATTGGGATGAAAACAGAGAACTGAAAATTTGTCAGAGAAATACTTCATGACTCTCAATCTCTCTTGCAGAAATGACCCAGTCATCTGGGTTGTCTGGTTCAAGCGTCAGTTCAATTGTTTTTTTTTGGCTCTTCTTAACCTTTATGTTAATGGCTCTGTCACTGTGATCTTACTTTGAGAATTAAGAGACAAATATGCAAAAAGTAAACAACATTAATGTCTCCGTATCTTGCTGAAAAATACTGTTTTCCTCGAGGATGTATTGTGTTTACTTTTTTTAAAAAAAAGATTGCAATATTTTAACTTAGCTACCAAGTGACTTTTACTTAAAGAGGCTTTTGAAACCAACTAAAACAAAAAAATTAAAATTTTATCAGACTTATTTCAGCAACTAGAAAAAAACCAAAATGATTTGAGCCCTTTCAGGATATCCTGTTCCACACCCATACAGGCAATTGTAATACCGTCTCAAGTTGGGTTATAACTAAGGTATGCCTGAGGTTATAACACCTTCTTTCTTTTAATTAAAAAAAATTCAGGGGAGGGGAAAGTCAAACCTCAAAAGCACTTTTCTGCCTTTTCAGAGCTAGTTCTATGTGTTCTAATTTTTACACAGCTTCTAACTTAGGAGACATGAATCTTGCAAACAGTCAACTCTCAGCTATTTGGGGGCTTCTGATCTGGTCTGTGGATTATATTACTTTTTGTCACTCTCTCTGTGATTAGCTTCAGATACCTCAAGTGAAAACTCAAATGAGTCTACTTTATTACTTATTATTAGCCTGGTAAAATGCCTGATGGGAGAAAACTTAAATCTGCTAATTACAATGAAATGTGTGTGTTTGGGGACCAACTTTAATGGAAACAAAATAAGTCACATTAGTTTTTCAGAGCCCCAGTCTAAACTAAATGATGTAATTTAAACCTTAATCCATTCAACCGTCCAAAGACTTTTTGAATATATACACTTGTTAAGAGAATATATTTTAGCTGCAAACAAATGGAAATCTTTTCTAACATCAATTTGGAAGATAAAAATAATTTCTGAACCTGTACCAAACTGATAAAGTATTTGATTTACATTTCAACTCTATCACTCTATAGATTTTTATATATTATCTCATTTAAAAGTCATCACAGTACATCATCCTCAACAGCTAACCATGTACTTTTTTTTTTTTTTAAGATAAAGATGAGGTCACTATGTTGCACAGGCTGGTCTTGAACTTGTGGCTTCAGGTGATCCTCCCACCTCAGCTTCCCAAAGTGCTAGGATTACAGGTGTCAGCCACCACACCCAGCCTAGATTTTATTTCTAAAGGTGGTTCATGTTAATATAGATTATGCCTATGGAGCAAAGCTGTATTTATTATATATATATAAAATATATAATGAATATATAATATTCATTATATAATTTCGATAATGTACCGAAATTATCATTTTGGTAACTCACACAGCTATGTATATATATTTATATGGATATATGGATATTATATATTATACCATATATGCATATATTACACCATATATAATATCCATCTATAATATATATTATACCATATATAATATCCATATGTAACATATATGTATTTTATAATTAAGTTATGTTGCCACCTTAAAGGTAGCTTACAAACTATCTCCCATACAAAGGTATTTGAACCAGAACACAATTTTTTTTTTACCAGTTCTTTTGGGTAGGCACAACTATTCCTCCAAAGGCTGTGGAATGTATTCCACATTTTTAATTAAGTTCTTACTTGTGCTTTCATTCATTTTATCATTTCAGATCAGTTCAATTGCCTTCAAATCCTGAGCTTATAAGCCTCTGCTAATTGGCATAGCTGGGCATGCAACCTTACGTGTGGAAAAGAGTCACAGGAGGGAATTGAAGCATAGCGGAAGAGGGATCCGCCACTTACGTTAGTCCATTACCCATGGGACAAGGGAGGGCCCTATCTCAGGTGTCAGGTCCCTTTAACTAACACCCCTAACCTCTGCCATTGTTGGAGACAGACACTGGGGTGAGCCAGCATCAGCCAGGCTGTAGCGAATCAGACAAGCACAAGCACCAACAAAGCCTTCATTCACTGCTTCCGGACACTTAGTAGGGGCAAGGGCACATGAAAGGGCAAAAGGGACTGTGGCTATCAAGACAGCTGGGCTCAAGTGTCACACTGAAGCCAAAAAACTTGTACCTGGCACAACCGTAAGGATCAGATAGATGCTGGCTGGGCATCTCTCCCCCACAGAGATGCCACTGTGCTGAGAGGCACCACTGAAGGGCCTTGGGAACTATTAGGTTCCGTGCATGATCTCTGCTCACTATGGCTGGTCAATTCGGGTCTCCAGTTCCTTGGCCACTGGGTGATATTTTAAGAAATGTTTTCAATGTCAAGGAGGAAGAAAAGAGGCTCATTAGAAAGTCAGGGAAGTTGCCCTGAGGTGGCCACATTCTCTGAGCAATGTACCTGAGTAGACAGGATCTAGTCTTCCTGAAATGCATGCTCCCTTCATAATGAAAAAATCCCTCAGATTTTTCTCAGCACTGGTAATTGCTCACATTTCTCCATTAGTGTTTGTGACTTTCTTGTATATGACTTTTGTCTCTTTGGTCCATCACTGTACCTTAAATACCACAAGCAGCACCTGGCCCATAGTTTGCACTCAATCAATACTTGTTGAATGAATGACTGTTTCAAGTGTTGTCATAGGCTCACTCAAATCTCAACAACTCGAATAACACAAATACTGTGTACACCCCAGTTTACAGATGAGAAAACTAACCAGAGAGAAGTTAAATAATATGTCCTGGATCACACATCCAGAGATGGAAGACTCAGAATTCCAACCTGAGTCATCTGTTTACGCCGTATGGATTCTTGATCAATTGTACACTGACTCTCATTATCTTAGAGGGTCAATAGTTTACACTTACTGTACACCAAAACATAACCAAACTTATTCTGTTCCAAATATTTCGTGGCCAGACTGATTTCCCTGCTTCCAGACTGTTCACTGTAAATATCCTGACACACTGAAAAGATTACCTTTAAGATTTGCAGTTCTCTGGCCACCCTTTCAGCTGTCTGTGTCTAAGTCCACCAGCAAAGTTGGAGTTGACCAATCTGAAAAATTAGCCTGCAAAATGCAGCTAGTGACACATCTCAGGATATGGCTATGTTTTCTGTGCTGTGGGGAGTCCTTACCTTCACCTGGATGACCAGCTTGCACTCATAGAGGATGTGTGGTTTCTCTTTCAGTGTCTTTGAATGAGTTCGGCTCTGAAGACAGATGTTCTATCACTACCTCCAGAGAAATAAGTCTCTTCTGTTTGTGCTTACAAGTGGGCTGTGTAGCTAGGGCCTCATGGCTTACCCTCCACTCTATGTTGCAGCTAACGAGCCAAAACCTGACCCTGAAGTACTCACTCAAAGAAAGGGAGAATAGGCCAGTGGCTGTGAGTGCTCCCTCCTGAGCTGATGATGGCTGACAGTAGCTCTTGTAACATGGGCACTTGAATTAGGGGCTGGACTGAGACGGTACAGGCAGCAGAGTGGCTGTAAAACAATGTGATTACTTTCAGCAGTGATAGAATTGGACCATATGAGCTGTAGGTTATAAACTCTATAACCCATTAGTGCTTCTCAGCTTTATCCATTTTCCTTATGAGGGTTGGGTTAGCTTTTTTGTTTTTTTCCTAATGGATTACCTTCACCTTAAGGTTGTCTGTTTTAAAGTTTTATAACTATCTCATTTGCAGTAAACTTCATTTATGTTCCAAGAAGGAGGCTTGGACTTGGAGCAAAATAATCCAAAACAATACTAAAAGTAAGGATTATAATCTACCTCCAGGTCTTTCTTGAGTAATTGTCAGATACAGGCAAAGAAGAACAGGTTATTTTCACCCACAGAATTCATGCACCTCTGAAAACAATATGAACTGAGTAGTAACACCAGCAATAACTATTTGTATTTTGGACATGTTCAATGCATAGAAATTAGAGAAGAGAAATATATTACAATGTAACAATCTATAGCCATTAAAATAAAGTATTCTGTCTAAAAGTTGGCCCTAACTATTCTCCTCTAGCTTTTTTGCATCAACTGCAAAAACATCTAGGAGAATAATTTAGAAAGTGAAGCCAGAGAAGGGCTAGAGTTGATTCAAGACCTTATGAAATAAAATGTACAGAATACAGAGAGAAAGAAACACTTGCACGCTCTAATCAAGATGTAATTATTTGTATATCACAGAGAACGTGAACTCTTGCCATCTTAAAAGTTGCATGTCCAGCTATGCCAATTAAAAAGAAAAATATTAGGTGTGTTTGGGGCACAGGAGCAGTTTTCTAAGGAGGGGTTTATAACTTCATCAGATTCACATAAATGGTTATAATGTGAAGAGTTTATATATAAATAATTGCTGTAGCAGAGGATTGACTCTTTTATACATTGACTTCTGCCTGCTAGTCCTTTAGCCAGGATGCCTGAATGGAATGTTTAGATTGCAGCCGGGCTTCCAACTTCTGGTGAACCAGGGAGATCTGGATCTGGGGTGAATAAGCTACATACCCTGTAGGAGAAACATAACTTCAAATGGGACAACATAAATAAACTTCTCCGGGTGTTGTCAAGTACACAGAAGAAATACATTTAATTGTAGCCTACTGTTGCCCTAAAAAATTTATTTCCCTCACCTGGCGAGCAGGTCACTGTCAGAGATACTCCCAAGCCTCATTCTGAATTCTTCTTCTTTTTTTTTTTTGAGATGGAGTCTCGCTCTGTCACCCAGGCTGGAGTGCAGTGGCGCGATCTCGGCTCACTGCAACCTCCGCTGCCCGAGTTCATGCCATTCTCCTGCCTCAGCCTCCTGAATAGCTGGGACTACAGGCGTATGCCTGTATTTTATTTATATGATACGTCATTCCTCCTCCTCCAAAGGATTTGAAGATGCAAACCTTTGCGTAAGCAGTAGTTTCACTGGGCTTAAAGACAAGGGTAGAGCAAGGATCATAGCTACTTTGAAACTACAAATGTCTATGAGAATCAATTGATGGTGATGAACCCTTGCCGCAGAACAATGCACACTTGCCTCAGGTAGACTGTGTAATTACTGAGGATGGGTTTCTAGATTCTCATGACCCATCAATGTGTTCATGAACCTCATGTTCGGAATCTCTGCTCCAGATGAGGGATTCTCAACCTTGGCACTACGGGCACTTGAGGTTGGAAAACTTTGTTATGGGGCTATCCTATCCATTCTAGGACATTTAACTGCATCCCTGGCCTCTACCTAGCAGATGCCTGTTGCAACCTGTCATCTCATTTGTGATAACCCAAAGCCTCTTCAGACATTGAGACATTTCCTATCCCCAGTTGAGAACCACTGAGCTTCAGAGACCACAGTGGAACTTTATGAAATCACCTCCGAAGTAGAAGGAGGTTCTCATATGCCCCCAATGTGACCAGGCTGTCTAGATTGGAAAGCAGAACAAGAGTCCACATTTGGGTGACATTTTCATATTCATGTCCTCACTGTAGCTTCACAACAACCCAGTAAAATAAGTGACCACAAACGCAGTGAGTAATGTCTTAATCTGTTTGTGCTGCTATTAAAAAATACCTGAGACTGGGTGGCTTACAAAGAACAGAAACTTATTTCTCACAGTTCTGGAGTCTGGGAAATCTAAGATCAAGGAGCCAGCAGGCTCTGTGTCTGGCTGAGGGCCTTCTTGCTGCATTCTCACACAGTAGAGGGATGAATGCTCTCACATGGTAGAAGGCAGACGGGCAGAAAGGGCTTAAGCTAGCTCCCTCCAACCCTTTTAAAAGGCACTAATCCATTCATGAAGGCAGAGCCCTCATGACTTAATCGCTTCTCCCAAAAGTGCCCCACCTCTTAATAGCACTGCAATGGGGTTTAAGTTTCAGCATGAATTTTGGAGGGGACACACATTCAAGACATAACAAGTAGCAAATCCAGGTTAAAGGCAAATCTGCTTCCAAATCCAATGTGCTTTCTAGGAAGTATGGTAAGGTGATTGGACTATAACTGGAAGAGCTGAAGTTTTAGTTAGGGTTCTGGCTCTTAAGCAGTCACACAAGCATTTAAACTGTGACTCAGCTCTGTGTTGCTCAGTGGGAGCCGTGCCTCTGTACGGCAGGAAAAATGCCTCTGCCCGTTTCACGGGAACCTCACAGGAACAGATGAGAGACTGATGAGTGACAGCACTTTAAAGACTACCAAAGCCAGTTCAAATGTAAGGTGTTATTAAATTGAAAAGTATCCATTAGCCTATAAAAATTACATGGACATCAGCACTCTAAAATTGTCTTTATGAATAGAATCTTGAGAAATGATGACACTTGTAGAATATTAAAAACTGAAATGGCTCAGGGATTAGCTGTCACACTTAACATTAATTTCCTCTGAATAGTCCGGTAGAGCAAGCCTATTCAAGACCAGTGATAAGTGTTCCAAAAGGAAGTCACTCTAAGAAGAAATAAAGTAAGCTAACAATAGCTGACTATTCTTTTTTGGTAACTCCCAAGCCCTTCGTTGGATTTTGAGTACAACAATGATGCTGTTGGAGTAGAATAAAAATAACCTGATGTGGATCTATAAAGAAATGTTACATCTTGCTTGTGCTTAAAAATGAAAAGCCCACACGACTCTGTAAAATGGGTTTACACCCAGGTGAACCAGTGGTAGTAGTGAGTTTTGCCTCCTAAGATGGTTGGTTACTGAGCATGCCAATGACAGTCACATCACTGTCAAGGTAATTGGTTATTTCTACAAAACCCTTGGTGGGAGTCAGATGCTGTCACATCTATGGTGAGCTTCCGGGGTGAAGCGGCATGAAGGCCATCATCAGCCATCCAGACATCAGATGTCATCTTCTGCTCCCTCTTCCTAAGGCTGTGGCCTCTCCAGAATGATAATTGGTATCATTCTTACTCAATTACTATTTGGAGCCCACGAGGACAGGAAAACTATGCTCAGCCCCAGAGGTCACTCGCCTGGCTAATTTTTCACTAATTATGTCTTAATTGTATTGTGTTAGGATAGAGGAAAAAAGCATTCTCTTCCAGAGTTTTATGAAGGTCACTGGACTTGATAAAAGTGCAGGGTTACCAGGACTGAGGCTCTTGACAGTGGTCAGCACAGGTGCATCCTACTGGAACCAGTCAAGTAGCAGCACAGCTAAAATCCAGTTTTGCAAAAGATGAAACCTTTTAGTGAGGAAGAAGAACAGCAGATAAGGAGATGCTAAATGAATGAGAATAGGTGTGTCACGGAGTGATGGACGTGCATCACGTTTTCTGACGTGCATAGAAGACAGTACTATGGCACCAGCTTTGGGGAAAAGAAAAAGCTTTATTGCAAGTCAACTGGCAAGGATGCAAAAGTGTAACTGTGAGGGAGACAGGAAGATGCAAGGAGGCATGATTTGATCAGATCATGCAAAGAGGCGGTGACAGGTGCTTGGCTAAGTCCGCACTGCAATGAAACGGGGCTCCTCTGCTTCTTAATTCAGTCCCTGCTCCTTGATCCAAGTTCTTAGGCTTCAACTGTGGTTGACGTTTTTTTTCTGGACAGCACTGAGGTCACAAATTGGGCATACTTGGTTCATCTGGGCAGGCGCAGGTTACCTGACTTGCAACCTGGGATCCCTTACAGGAAAAAACAACTCATTATTTTATTACATTTTATTTTGTTACTGACAAAGTCAAACCAGATTGAACTGGTTCTGCAGTAACAGGTGGACTTGACCCACAGATGGCTACAAAAGTTACAGAAATAATAACAAAACAACCTTGGGTGAGACTAGATTATGAGGCTTATCGAAATGCAGCTGGATAAAGACTAAAAAGGAACCAGTCTGAGCATTGTACAGCCAAGGTGGGCTGGGATGTTATTTAAGACTTAATGACCCGGACTTTGACGCCCGTCCTTCTATCAGAGTAGTTTGAATATATTGTCAGAGCCGTGGAGTCAGAACAAAGGCTGGAGGAGTGAGGTAGCACAGGAGGGTGTAGAGTTTCCACTGAGAGGAACTGATGGCCTCGCCGTCACTCGTCCTGAAAAAGGGCTCTGTACTGGGGCAGAAAATGAGGACTGGGGAAGGACACATTAGGGGGGGAAATGGAGCCTGGAGTTAGTTTGATTTTCTGGTGAGGCGTGAGGATGCTGGGGTGGTGGTGCGGTACTAGCGTCAACGGCTCAAGATAACTTGGGGTTGGGTGGAAGTTATTCTCTCCATTGTTATTCTTCACTGCTATTTTTGAAGCTTCAGTAAAGTCTGATCAAAAGTGTGGCAAGTTAAAATTCTGAGAAAATAAGAACTTCCCCCCGCCCCCCCCACATTATCTTTTGTTGTATTTACCTTCTACCCATGAAAGCAATGATCCCCGCTGCTTCAGGGAAGGACAGACACGCCAAGAATAAAGATATCAATGGAATGTGTGAGTGTCATCTTTTAAACTGATAACCGAGATGCTGAAAGCTGAAGATGTGTCTTGTGAGACAGAGGTTTTTTGAGGCATAGGATGGTTTGTAAGCACCAAAGACTGGGACAACTCATGGCCTAGTTAGACCATTAGGTGTGAGGAATGCATGGTGACATCTCAGCTATGTCCTGCCCAGAAGAAGAAAAAGTTCAAGCAGCTGATGCAAAAAAAATTCCAGAGGGGGCGGGCGCGGTGGCTCATGCTTGTAATCCCCGCATTTTGGGAGGTCGAGGAGGGCAGATCACCTGAGGTCAGGAGTTCGAGACCAGCCTGGCCAACATGGTGAAAACTCATCTCTACTGAAATACAAAAACTCGCTGGGTGTGGTGGCGGGAGCCTGTAATCCCAGCTGCTCAGGAGGCGGAGGCAGGAGAATCACTGAACCCGGAAGGCAGAGGTTGCAGTGAGCAGAGATATGACACTGCATTCCAGACAGAGTGAGACTCCGTCTCAAAAAAAAAAAAAAAGAAAGAAAGAAAAAAAGAAGAATTCTAGGGGGAACATGAGCAGGGCACATACACTAGTGAGTGTCTAAGAAAGGACCCTGCCCTCTGACACCCCTGGATGATGCTCCAGGGGAAGAGGGAATAGCTAACGCCCGAACTGGGGGAATCACGGAAATAAAGCCTGAGAAGGCAGCTCATTTTGAAGTCAAGGGCATCCCCCAGCCAGCCTGCTAACCAAGTGTGGCTTATAGAAACAGCAGCACGGTGTTTGAGAAGACAGGAGCTGAACGTCTACCTCCTCTGTGCTCTGAGTCTCTCCCAGCTCCAGAAGGGTAAGAGTATGGCAGAGTGAATTATTTGCTCAAAATATTTCCTTCCCGTGGAAGCTGTTCCTTTCCCTGGATTCCAGTGATAAGAGCTTCGAGCACACCCATAGCTGACGTGTGGCTGAAGAACAAACCTTTATTATTGTAAGCCATTGAGGTTTTAGCAGGGAGGTTTATGTTGCCTTAGAATAACCTAGCAATAAAAAAGAGGTAATATGCTAAGCCCTCCAAAAGCTTGCCAAGCCCCCATGAGGGACAGCAAAGGACGGGGGGCTTGAGGACACATTCTGGTTATGGACAGGGAGGGCTAAGTGGAAACAGAGGCACCCGAGTAGACCTGAAAACCAAAATGCAGTAGAAACGCAGCAGTTTCACTAGGTGAAGCGCCGTAGCATTCAGTGAAAAAAATGCACAATTGGATGTTACATCGGCAAAGGCTGCAATCCCAAACTGAGCTAGATAATGGATAAATAGATGCTCCTTCCCCCGAATGCCTAGTTGATGCTTAGATTACCCACGCGGAGAGGTCATGAGCAGGGAAAGGAAAACATCCTGAACTTTTTACCCAGAGTAGAGTGAGAAATACTTAGTAACATCGTTTATATTCAATTGGCAGTAACAAGTTTTCTGCAGAAATGGGGGCTCAAGAACTAAGTGCAGTTATAAAGTTTCATGTTTACACACTTGATTTTGTGACTATAAAATTCACATCCTCTAAAATTCACGTCCTCTGGCAGGTGCTGTGCTGTGGGGGATGAAAGGGTGGGGCTTTCTGTTTGCCCATGGCTAACAGAAAGAAGCTGAGAGGAGGGGCCTCCCTCCCTCCTTCCCCCGCTTCCCGTCCCCCCCCCCCCCCCCCCCGCCCCGCCTTAGGCTAGCCAGGGGTTGAAGCGGGGATTCTGTGGGAGGAGGGATGCCTGGCTCACCACAACATGGGGAACACTAGCTGCAGAAGCAGCAGCACCAGGTGGAGCCTACAGCAGGTCCCCAGGGATCCCTCATCCCTGCAGAACACTTTGAGAGACCAATTCCTAGCAATCAACTTGATAGACTGGGGCCCCAGTCACTTGGCTTACATGGTGATGCTCGCTGTAATTAATCCAGGATCTAGGAAGTACCGTGCACTGTGAATATGTAGAAGGTTTGACTTTTCTTGCCATTTACTCAAGTCTTTAAGACATTATAGCACAATTTATTTTTCTGGAACTCAACCTCCATTTCCAGCCCCATACTACTTGATGGCAGAAAATGTAGTCTTGGGCAACTATGGTTTTCTCCAGCATTTCAGGCCCAAAACAACATTTCCTCTGGGCCCACTTTCCCTTTGGGGTGCCGCGTGGCCACAGACATCACTCCAGGTTGAACCCTCTCTGATACATCCCACCAGGCCCTCCACCACAGGACTTCAGCAAGTCCAATGCCCTCTCTTGGCCTATCCCTCTCTGGGGCAGGAAAAGTGTTCCAATGATCCACCTTTCTTAAGGCTCAGAAGACTCAGGGCTGTCCCTGTTGCCTTCATCCAGGGCTGCCCTGCCACAATCTGCACTCTACAGCTCCCCCGGTGGCCCCCATGCAGAAGCGCAGAGAGAGCTAGGGCCCTGACCACTTCCTCCAACCTCCTCCACACAGGGAGCCCAAGGTCCCTCTGCCCAAGGATTCCCAAATCGCACATTCTATTAGTGCCACCCCCATCCGCGTTGGCTCAGTGGGCCACCAGTGCATCACCAAGTCCCTTGTTTCTTTCCCGATGCTTCCCCCACCACTTCAGAGGAGTTTTATTTGGTGGTGAGAGGATGTACAGTAACGTTCTTCCGGAAACTTTCTGTCTTCACCCCACAATACTTGTTTTTAACTTAAAGGCCAAGAATTGGACGACGTTGTCCTCTAGTTCCACTCCTTCCAGCAAATGCCACTGGAGACTATATCCAGGGGCCTGAATGAATGAAATGGGTGAGGGTTATTGTTTAATAGGGACTATATGTTTGGGGCAAAACATCAATGAATACCTCAAAACAACCATCACAAATTTTCTTCCTAGTGACTATTTCTCACCCTAAAGAGGAACAAAGGATCACATTTCTCTCTCTCTCACTCCCCAAACCCTGCAGGAGGTCTGGAGACTGGGCGATGCTTCTCTTCCCTGCACTGGGAGTGGACACCATGCTGACTCTCGTCTCCTTTCCCCACCCCAGGTGGTTAAATGGCACAGGAGCAGGCAGAGTCTCCATGCAGCTAGGCCTGGCAAAGTCTCCATGAGTGGCTCTCAACCCTGACTGCACAGCAGGATCAACTCAAGAGCTTTAAAACTTCTGGGTCCCACCTTAGAACAAGTCATCAGAATTGCAGAGGACAGAGCTCGCACATTTTAGTAAAGCTCCTCCACGTACGTGATTCTGACATACAACTAAGGTTGCGAATCACTGACCAGGAGCAGGGTTCTTCATGTTGGCACTATTACAATTTTGAATCTGGTGATGCCTCGTTGGAGGGGAGGGGCCTGTCCTATGCATGGCAGGATCTTGAGCAGAGTCCCTGGCCTCTACCCAGCTGATGCCATAACATTCCACTAGTTGTGACAATCAAAAATGTCTCCCGATATTGCCAAATGCTCCCTTGAGCATTTCCTGCCCTCCAACTAGGCGGGAAGCCCTAGCTGAGAAAGTGAAAAGCTGGCATTGGCTAAAGAACTAAATGATATTCTCTCAGTTGTCATCTGACCTTTGGGCTTCAAAAGGAGAGATATTTGTTCCCTGAGCCTAAGTTCCTACTGGACCAATGCACCCTCTTGGTTCCTACGTGCCCCTAAGCCTGCTCTACTTTTGTAGTGCAGTGTACAGGGCAGGTTCAGGCCAGAGCTGGGAGGTGTCCCATATTCTAGCTCTGACCTCTCCATTCAAAGCAGTCTTTTTACAAATCCTTGACAGTTCTGAAATCCACCCTGACTTCTGGCCAAACCCACTTTCCCTTTGCACACACAGTTTCTCTCAGAGGGTCTAGACCTTACCCCTTGACCACCAGACTCTAATTCCAATTCTAGGACTTCGACCTGGTCTGCAAGGCAGACATGCACTGCAGAATGATTCTTTGAAACCCCGTAGAGCTCCTGCATGTTCTCAGCCTCGGCACTACTGATGTTTTGGACCAGAAAATTCCTTCATGTGCAGTTTGCATAAAGAGTTGTGGGCTGTTTAGCAGTTTCCCTGGCCTCTATCCACAAGAAGCCAGGAGCAATTCATACTCTTCTCTCTACAGATTGTGAAAACCAAAACTATCTCCGGACATTGCCAAACGTCCCCTGGGGGACAAAAATCACCCCTGACAGAGGACAACTGATGTAGCATATACACTTGTACACAAAGCATAGGCTCAGGCATAGGCTCAGGTATTCAAAAAATGTGGTCATTTTTCCTTCTCTGTAATTCAACCTAAACTTCCTTTGAAGCCCCCATTCTACGTGATAGCTGAAAACAGTCATTTTTAGGCCCTTTCAGTTATGTCAGGTAAAGTCAAGGAAATTCAGTGCTTCTGCCTTCTCAGTTCACATCTTAATAGTTTCTTCTAGAGCCTGGGGCCTGGAGGGAGGGGCGAGGCTGAGGGGCAGCCTTCCCTCTGTGATGGCAAACCCTGGGCCGCATCTCGCCTGTTCATACCTCATCACAGGGCCCATGGGCTCTGCAGCAGCTCCTCAATGTGGCCACAGCATGCCCCCATCCCATCCCCAAGCTCTCTGTTGGTCTTCCTCTGAAAGTTTCCCAACAGAGCCTGGGAACTTTGGGCTGTCCTTGCTGTCCAAGGCCACAGACACTCAGCTGACTGTAACTGGCCTTTCCAACCTGGATTCTCCCTGACACTATCTGCTCACTGCTACCTCCACCTTGGCTGGTGCAGGCGAAGATGCTTGGGACCCTGGTTGCCTTCCCAGAAGCAAGCACAGAGTCCCTCTGTCCTGAAATCATGGGGCCTCGCTGGCCATTCTTTCAGTGCTCTCCCTTCAAGACACCCCATGGGCTAATCTCAGGAGGGAGGGCAAGACACCATGGGGCGGCAGTGGACGTGTCAGGGGGCTTTTTGCTTTTGTGTGTCACCCAGCATCCAAGCCCCCTTCCTATGTGACAACGCTGGCCATTTGGGGAGCTGGTGGAAAGCAGGCCCCCCACCTACCTTGGAATCCTGAGAGGTTAGACGCCTGGGAGTCACCAGCTGGTGGGCCATGACCCTCAGGACTTTCCATCTGCAGCCAGAGTCACAAAATGTCAGTTCCTCCTGCAGCACCTTTCAGTGACATCCACCATCCACCGCAGGCAGCGGGAATACCAGGGGCAAGTTGCTGCAGGCTTGGTGGCCACATTCTAACCAGGCGACTCTGGGAGGGGGCCTTGGCAGGGCTCTCACTATCAGAGTCTCTTGACTGCTCTCCATTTTCCAAATCTGTGTTTCCAGCCTTCCTAATATCCCTCTAATACATGTCTTTTCTCTTTAGGTTAGCCAGACTTCATGTTTGTTATTTGCAGTCAGGGCCCTGATCATGGCAAGCCCCTGTGTCCCACCTTATCCCTTCCTCCCAGGCCGGGGGCTCTTCAGCCATCCAGGAGGGGCTGTGGGAGAGCCAGGCAGCTCTGACAAAACAGATGTTTCCCAAGTGTTCCCATCTTGTCCCTCCGTGAGGGCTGTTTGTTTTGCTTTTCATTTAAAGCCGAGAATTTGATGTATTTCTTTTTGTCTAATTCAACTTTCGTTTACTAAGATGGACCTGCTAAAAGACCTAAATATTAGTAAATCATATAAAGCATGGATGAGCTAAAAGGGTGTGGGTTGGTGTGGGGAATGTGTGCAAGTGTGTGCATGTGTATGTGCATTTGGGGCATATCAAGTAATACTTCTCAAAATAATCTTTCCATATATCATTTAATCCTCACCAAAAGCCCCCAAAGAAAACATTATTACCTTAATAACACAGAAGGTGAAACTGAGGCTCCAAGATACTAACTAACATGCCACAGATCACAAAGGTGGTAGACATTGTATCCAGGGTCCAAGCTCTGACTGTCAGAGTCCAGAGTCTATGGATTTTCTGCCATAGCACATTCCACTGGTTCCCTAGACCAGGACCTTTTCTCTCCAGAAACACTGTCCAGGGAGTGTGTTGGCATCTCTACTGTCTCTTCCTGTCACCATCTGCATCACCAGCCTATAGATCTCACATTAATCCAAGCACTCGCTACTGACACCACCAGAATGGCCAACCCTTGACATCCAGGGAGCAGCTTTGACCACACAGGTGAAGAAGTGGGATCTGGCTCCACAGGGATCAGATGGTCTTCTGTGCTTAGTACCTATAGCTAATTCTATAGACGTATCTTGCAAGGCCCATGCATCAGTTACCAGGATCCTGCACCCATTTTGTAGCCGGAATAATGTCCTAGCTCCCATCAGCAATTGACGGCGCACACAGAGAAGTATGACCAAACCCGGCAGCCATCCATTGTTTAGTCTACCCATTTGGCAACATTTTCTCCTGCAAGAGCAAAAAGACCATCTGAGGTGTGTGTTCAAGTCACTGACACTGAGAAAAATCGTCCCTGTGAAAGCTCTGGGGCGCCCTGAGATTCCACCCATCTGGAGCAAAAGCACCACATTTGCAGATGCCTGTGGTTTGCCTAATTACATTTTCACAAACCCTTGGAAACCATTGAGTGCTTCAGCTGCACCACGCGTGTGGCTTAATGAGGTTTCGGAACCCTATATTATGCAATTGTCACAGGTTATTTGTCAGAAGGCAGCTGCCTTGGAATATAGCAGACTTAAAATTTGGGGTCCCCATATTTTCATGGCAATTCTTTGTAATTACAAAAATACTACATAATTCCAATTACATGCAACAAGTATTTTCAGAGCATTCATTTCAAACACACCTAAGTTTTCAAATTTTTGTGGAAATCCGAGCATTTGTTATTTCTCTTGAGGAACATCCTTGAGGGAGTGAAAAGTAACAGGCACTGTTACTCTTATCCTGAGATCTGAAAAAGAAATAATGGTTTCCTAATATACAAGAGACCTTGAAATGAATTGATCTGTATTGATTTCTTTTCCTTGTAGCTGTATTAACTACTGTATACTCTAATGCTTACCCTTGTCACAAATTGTTTTTATCCTACTCTTTGCATTGATTACTTTTAAAGTGTATTTAATGTAAGCACTATCATCACTTGCTTATTATGGGATTGATGATATCATGAGTGGATTATTCTTGCCCTTTCCTGGTAGGTTATTTCTCTTCCCTTATTTCTCTTTCTGGCTCCTTGCTTTGTAATCCCGCTGTTGCTAATTATGAATTCTCTACACCAACTGGAGCATAACCACAGCCCCTACAGTCCCCGCTTAGGCCTAATAACACTCCTCTTGCCGAGTGGGCCTCCAGTCACCTGGAGCCACCAGGCCTCACTTAGAGCCTGGGCTCAGCCTCTCCAGGTGTCAGGAACTCTCACCCGTAGCAAGTGGGGCCCAGAAAGCAACTTCTATCATGCTTTGTCCAAAGGCCAAATGGCCTGGGGGTTAGCGAAAGCTCATTATTTAGAGAGCTTCTTGATCTTTAGGGGAGGGGTATGTGATTGTCCAAATTCCTTCTTTGTCCTGCCCTAGGGAGAACACAGCCTGCACGCTAGAAAACAATGAAATTAATTTATTATTCATGTGCACTGTACAGAATTTGGAAAATGCAGAAAAATAAACACATACACAAAATATTTGTAACGACGTAAACCAGAGATAAACCCAGGCTTTAACCTCTGTATATACATCTATATATATTTAATGAAAAGGGATTATATCGTTATACTGTTTTGTTGGCTGATTTTTAAAATTAACAACATATTATTCATATTTTCACATGCCATGGAACATTATGCCAGATGACTGCTAAGTAGTATACTGTATAACTATATCATTAGATGTAATACTTAACCAGTCTAACATGGCCTGTTTAGGATGAATTTTTTTACTGTAAATTATGTGTAATATAAAAAGATTTCCAAGGATATTTGTGCATATCTACTTATTTCCTTATTTATCACATAAATATTTTTATAGATCATATTTATACGATAATTTTCTTTTTCTTTTTTTTTTTTTTTTTGAGACAGTCTTGCTCTGTCATCCGGGCTGGAGTGCAGTAGCACGATCTCAGTTCACTGCAAGCTCCACCTCCCAGGTTCACAACATTCTCCTGCCTCAGCCTCCCGAGTAACTGGGACTACAGGTGCCCGCCACCTCGCCCGGCTAACTTTTTGTATTTTTAGTGGAGATGGAGTTTCACCGTGTTAGCCAGGATGGTCTCGATCTCCTGATTTGGTGATCCGCCCACCTTGGCCTCCCAAAGTGCTGGGATTATAGGCGTGAGCCACTGCCCCCGGCCTATACGATAATTTTCTAGAATTGGAATTGCTGCATCAGAAAATAAGTTTTAAAGTGAGGACTGGCTTCTTGACCTGGTTCTACCAGTTCTGCTCCTGGTGGCTAGGTCCTCCTACTGCTATTTTCTGCTACTCACACCACGTTGAGCAGAGTTGTATGGAGGTGCCTTTGGAAACACAGGTTCCAGGTTGCTCACCCCCATTTCTGGAGCTGCAGCCAAAAGGTCTGCATAGCTCATCTTCTCCATGGCAATGCTTAGGAGCAGAGACGTTCATGAACCACCCAAGCTTCCATGGTCCATAACCCTGTTGAGTTAAATATGTACCTGGGGTTTGTTTTAATGTCAGGTATGGTAAGACAGCAGACGCAGAAATGACTGTTGTGAGGAAGGAAGTTTACACTCACAGATCCCCACAGGCATGGGGCATTTTAAGCTCCGCCATGCCGGAAAGACCAGGGATGGTCAGGAAATAAGAGGATGTGGGCACCGTGTGCCTGGGACTTTTACTGGGATTAACGAGGGAAGGAACAAGCGAGGCAGGGTAAGTAAGCTGAGTAAACTTAGTATTGGATACTTTAAATTATTTGAGTGACCCAGTGCTATAAGGGTGGTCCCTAGTTGTCAGGTCCCCCACCCCGGGGTGACAGGGAGCAGGGGGAAGATTGGTTTGGCGTGTGAGAGTTTGATGAAAGGGCTGGTTGGGGATGTGATCTCTAGACTGGTTGGTTTATCAAAAACACGCTCACAGGGGAATTATTTGCTATTTCTAGGAATTGGGTAGCCCTGGAAGGGACAGTCTCTCCAACATCAAAGCCCCAAATGCCAGAGTATCAAGAATACAGAAAATAGAGTTTAACCCTCTATCTACACGGAGCCTCTGCTCAGAACTCCCAAGTCCACTGCACCATTTCCTCTTTGGATGACAGCTTCCTTTGGAAACAGGTATTCACTAGAATTGAATTAGAATTTTGCTAGCCTCTCCTGCCTGATTACAGCTCCTCACTCCCAGAACTCCTAGCAGCTGGCACTAGACTCATCTGCCTGTAACATGCCCCTGAAGCCTCCTGACACCCGGAATGAGTTCCTATCAGAGTCAGCCTCCAGCTTACAGAAGAACAGCTATGACTGCTGAATTTGCTTCTGTGTCGGTTCACCTAACACTAAGCACAAAAAAGCTAAAACACCCAAGATCAAAACAGGTTTCCTTACTTGCAGCACCCTCTATGTAGAGGTCTCCTGGGGGAGAGGCTGAAATTCTTGGCAAGATCCCATTTATGAATTAGCCTGTGGATCTGAAATGCCCTGCATCCATATCTCTTCATTAGTATGGAATCAAATATTGCTTCTAATTATGGAATGAATGTTTTTTAAAAGAGAGAAGAAAATGAGTTTTATCACAATCCTTGTTATTTCTCTTTTGTAGGGAAAATCTAAAATTGGATCAAAAAGAAACAGAACTGTGAGCTTCCGACAGTTCTTCTTGTGATTGGATTACTAAATATTATTATTTCTATTCATAGTTTACATTGCTGCTGATAGAGCTGCTATTACCGGAAAACAAAAACACAACAAAAACCCTTTGAAATCTTCTTCGGCAAATTCTCTCAATAGGTAGGCGTCTTCCTATCTACTCTCAATTCTTTTCTGAGAGGTCGGCTAATTTTACCTTTTAAAATCATTGATATTTAAATCCAGTTTTTTTTTTTTTTAATGTTTATCTACTTGCCAAGAATTGTCCAATCTTTTCTTGAGCACATCAGTAAAAATGTTCTTCTCTATTGTTGAGGCCGCAACTGTTCTCTGTAGCTGGAAATTGCCCCACTGGGGAGATAGGGGTACCCTCCCCTTCATGGGCAGCCCCTGCATTTTATCTTTATGTTTGTGAGCTGTGTTTGTTCCTGCATCACCTGACTCCCCTCCCATCTGTGTGCTGGAGCTCAGGGTTTCCTGTGTAATCAGCCTTCCCAAGTGCCCCAGTGCCCTTCCCGAGCGCGGCAGCCTCGGACCTGGGGGAGACGTCAGTACCATGGCTGCAGGGAGGGTGCTGCTCATCAGCCCTCTCAGAGCTAGCAACTCAAACACTTGCCCCTTCGTGAACAGGCAACAGGTGAGCAGGCCTCAGCAGCCCCAGCAGCCCGTGGGGCCCTGATAGAGCTCTTCTCACTGTTCACTGATGTCTCACTGCGTGCCAGGCTGCCCTGGAGTTTCATTAACGTACGCCACATAGGCACCATTTGTCTTTCCAAGGCCCTAGAAATCTACTGCTTGTTCTGTTCCAGCCCTGCAGGCCAGGCGCTGGGCTGGAGCCATCTCTGTGGCTCCCTTCCCACCACCACATGTAAATCAGAGCATCCAAGGAGCAGCAGAGACCATTTTAAGCAGTCTCTGGAAGCTGGATTTTGATGTAGTAATGTCCTTGTCAGAGATCAGCATCTCTTGTCCTTTTGTACACAGGTGAAAAATTCTAAGAACGGTAGCCCCAAGAAAGCTTTTCTTTCTCCCTGCCCCTGCCAATATTCCCCTGGATGGCTGGTGTTTCTTCTGAGCCCGACGCCGCACACTGGGGCCACCCCTGCGGGCTTGCTCTGTTCCTTTGATGGCCACAGGAATGTAGATTCCTGTCTATTTCAGCTGAGCTCTCTCTACAGACTTTTCTAAACTGTTAAATGCTGAACTCTAGCCAGCATGATGCCGTTTCATTTTGCTTCAGCCCAGACCCAAAATACTAAAGCTCCTACAAAGACATTCAGACTGTGTTTCAGAAAGGAGAGAAATAAATACAAGTTTTAGATCACTTTGCAGGAGTGAAAGTTAGATCTTTGCAAAGTCAGTATTGACCTGTGTTTAGAATGGGTTGAAAGATAAAACAAACTGGATTCGACTACTGAAAATATTACAAAAAGTCTCAGACATGCCATCATTCAGAGTTTCTAAAATGGCAGGGATAGGGCTTTAACAGGATTTCTCCCCACTTTTAAAATGGGTATGGTCATGCCAAAAGGAAAAATGTGAGAGCAGGATCACATCTTCTATCCCATGTGACCGTCTCTTTCTTCACAATTATCTTCATATTTGGCTCTGTGAACACCCACAGCAATCATGTCAGCTGCTTGTTCTGCAGTAAAAAATGTTCTGCATGGGTTTCAGTTGTAAACAGGTCATCCATCTCCCATGTGGTCAGAAACGGGTGTTCTCCCAAATTTGTACAAGGCTTGTTTCTCTGTTTCTGAAAGAATCTACATGCTCAGAGAAATCGCTCTGGCTCATCTGCCGAGTGTATGGAATTGCATGCGCATGGAAATAGAACATATTTTATCCAAGCAGGTAAGTGATATTCAGGGGCCTGTGCCCAGGCAGGAAGGGAGTAGAACGCCCTTCATGGAATTGAGGGTTTGTTGTAACGTTTTGTTTCCTATTCTATGGTTTGGGAAAAAGAGTGGGCAAAAACGGATTACAGGAGGAAGCCTGCTTTTCTGGAGCTCACTTGTTTGTTGCCTTGCAATGCAGAATAACTTTTGTTTGTTTGGGGAAATGGGAACCAAAGACTGGAAACCTGGCTTTTGCAGGCCTCTTTCGAAACATGGAAGGCCTCTTCAACTTCTGAAGGTTTAGGAAGGGACATTCTTGTCTTTATCACCCAACCAACCTGGCCTGTAGGTGTTTTTTGATCTGACATCCTTATTTCTTTATGTTTTGTTTGGACTCTGGGCTCAGTAGTGCTCTGCTGAGGACATTCGTATCCATGTATCCAGGAAGTAGAGCAGTTGCATTTTGAACAAAGGGCTTGAATACAAAACAAAACACATATTTTTGGACAGGTAAGGTGGCTCACACTTGTAATCTCAGCACTTTGAGAGACAGAGGCAGGAGGATCCCTTCACCCCAAGAGTTTCAGACTAGCCTGGACAAAAAAATTTTAAAACATTAGCCAGTTGTGATAGCACATGCCCTGTAGTCCCAGCTACTTGGGAGGCTGAGGTGGGAGGATTGGTTTAGGAGGATTGGGAGGTTGAAGCTGCAGTGAGCTGCGATCGCACCACTGCACTCCAGCCAGGGTGACAGAACGAGACCCTGTTTCAAATACCCCAAAACCACGTATTTTCTAAACCTACGTGGCTGTGATAACCTACTTCATTAGAGCATATTCCGCTTTTCTTTTTTTCCTAATAAGAAATGTGTTGAATACTGGTGTTCTTTTTTATGATTTGTTTAAAAATTTTCAAATTCAACAAATCATTAATATTTAAATAATACACTAAAATTGATGAGATATACTTCGTCAGAAGGTAGGCATGTGACTCCATAAATTTGGTTTTCTCTAGGCATTGAGTGAAGTGCATCATTGCTACTTGGGGAATCACAGTGATTCACATTCTGTGGGAATACGCTTGAGCAGAGGTCCCTCTCTGGCCAGGACATACACAGTATGCCCGGTTAGGGATGCGGGCTCACAGGCTGAGCTTGGAAATGCCCACTTGCTGTGGAGAATGGCAGCTTTGCCTGGCTGAGTACTGAGACCCCATCAAGAAACCAAAGGCAGCTGAAGGCAGGGGCTCACATGTGATTGATGCACAAATTTTAAAGAGGGGTTAAAGAGTTTCAAAATGTTCAGTAATGGATAGGATAGACTATTTCTTTTACGAACTTCCTCATAGCTCCCCATCTCCTTTTCATGTTTCCTGATTCAGTCTAAATTTGGAATGGTATAAAGACAAAAGAGGGAAAGAAAGTATGTCTAATACTTGGATGGTATTTTGACAGTTAATTCTCCACAGATACCTGGGCTGTCCGTCTGGCTTCACTTCACAATATCCTCTGAAGAGCGACTCACCAAGACCATCATTTTACAAGATAACATAGAATGTCTTTTACATCGGAAGAAGGAAATGTCTGTCTCTCAAAGTTGCTTTCTATATGGGCAAAGTAGCTACATCTAGTGTTTGAAGTACCAGACAGGATTAGGACATTAATAACTTTTTATCTATACAAGAGAGAATGTGATTGTGAACAGCTTCACAATGCTTGATTTTCAGCAGTTTAAATGGAATCTAAATTGCATGCAATAAATCAGTGACATCTTTGATTCATTATAGATAATCAAGAGGAACCTCTTCTGTTTATTGGTGCTAACGGATTCAGAGCAAACACCATAATCTATCAAAAGAAGGGAATGGCCGCTAGTTGGGGAGAAGATAGCTTTAGGTAATGGGTCATTGCCACCATATGCCGGGTGCTGCTGGGCGCCAGGAACTTTATTACTTGTTTCACAAGACCCCCATGTGATGGGTAATACAGTCCTCCAAAACACAGACATGAGGCAGAACAACTAGGTTTGAGGCATGTGACTTGGGAAGTAATTTACCTTCTCTGTGCTTCGGTTCCCCATCTGTAAAAGGAAGGTGATAGTAATACATCCATGCTAGGCTTTAATAGAACCTGTCTCATTTAGAATAGGACCTGGCACATAGCTCTCACAATTAAGTTACCTATCGCCACCGCAGAAAGACAAACTGAGGTTCAGAGAGATTAAGTAACTTGCCAGGAACTACTGAGGCAGCAGGTAGCAGAGTTCAGATCTGAAGCCCAGCGTCACGAACTGTGTGACCCCATCCTTGCTCCTAAGGGCTCCGGTGCCTTTCCCATTCTCCCCTGTGAAAGCACGCAATGGAAACCCATAGACACAGAGTCCAGGGATTTTACTTTCGGGATTTGGGGGAGTTTATTGGTTGGGGGTTAGCTTTCTTTTTTTTTTCAAAAGATGTTCTAAATTATTATGAGTGGCATTGGACTGTCTTTTCTGCATAGAAATCTTGGTTTGGTTTGGTTTGGTTTGACCAATGCCGGGCATTGACTAAAGAGTGAGCCATCACCTTGTCCAGGCCTTGGTGTTTGATGAGAGCAGATGGTGCCCTGTATTGGAAAGGCTGTGGAGAAAGTCACCCAGGTTGGCATTCTCTGGGGGTGAGATTGGAACCTAGGAACAGCCTCACCTTTCCCACTAGTCTACCAAAACCTGCCCTTTACTCTTCCTGCCCTTGACTATAAGCACCAGCGGTTCTGACCACAGAGAAGCAAGGTCTCCAAGGCAACCATTGCAACGCCCATGACATTAACAAAGGTGGTTCCATTCCTTCCCTTTGCAGGTCAGTCCTATTGGTTTATTTATTCAGCAAGTATTTATTGGGCACTTCAGTGGCCAGCCAGATGCTATGTTCTGTGTAGAAAGATACAAGAAAGGTGCAAAGAAAATATCAATTCAGTTCAACACACTCATATGGAACACCTGCTCTGCTCAGAGCAATAAGCAGAAGACAGGGGCATCAGAGTGAGTGAGCTCTGGAGGAACTCACATTAATATGTCAGAGGAGCTATATCTGAAAGCAGGGCTAAGTCTTGTAAGAAATATTTTTCCAAAATGTTGCATGACTTTATAAGAGGGAGAGATCATTTCTCATTGGAGAGATAATAGGGAGGAGGAACTGGAAATATAGTAGGTTCCTGGAGGAAGTAAAATGTGAGCTGGACCCCATGGACCCAACCAGCTAACTGTGATATTGTGTGCATTTAAGAGTCAACATAGGCCCCAGGCAACAGTGCAGAACAAACACTGGCCAAAAACCAGCAGTGCATATATCTGTTCTGCACTTCATCAGTCAACCAATTTGTTGGCCACCTTCAATGTGCCAACATTCTTAGTTACTCAGGAGACAGCACCAAACAATATGCATTCCTTGACCTCATAAAGTTTCTTGAAACATAATCAGAGTTAACATTGACTGAGTGCTTAAGAGTCAAGCACTTCCTAATCATTGCTGTCCAATAGAAATACAATGCAAGCCACATACATAATTTCTAGTTTTCTAATAGGCACAGTAACAGGTGAAATTAATGTTAATCATGTTTTTATTTAACTCTATTTGTAGTCCAAAATATTATCACTTTAGCATAAGTCTTTGCAATTTGGTTCAAGCAACCGTGCACCCGAGTTCCACAGACACACATGGAGTTCTCTAGAGCAGTGATCCCCAGCCTTTTTGGGACCAGGGACTGGTTTGGTGGAATACATTTTTTTCCACAGATGGGGGTGGTTGTGGGAGGGGATGATTTTGGGGATGAAACTGTTCATCGGGCATTAGTTAGATTCTCATAAGGAGCGCGCAACCTAGATCCCTCCATGCGCAGTTCACAATAGTGTTCGAGCTGCTATGAGAATCTCATGCCACTGCTGATGTGACAGGAGGCAGAGCTCAGGGCATAACGCTCACTGGCTCACTGGCTCACTGTTCACCTCCTGCTGTACAACCTGGTTCTTTTCTTTTTAAAGTCTTGCTCTGTCGCTCAGGCTGGAGTACAGTGGCACGATCTCCACTCACTGCAAGCTCCGCCTCCCGGGTTCACGCCATTCTCCTGCCTCAGCCTCCCGAGTAGCTGGGACTACAGGCGCCTGCGACCACGCCTGGCTATTTTTTTGTATTTTTAGTAGAGACGGGGTTTCACCGTGTTACCCAGGATGGTCTTGATCTCCTGACCTCATGATCTGCCAGCCTTGGCCTCCCAAAGTGCTGGGACTACAGGAGTGAGCCACCGCGCCCGGCCGCAACCTGGTTCTTAACAGGCCCCGGACTGGTACTGGTGTATTTATCCTTCAGAGCCCTTCTCAGGTGTTATTTCTTCCATAAACCTTCTTTGACCCCCACGGAGTCAGAGATGCCTGTGACCTTTCTACTGTTCAAATAGATCCTGGAATCATGTGTTTACTTGTTTGTCTCATCCATTAGAGACTAGAGTGTCTGATTGACTTTGAATTATTGGCATCCAGTGTGGGATTTTGTACAGAGTAGATTCTTAACCAAAATGTGGTGAGTTATTGTTTCTTAGTTAGGGAATGTCTCCTTAAGAAACTTACAATATGTCTGGAGTTTATTCCCTTTAGCAGTTACCACATCTCTCCTTGAGTGAGAGGAGACCAGGCAGGTAAATTTCAGATGAAAGCTTGGGCAACAGCTGCAGGAGGAACCGCGGGAGCTGAGCATCTGGGATCAGACAGGCGGGCAGACAGACTTGAGCAGAGAAGATCACCGAGATACCAGTGGGTGAAGGAGCACTTGAGGAAGTCTGACTACTGTCTCAATGGAATTCCAGAAGCAGATAAGGGAGAAATGGGGGAGAGGCAATACATGAAACATTTTCCTCCTGGGAAGAAAGCTCAAAGGAAGTACGTGTTCTAACCATTTACCTGTAACTCCACTCGCGACCTTGGAAAAAGTGACAAATCCTTCCATCTCCGTGTGGCAGCAGGATGCTTGCTTGCACAAGTCGTTGGCGGGGGCAGAAATCGCAGGGCAGGCGCAGTCCTGTCTAGAAATCAGGAAACTGAACTCTCATCCTGCTCTGCTACTGTTTAAAGTTAACGTTTAAAATTAGCACAGGACTACAGAAAAAAAAATAGGGCATCTAGAAATTCAAGGCCATGGTCTAGGATAAAAAAGAGCCTTTTGGGAAACGTAATTCCAGTATAACCAGGTCTTTTCAATACAAACAGCACTCCTGGTGCAGGCTTTGGCCACCCTGGGCCATATCCTTTTCTGAAGCCTTGTCTTCTAGATTTGGATTTATAAACAACATATAACTTGTTTTTTTCTTCTTTTTGTCTAGAGGAAATTGAATACATTCACATTGATTATGACTATATATTTAGACGCATTGCTACCATTTTATTTTGTGCATTCTGTTTGTCTCAGTTTTCTAATTGCTAATTCAAAAAAAATGCTTTTTTTTTCTTTCTGGCCTTCTGCATTGTTTGAGAGTATTCTCCCTCCCCCACATTTTATTTTTGTCTCTCTATTACTTTGGTAATTATACATCCTAATTTCTATTCAGCTTTATCAGTCCTGAGAAAGTCTCAGTCATTAATGTTTCATATATTGCCTCTCCCCCATTTCTCCCTTATCTGCTTCTGGAATTCCATTGAGACAGTAGTCAGACTTGGTACTCACTCCTTGTGTCTCTTGACTCTGACTTAGAGCCCCCACGTGCCAAATACCAGTCAGTACTATCGCCGGGTAACAGCTTTCTCTCCGTGTCTTTAGACTCCTGCTCTCCCCATACAAGCATGAGTGCAAATGAATTTAACTTTACAGAAGGGAGCTCATCAGGATTCTAGATGCCATGGCAAGCCACTGAGGGAAGACAGGCCACCCCTGAGCTTAGTGACGCTGCTGCCATATGAGATGACTTCCCCTCACCTGTAGCGCTCTGCCAACAGCTGGGGGACTGAAGCTAAGGGGTCTTCCCCACCGCTCGCTGCTACGCTTTGAATGTGTCTCTTAAAGCTCATGTGTTGGAAACGTAATGCCCAGTGCAACAGCATAGAGAGCTGGGGGCTTAAAGAGGTGGTTAGGTCATGAGGGTTCCGTCCTCGTGAACAGATTAATGCCATCTTGGGAGTGGGCTCCTGACAAAAGGCTGAGTTTGGATGCTCCCTCCCTCTCCCTCCTCTGCTCCTTCCTCCGCATCCCCATTCTCTCCCCACCTTCTGCCATTAGATGATGCAGGTCTCACCAAATGTGGGCCCCTTGACCGTGAACTTTTGGAACTCCCCTCCAGAACTGGAAGAAACAAATCTCTGTTCTTTATAAATTACCCCAGTCTCAGGTATTCTGCTAGAGCAGCACAACACAGACTAAGACGTTCCCCCCCAGTGCTCCTGGCCTGACCCCGTTACTATCATCATCCATTCACGCAGGTTTATTCAAACACCAGAAAGTTCATCTCTACAGCTCCTCCTTTATCAGAGCGGGGCCAGTTTGTGGTCATCCTCCTCTCACGTGGGCATCAGTGAGGTTGGATGTGCACGCTGGCTCAAATTACAAAGTCTGCACCTGCCTTCCAGCAAGAATCCCAGTCTCTCCTGGAGTAGGAAGTCACTTCACCGACACATTTCCAAGGTTCTCAAAGGTGTGTCCTCATACCTCTGTCCAGGAGGCGCCCACTCTAAGTTCAACATGAAGATTCCACCCCTCCTCTTCCTACTCCCAACCCCAGGGACCCTGACATGCCTCCTGCTGTCTCACTGACAGCAGCTGAGCTGGGAGCAGCAGCTGCAAAATGCCCACCTGCCTGGGCATCTGGCGAGCTCCTACCCCACCAGCCCTCATGCAGGATGGTGGAGAGAAACCCATGGCACTGCCATGCGCTCCTTCAGACCAATGTGTCCCCAGCCCAGCGTTACAGCCCTTTGTTTCCACACACACTTATCAGGGTACCCCCAGACCCTGTGCCAACCCTCCAGCCTTCTTGGGGTGTGTCCCCAGACTCTTGCATTCCTCCTGTGAGTTCCTTCTCAGGAGGCCTGCGAGCTTTTCCTGAAATGTGACTTTTCCTGCAATTTTTATTTTTGTCTTTAAAAGTTCAGCGCTGTACTAAAGTTCCAGTCCATTTTCTCCCAGGAGGTTTCACGGAATAGTACGATTTTTCATCAATTCCAAAATATATTTTCACTTCCTATTTTCACTTGCTCGTGTCTCTGAAACCAGCATGCCTTAGTGCTGATGGTTTTTAACAATTGGAATTGACAGAAACTTTTAAAATTACCGGTACATACAATAATGGCACCTTCTAGAATTGGTGGTATCTTGGAGTTAATAAAATACAGCAACTTTGTAGCTGGACAGAAGTGCCTGGGCTAACTGCAGCACCCAGTATCACCAGTTCACAGAATCCAGACCCCAAATGCACCCCAGCACACACCCCGCCTGCTCTGTCTGCCAGTGCCTGCCCCACTCACCAAGGACACTTGGGACTCCTAACCACCACCAGTGTTTCCTCTTATTTCCGGAGAAAGTATAAGTACATGAGAGAAAGGACGACCACAATCATCATCACATCTAAGGGGACAGCTGCTCACTAGACGATTACTATAGACTGTATTACTGGTTTTTGGTTTTTTGTTTTTGAGACAGTCTCCTCTGTCGCCCAGGGTGGAGTGCAGTGGTGCGATCTCAGCTCACTGCAACCTCCGCCTTCCAGGTTCAAGCGATTCTCCTGTCTCAGCCTCCCGAATAGCTGGGATTGTAGGCGCCCAGCACCATGCCCGGCTAATTTTTGTATTTTTAGTGGAGACAGGATTTCAGGCTGGTCTCAAACTCCTGACCTCAGGCTTACTATAGACTGTGTTACCATTATTATTAAAGGCACCGAAGTGCCTGGATTATAGAAAGGAGCCAAGGGACTCATATATGCCCAAAGCCGTGTCCCCATAAAGTCCCCAGCCAATACCTCCCTGCTCTGTATGGCATCTCTTCCAGCCTTTGAGGGGTGCTGGTAAAAGAAGTTGTTAATCTAACCTATAGACAGTATTTCTGTAGTTAGTGCAATCCACAGAGAGCATTTCTTTAGTAAGCCCTTTTTAGTAAGCAAGCAGTTTATTTTTCTCTAAGGTCAATTAAGATCTTGAACTGTCGGCAGGATGCAGTGGCTCAGGCCTGTAATTCCAGCACTTTGGAAGACTGAAGTGAGAAGATTGCTTGAGGCCAGGAGTTCCAGACCAGCCTGGGCAACATGGTGAGATGCCGTCTACACAATAAAAAATTTTTAAATTAGCCAGGTGTGGTGGCGAATGCCTGTAGCCCCTGCTACTCAGTAGGCGTAGGCAGGAGGATTGCCTGAGCCAAGAGGTTGAGGCTGCAGTAAGCTGGGATCATGCCACTGCACTCCAGCCTGGACAACAGAATGAGGCCCTATAAAATAAACAAAAACAAAAAACCCTTCAACTGTCTATGCAAGCCAGCATGGCAGGCTGACACCCACCAAGAACTTGTTGAGATTCTAGTACATTTGTGCAATGGTCAACAAATCTTACATAATTTCTCTTCTTTTATATTTTAAGAAGGATAACATACGGTTCACACTCAGATCTGCACTGATCAATGAACAATAATTGGAAAACAACCGTAAGATTGTGGCAGTGCATGTAAACACTGCGCACTGTTTTAGAAAATAATTTGGCCTCTAAAATGTTCTATTTAGCCACCTTTAATCGTACTTACCAGCATATTCGCTCTTCTTACTCACATCCATATCCTTTTACTGCTTCCCTAAACTCGAAAAAATACCTCCCTTCACGGGCAGGATTGAGGATTGGATTTCGTCTGGGAGACCTCAGAACAGAGTTGTTCTCCATGTAGCACTCGACTCATTCTAGCCATGATATCCCTACCCCAGCGGCAGCTGCAACCTGCTGTGTCCCACATGCAGCTAAAGCCATCCTCATCTTCCCTGGACCATAGTCATCTAAAAAGCTATGTAAGTCCATCTTAGGGGGCTGCACACTAATAATACTCCTGCCATGGTGCTCTGGTTCTAATACTTGGAGCTCCATTTTACTCTCCTACCCCCATTTCCAGGACTTGAGGCTCTGTTTCCTGAGCCCCAGCTCAGTGGCTGGGACTGCCCCCTCACCACAGACCTGCCTAGTGCCACCGGCTTTCCGGCCTTGCCTTCTTGAATATTCCTCACTGTGTATTACACTGCTGCTATTCTTCTCCTGGCTCGTGGGGCCCCTTTCCTGGGTCACTTACATCATCTAAATTTGCACTGCCCACACCTGGGCACCATGTGCTTTGATTGCCACTGAAGGAGCAGCTGCTCCTTGGATGCATGCTAGCCTGCTACACCAGTGCTTTTTTGGTAGCAGCTGGAACTGGGTTTGTCCCTTTGGTACCTGTTCCTGGCCTTCTCATTTGACTTTACAAGTAACTTACCATGCCCTGTTCATTCCAGAGGTGTGTCCCTGGAATGCCTTCTCATCGCTCCTACACTCCTCCATCCCTCAAGCTCAGCTCAAAATTTACTTCTTCTGTGAGTATTTCTTGCTCATTTCAGTGTTCACAACTTTCAGTAGGAATTAAACAAGTATTTGTTGAACAGATAGAGGTACAGTATGGGATAGACAAAGGGCAGCCAGGATACATTGAAGGCAAAAGGAGGGGCCAGGTGCTATGGCTCACACCTGTAATCCCAGCACTTTGGGAGGCCGAGGTGGGTGGATCACCTGAGGTCAGAAGTTCAAGACCAGCCTGGCTAACACAGTGAAACCCTGTCTCTACTAAAAATACAAAAAATTAGCCAGATGTGGTGGTGGCCACCTGTAATTCCAGCTACTCGGGAGGCTGAGGCAGGAGAATCACTTGAACCTGGGAGATGGAAGTTGCAGTGAGCCGAGATTGTGCCACTGCACTCCAGTCTGGGCAACAGAGAGAGACTCCATCCCAAAAAAAAAAAAAAAAAAAAGAGAAAGCTAAGCAGGTGGGTAAGTGCTATCTGGAGTAGATGACAGGAGGTCTGGGTGGATGGACAGGGCAAAGCAGGACTGGAGTACTGAGGGCACCCAGTATCTCAAGTAGAGGATTGGAGCGACCATAAAATCAAGAGAACTAATTACTGGAAAGAAGGGCACAAGGTTCTGACCATTTACTCAGAGCCTCAGCAAGAAATCGGGCACACAAACCAAGACATCAGGTCGAAAAGAGACCAACTCAACTATATTAACTCTGAACCTCATGAGTTCTTGGGCGAGGGCTTCTTACACTATGTTATGAGAATGAGGCAGTATTTGTCCTAAGAACTTAGAAAGTATATATTTGAAATATTGAACTTGGGAATATTTTTTTTTTTCTCCTATAGTGCTATAAACTAGCATTCCCACATTTTACTCCTAAAATGACATGGGTCATCTTAAGAAGCTACTGTTAAATGATTAATTAATCAATTAATTTATCCTAAATTAATTGAGTTCCATGATTGAAAGATGTTTGAGAAATCTCACATGCTTAACAAATGGTTGGTGTTTGGGTGGACAGCCTGACTGATTCTGATGTTATCTAGTGGTTAAACAAGATGGCACGTAAGGCGCCTCTCAAAGATGAGGGTCCTTAGAGTCTGTAATTTAATGGTTTCTAGAATCTGGAATTTGGTTCCCATTCATGTCTTATGAGTTTTCAATGTCAGATATCAATTTGTGACCCAAAATGCTAGAAAAACTTAAAAGTTTTATTACTTTGCTTGATTTTCAACTTCATATGGTTCTTACTCTGTTTATGAGGGTGTAAATTGATACAACCTCTCAGAAAAGCAATTTGGCAGGATCCAATAAAGCTGGAAATTCCCATAACCTATTGCTATGGACTGAATTGTGCCCCCGCCACACACTCTCTCTCTCACACACACTCACACACACTCTCTCACACACAGACACAAACACACTCACACACACGCAGACACACACGCTCACACACGCTCACACACACACTCTCACACACACACACTCTCTCTCTCTCACACACACTCTCTCTCTCTCTCTCTCACACACACACACACACACAGTCATATGTTTAGGCCCTAAGCTCCTACGTGACTATATTTGGAAGGAGGTAATTAAGATTAAATGAACTCATAAGGGTGGGACTCTAATCTGATAGACTATGACCTTATAAGAAAAAAAGACCAAGTGCTGGGCTCACAACTGTGATTCTAGCACTTTTGGAGGCCAAGGCAGGAGGATTCCTTGAGCCCAGGAGTTCCAGACGACCCTGGGCAACACATCTCTACACCCATCTCTACAGAAAATTTAAAAACTAGCTGGGTGTGGTGGTGCATGCCTATGGTGCTAACTACTCAGGAGGCTGAGGTGGGAGGATCCCTTGAGCCCAGGAGGCCAAGGCTGCAGTGAGTAATGATCGCACCACCACACTCCAGCCTGGGTGACAGAGTGACACCCTGTCTCAAAAGTAAATAAATAAATGGAAAAGATCTCTCTCTCTCTCTCTATTTCTCTCCTTCCCCCTGCCATGTGAGGACACAGCCAGAAGGCAGCAGTCTGCAAGCCAGGTGGAGGACCTCCATCAGCCATGCTGACACTCTTATCTCAGAATTCCAGCCTCTGGAATAGTGAGAAAATAAATTTCTGTTGTTTAAGCTGTTGTAGTTGTCTATGATATTTTTAAATGGCAGCTCCAGACATTTAAGACACCTATAATCTAAGAAATCAGAAGTTCAACTTTGGCCAGGCACGGTGGCTCATGCCTGTAATCCCAAGACTTTGGGATGCTGAGGAGGGCAGATCACAAGGTCAGGAGTTCAAGACAGCCTGGCCAACATGGTGAAATCCTGTCTCTACTAAAAATACAAAAATTAGCTGCGCGTGGTGGCGCATGCCTGTAATCCCAGCTACTCGAGAGGCTGAGACAGGAGAATCGCTTGAACCAGGGAGTCAGAGGTTGCAGTGAGCCGGGATGGGGTCACTGCACTCTGTCTAAAAAAAAACAAAAACAAAAACAAAAAAAACAAAAAAACCTTCAACTTCTAGGTATTCAAACAAAAGAAAACTCTGAACATAAGTCTAAGGAGCCATGTACAACAAAAGTTGAAACTCACCTAAATATTCATAAATTGGAGAATAAAGAAATAAATTGTCCTGCATTGATACAGTGAATACTATAAAACAGTTAAAAACAAATGACTCATCTACTAATCTGCAGTTGCCAATATCTCAAAATTTTAATATGGGGCGGAAAAGGCCAAGTTGCATGTTGATGTGTCAAATATGATAGCATTTGTATAAACTTTCAAACACAAAGCATTTTAATTCTGTAAATATGCATGTGAAGCAAAAATGTGATGGAAAGAATATTCACCACCTCCAAAATAGTGATTGACTCTGGATGGGAGGGAAAGAAGAAGAGTGGGGGTATAAAAAGGACCCTCAATTGTATTTTGTTTGCTACCTGTAAGTGGATTAGTCCATCTCCATTTTTCCTGTCCGTGCAGTCTGTATTTTGCCCCAACCACAACACCAAAGCATATTTTGCCAAGACACCAACAACTTCCACAGTGACACTACACTATCCATATTTTACTAGACTTCAGCAGGATTAACCCTTCCTTTCTTCTAGATATTATCCCCTTACTTGGCTTCTGAAGACACTTGGCTCCTTTTTAGGGTTCTGCGTTACCTCCTTCTAGGTCAATAGCAGAATGAATGCCCGGTGATTATTCCCAGGCATCTTACACTCTGGCATCTCTCTCCTGGTATTATCATCTCCTCTACATGTTAATAACTCCCAAATTCAAATCTCTAGCACCGATTCCTTTCCTTGAGCTCTTGGCTCATATCTAAATGTCAACTTGACATTTGGACTTGGATGTCTACTAATTATTGCAAACATAATATGTTCTGAACTGAACTTCATGATCCCTTCCCATCCCTAAACATACTAATGTCCCAGTCTTCATTATAAGTGGCTCTACATTCATTCCATTTCTCAAGTCCACATTCTAAGAGTCATGCCTAATTCCTCTCTTTAACTCCCTCTGCATCAATTATCACCAAGTCCTGTTGGCACTACCCTGACGTTCCCCCATCTCCACAATTTACTGCCTGGATTGATGTATTTGCTAATCCTCCATTGGCTATCTCTGCTTTCACTCTCTCTTGCCATTTTCCACAAGTAGCTTAAGGGATCTTTTTTCTTTATATCTGTTTCTTGTATCTAAAGGTTTCATAATAATATGTTGTATGTCAAAATAACAACCAAAAAAAAATCCCAGTGTATATCCATATACCCACAATGCAACTTAATTAAAACAACATTGCAAACATTGGTGAAAGAGCTGAATATGTCTCCCTAATTAGGTCCTCTTTCTTCCCCATGAAAGGTAAGCATTAATCTGTATTTTGGTTTGTAATTTTCATGCATTTCTATACATTTTTATCCTTGTTCTTGATTTCTAAGCAATACATACAATGCTTGTGCCTTTTAAACTATATTTATGGGTATCATACTAATTTTTTTTTCTACAACTGTCTTTCATTCCACAGTATGCTTGTGAAATTGATCTACTTTGAAACCTCTGACTCTTATTCATCAATTTCTCAGTGCTGTATAGTATCCTAAATATAGAAAATAATTTCTTTTCACATTGATACTTTGTTTCTTTTTTGTTATTACAATGTTACTATGAACACATTTGAGGCATTTCGTTGCATAGACGTACAGTACTTTATTTAAGATATGTATTCAGTGGTAGGATTTCCGGGTTGAAAAGAATAAGCATCTTCAACTTTTCTTGGTATTTTCTTGGTATTGCATACCACTTGCCACAATATCGTTTACCACTCTAACCCCCACCAGCAGTGTGTGAGTACCGATTCCTCCACATCTTTTCCAGCATGTTATATGGTAGGTCTATTGACTTTTACCAATCTGATGGGAATGAAAGAGTATCTTTTGGCTTTTAAAATCTGCATGTCCCTGAACATAAGTCCCCTTGAGCATCTTTTTCATGTGAATTGACTTCCATTTTCCTATTGATATATTCAACTCACTTTTCTATTGAATTTTTTCCTTCTTCTTGATTTGTAGGGATTTTTAAATATATTCTGAATACTAACCGTTGGTTGGTTTTATGATTGCTTGTCTCTTCCCTTTTCAAATCTTATTTTTTGGTAGAAGTTTTTATTTGAACAATAAAAAGTTATTTTAACAATAAAAAGTATGATTTTATGAATCTTCTCCTTTGCAGTTTGCTTTCTATGTCTTGTTTAAGAAATCCTGCCCTACTCTGACCTTCCAGCAATGTAAATCAGACAACATCCGTGTTCTGCTTAAAATCCTCCAATAACTACCTTTGCCTGAAAATAAAATCCAATTTCCTTCCTTGCCTGCGTCTCTGACCTTACGGTGACACTGCCTCCCTCGCTTGCTATGTGCCCACCTTCTCTTCATTCTTCAAACACACAGAGCTCATTCCCAGTGCTCAGGGTCTCCCTGTTCCCTGCTGCCTCGATTGATCTCTGCTGATTAGGCACATGGCTGGTGTCTTCTTGTCACTTTGGTCTCAGCTCGAAGATTACCTCAGAGCGACCTCCTTTGACCTAAGTATCCCAAGCTCCTCCCTCCATCATTTTCTAGAACGTCACCCCCACTTTCTATTCTCTGTGGCACTGTGGCTGTGTGGGATCCTCATGTGTGTTCATCTGCTCTCACTCTATCATCGCTACTGATGTGTAAAGCGTCTTCGAAGCAAGGACCCTCACCTTCCTGCTGCCTCTGTACCTTCAGCTGTGGAGCCCTCATTAAAACACAAAAAAGCACATAATCGCTATCTGTTGAATGAATAAATAGAGAACATATTTGGGGACCTCGTCCCAAGATGATGAGAAGGCAGCTGTCTGCAAAAGTCTGTAAAGATCACAGAGGTGAGATACTGAGCAAGAGACCCAAGACCTGTGTCATTCTTGTTTCTAAAGAGAATATCAGAATAAAATGGAACCAAAACAATTAAAAATATAATAGATTTTTAAAGAAAAAGTGTTTCTGAAGAAAAGCTGAGTCTTCCCTCAACCCAATCTATTCTTAACACTGCTGTCAGAATGTTCCTTTCACAGCACAAGTCAGATCAGGTTTCTCGTCTGCTCAAAACCTTGCAGTGGCTCCCAGGTCACTCAGAAAGAAAGCTAAGTCTCCATCATGGTCACAGGGCTCTACTGGACCCAGTCCCCTGCACTCCCTGACCTCCCCTTGCTCTCTCCTCCCGTCTCACTCTGCTGTTCGCCTTCTCACTGCTTCCCTCAGCTGTGGCTCCCTCTACATAAACCTCCCGTCCTTCAGGGTATGCACTTGGCTTCTACCCTCACCTCCTTCAACTCAGGCTCAAATGTCCCTTTCCAAGACAGAGCTACCCAAAACCACCCTACTGAAAATTGCATCCCACCTCTATCCAGCAGGTCCCTACCCCTTTCCAAACACTACGTAATTTACTCTTTGTTTTGTTGACAGAGTCTGTCTCTGTTGTCCAGCCTGGAGTGCAGTGGCACAATCTCAGCTCACTGAAACCTCCACCTCCCAGGTTCGAGAGATTCTCCTGCCCTACCCACCTGTGTAGCTGGGACTACAGGCGCATGCCACCACGCTAGGCTAAATTTTTGTATTTTTAGTAGACACAGGGTTTCACCATGTTGGCCAGGCTAGTCTCAAACTCCTAACCTCAAGTGATCCACCCCCCTCAGCTTCCCAAAGTGCTGGGATTACAGGCGTGAGCCAGTGTACCTGGCCTGTAATTTACTCTTTATGTTGTGTTTCCTGATCGTCTCTCTCCATGAAAATAAAATCTGTGCCGTGGGAAAAAGTGACTCAGAATCAACACCAAGACACATTCGGGTAAATTTATGGAACCTCCATTTCAAAGGAATCCAGGCAGAGGAAGAGAACACCTTATGGCGGCAGGGGGGAGGGTGGAACCAGGCTAGCACTGATTTTTCCTTGACTGTTTGTGCCAGAACATAGTAGGGCAATGCCCACAGCATTCTGAAGGAGAAAGCGCATGACACAGAACTCCGTAAGAGGGACAAGTTGTCCTCCATGTGTACCTGTCTTTCATGTATAAAGGCAACAGATATTCTCAGCCATGCAAGAACCCAAGGAAATTAGAACTGTCCAACTCTCACTTTCTGAATTAGTTTGCTGGGAATTGCATGGAGTAAGGTGAGGCCATGGTGTTTGCTGGGTGCTGTTTCTGTTCCCTGGGAGTGGTCATGACATCATTTCAGCTGTGGACCACAGGGCTGTCATTTATTGAGTGACTAATCACCACTGACCAGGGCTTTTCACCTCCTACATGATGAAAACCACACACCTTCATTTATGAGACAAATACTTTTAGCCCATTTTACAGGATAATCCAAAGCAGGGCAAAGGCAAATAACTTCTTAGAGTATTCAGTGGCAGAACCAGGGTTCAAATCCAGGTTTGCCTAGCAACAAGGCTTGTACTACGTCGATTATAAAAATTAACCTGGCACCTACCAAACAATTATGTGAACAGTCCGTATGGGCCATGTCACAAAGCTGAGATCTTCATTGTATAAAAATATTTTCCAAATCTGGATTTTTATGTTCCAATTGTTCAAGAATATGTCAGGGAGCAAAATCCCCACCCAGAAATGATACAGAAACGACTGAGACTTTCCATCTAGAAAAGGAAATAGGAATAAAGAACTTCATGAATATAATCTTTAATACCGTGAGTTTCATGGATACAGTTGATGCACTTTGAAACTTGAGAACAGGTAAGAAATAAAAGGAGGGCCCTTAACAGTCTGTATGCAACCTGTGCAACCCCTACCCCAAAATGTGAGAGTGGCAGGAAATGTAACTAGATGCAAACCACTCAGACACTTGGAAATCTGGTACCCTAAGAATCTATTTCCCATGTGAGACTGTGGCCATCAGAAGGGAGGCATGGCATCAGGAGGACCTGAGCCTGAATCTTATTCCTCCACTTATTGAACAAGCTATTTCAACACTGTGTAGCTCAGTTTCTTCAGCTATAAAAAGTGTCTAACTTACTGAATTGGTTTAAACAATTAGTGATAGAACATAAGCAAAATATTTAGCATATCATCTGGTCCATTATAAGGTCTTAGTATGTGTCTACGATTATTAACAATAATGACAGTAGTTATAATACCCTCATGAAGCCTTTGGGAGCTTGATGCTAGCATGTTAGCAACAGGACTCCATGCAATATTGCAAGTTTTTTATTTTTTATTTTTATTTTATTTTATTTTATTTGTGTGGCTGGAATCTCCCTCTGTTACCCAGACTGGAGTGCAATGGCATGATCTCAGCTCACTGCAAACTCCACCTCCCTGGTTCAAGCGATTCTCCTGCCTCAGCCTCCTGAGTAACTGGGACTACAGGCGTCGCCACCACGCCTGGCTAATTTTTGTATTTTTAGTAGAGATGGGGTTTCACCATGTTGGCCAGGCTGGTCTCGAACTCCTGACCTCAGGTGATCCACTGGCCTCAGCCTCCCAAAATGCTGGGATTACTATTGCAGTTTCTTTACATTTGTTGCTATTGACTCTGCTCTGTCATCTATTTTGACCTTTCCTTTTTGACCTTGGCTTGTATTTGTCAGAGTGGAGGTAAAAATGGTCCTATCAATATCCATGTTAGCTTCCGCCAGGGCCTAAGGAATCATCATGTAACTTTTCCTTACCTATCCTCTTCCTCATTCTCATGGGCTAAAATATGAGCCTTTTGCTTCTGACCTTTGAAGGCTGAATATGCCACATTAATGTGGTGTGCAAATGTGTACCAAGCATCCACGAGTAAAGTACACTTAATATTCAAGGGATATTTAATACATCTTTTTACTTATCCCACAGGCTTGCTGTTAGAAGAAAGCAATAACTTGTTTCACCCGACTCTGATGACTGGCTTCATTTAATTTTTAAGGAATTATTTATTTACATAATTTCTGTTGCTACTTGATAAAGAAATACTGCATTTTTAGAGAAATGACTGGAGGCTCAGAAAACAAAACAATAAAGTGAGGAGAAAAATAGCAGAAGTGAAATAGAAGTAATTAGACTTGAATCTGACATCACTTTCGATAGCTAATGCAATATATTAGTGCAAAAGAGAGTAATTGTTTTCCATTTACCCTAGTATTATGATCATTATGAAAAATCACAATCATATTTAGGGAAGTTCTTGGTGTAAGCCAGTGTATAGAAGCTTTTTACTTGAACTGCATTACACTGACCCATTTTTGAGCAAGTGATTTTTTCTGCACACACAAAATAAAATTTTCAAAAAAATAATAAAATGTTACCAGCATCGTTCTTTTTATATCAAATTTACATATGTTCAAATAACGAATGCAATATCTGCTACTGTTCCAAAATATTCCATTATTTCTGTATCACCAAAGTGTATCCTTTTGGGGGTTAAAATTTCAGCAGTTACTGGAACATGCGGGAACATCTTGTCTTATTGCCCTGTAAAAACATTTTGCTGTTGAGTAAGACACCGTGGAATCTGGTTTATATTTACTTTCCTTAACCGGACCTGTGTTGTGAAATGAGGTTTGCTTCTTATTATTGTATTCTTTCTAAAAAACTTTTTTTCTACTTTAAACTTACGAATTGCAATCTAAGCAGTACAACTAAAATGAGTTCATGACATTGTTACCCATCGGTAATGTGGGTCCGCAGCTGGGGGCCCTCCACACCTCATGCCTGAGAACAGCCAAAGGAGACAAACACACCACTGAGCCTGAACTTGTCACCAGAGCCGCCACTGTAAACCCCGGCCTGAGCTGCACCTCACCTGTCCCCAGGTGTGGCCATCAAGATGAGTACAGAGGCCTCCGACTGCTGTCGGTGACCCCGTGACTGCTGTAGGCTTTCGGCCAGTTCGGGCATCTCACTCACGTGCCAGCCTTTGTCCCGCTCCATCATCTCTGACCAAGGCCATTACCAATTCATGCTCTCAGAACTACCATCCAAACAGATGCAATGTCTGGCTCTTCCCCTCTACACCAGGCCTGGCCAAGAGAAGCCCCCAGCAGCACAGGAGGCCCAGAGTCAGAGCAGGGGTACACAGAACTGACTACCTCACGGTGCTCAAGAGCCTCCTGTTTGATACGGTAGCCACTGGCCACATGTGGATTTTCAAAATTCTGTTTTTGTTTGTTTTTTGAGACGGAGTCTCGCTCTGTTGCCCAGGCTGGAGTGCAGGGGTGTAACTTCGGCTCACTGCAAGCTCCACCTCCTGGGATCAAGCAATTCTCCTGCCTCAGCCTCCTGAATAGCTGAGATTACAGGTGCCTGTCACTGCACCTGGCTAATTTTTGTAGTAGGGATGGGGTTTCGCCATGTTGGCCAGGCTGGTCTCCAACTCCTGACCTTAGGTGGTCCGCCCTCCTCAGCCTCCCAAAATGCTAGGATTACAGGCAAGAGCCACTGTGCCCGGCGTTAAATTTCAATTAAGTGCAAAGAAAATTAAGCTCCGTTTCTCAGCCTCGATATTTCACATGCTGAACACTCACATGAGTCTAGTAGCTATGGAGGTGGACAGCACAGAGTATGGAAGGTTCCTGTCACTGCAGAATGTTCCTGTGGACGGCACTGCCCTGGAAGGTATCACACATCCTACAGCTGACGACTGTCAGGCCGGGAATTCTGCTAGCTCAGTCTGAATGGAAAACAGCCCTGTCTTTTTCTGACTGTCACCTGTTGCAGATTGGGGTAAGTCAGCTCTTCTCTTCAGGGCTTTATGTCTTTTCCTGGGAGGGCTTCCTGGAATTAGATTTCACTCCATGGTGGAAGGAGGGCAGGACTCACATGGTCATGGGTCCTAGGTTACTTGCCTGTGCTTTGACCTTTCATAGAATGACTTTTATTGAATTGTGGTTTTGCACTGTTTTCTACTTATGAGAGGACAGTCATAGAAAATTCAGTATTACAAATTTAGTGTAGGGATCTTTTGAACTTTAGAAAAATTATATTACATAGTTTGTTTTTTTTTTAACAAGACCCAAGGGGAGAAATTTTTCTCAGATCCTGGGGCCAGGACAAAATGTCCTCCTCATAAGCAACTCATGGGTATTTAGGTTTGAAAACGATGTCAATATTGTAACTAATTTCATTTTCCTCTTTGTTTCCACTATGAGGAGGCTCAGAGCAATAACATTAGAAGCAGTTGGGCTGAATCTGGTGGTTTTCATTTTTCTTTCTTGGTTGTATCGCTAATAAAAGCTTTTTGAAAGCCACCACAATATTTTTGGGAGAAAGTTGGAATTGGAATAAATTACTTTATCAATAGAAGGAAATATATTTGCAGAACCTTCAAAAGCATGTATCATGAAAATGCATAATCTAAAATCTAGGCTAAGAAAATCCATCTGTTGAGAAGATGTTCTCACAAAGGTGCATTCTCAAGAGACTTGACCCTCCATTGAGAAATCTGGTAAACAGGTATTTCTGGAACACAACAAAAGACTAAAAGAACTTAATGTGCCTGAAGTTATAAACACAAATGCAAATGTTCTGAGGACTAAAAAAATTTTTTTTAATTTATCACTTTGTTTTTAAGCAGAGGGTTTGTGTTGCTGTTGTTAAAAAAACATTGAAAGTTTCTAAAACTGTCACATTAACAGAGTTCTCACCATTCCCACACGAAGCATGCTCTCTATCATTGAAAACTATCTCTTGACTGAGGAAGAAATTAGTAAAAGTGAAAGCATCTCACTCCTCAAACACTTCCATCCTTCTTAAAATTTCCTTTAGTATTGTCAAAGGGTAGTGTGTTTTGTTAAAGGGTACTTTAAATTTTTAAAAAATTTCTTAGAAAGCTATAAATAAGGCAACTTCCCACTCAGAATTATATTGTCATGGCATCATACTTAACAAAGAAAGAAAAATAAGTGTTTTGGAATTAAAATTTGAAGATTCTGACTAGAGTAGATCCAGATATAGTACAGGAGAGCTGTCTGGAAAGTACTGAATTGTTGCTTAGTTGAAGCAACAGAACCCAAAAAAGTCTCCTACACAAAGGCAGCCTTAGCGTTCCAACCCAAACATGTGCTCGATAGTGATCGTCTGACGTGCTGCTTTCAGGAAGAAGGTACTACTCACCCCTGTGTTGAGTCATATAAAGCAGTGCAGAGCATTCTTTTCATTAAATATCTTAGTCTCTTTCATATTTGTACCACAAATGCATGATCATCAATATAACTATGTCTTCTCAATCATTTGGTCAAATAAATTTGGCAAGATAAGAGAAAATTATTTAAATAATAATAAATTACGGTCTTTGAGAATTTAATGAGTGCTCTGCATGCTGCCCAGTGTTCCAGATGGACTCTCTTATTAATGATTTAACAAACTATGGGGTAGGTACTGCTCCTAATTTCATTATATAAAAGAGGGAACTTGGGGGCTAATTTTTCCAAGGTTCACAGGCCCTCAGTGATAGATGGGACTGTAATCCAAGACTGAGTGCTTGACCACAGCTCTGTAAACCCTGAAAAGAGGATAAATGTCCTGACTGCAAGTCAGTGGTAGAGCTGAGAAAAAAAAAAAAAAAAGGAAGAGGGACCCAGATCTCACCAACCCCACACTGGAAGAGCCCTCCTGAGCTCCATCTCCACTGCTTAGAATCAACGGGAGCAAGTCATGCCATTAGAATGAATAGGCACGCACGGAGACTGGATGGATGGCTCCCCAGATAACCGGGAGGAAACATTTCTGCCTTGGCTCTTATTATCTGATGTCAAACTGTTTCATTCTGCATCTCTGTGAAGAGAGAACAAATGTGTTTTCACTTTTACAAAATTAATTTGCCTATAGTGTATTTAAAGTAACAATCATTCTAATTATCCATCTATTCTGACACCAGATAGTTGTGACCCTGAGTAAGCTTGGCTCTCCTATCTCCCTGCTCCCAATTCCATTAAATAAGGATGCATAAAGGGCTTTCTTATCAAAATGCCTTAGTATTTGATGATGAGTGTAACAGGCAAATGCTGAGCTGTCTTTGTATCTAGCCTGAAAGACCAGGCATTTTCCAGTGCAGCTTCCGTCCACATTTAAAGGTCTAATCCAAATATACTTTCTATTTGAAATAATTAAGAAATCATTTGGGCCAACATTTTAATATTCAAAAATAATTTAATACTATCAGTTGGCTGGGCATCTGTCTACACATTGTGGCCCACTTCATCTTCCAAATACCTAGGCTATCCCTAGAATGAACCTGCACTGACCCTATGCCCCTTTCCAGGTTGAGTAGAAGCGTTCAGGGAAGAGGGAGAGAGGGTCAACCCTTCCTGTTACTTCAGTCTTTGGGAACTGGTTTGTCTCAGCTTGAAGGCTTATGGCCAGTGGGCTGCCCAGCCCTGCATATCCACCCCAAGTGTATGGCTGAAAGGGCCCTTTGAGAAGGGGATGACAACTGAGCTCTCCCAGCCCCTGGGTGCTGCCAGCTGCTTCCTGAAATAGGAAGCCTCTTACCAGCCTGCAGGATGGCTGGGTCAGCAACCCTGCAGGAGCAATAATTCAGGCATTTTTATGGTATATTTCAGCTCTCTTGGGATTCTCCCCCACTGCATCTAAACTTTGGCATTTATAACTGATTCCATGTCAAAGTAAGGGACTTCCTGCATTTGGGTCTAAGATTGTGGTTGCTGTTGCTAAGTCTTATTAATCCAACATTGTCTGTTTTTGTAATATAGCTTATTTAGATATATTTGATGAGCATTTGTTGGGCTCCCTTCACACCTGTATGAGTGTTCTCTCCTGAAGGTGAAGGAAAATACCATTCCTTAGCAATCTTTCTTCTTTCCCTTGCTCTGTTCCAAAGGGGAAATTAACTTGGCTCTAACTGACCAGCTACTGGCCACTTCCCACCTTCACCCTTACCTGAGGCCTGGGAACTTGGCAGGGGGTGCAGGGATGTAAGTCCTGATGTCCATACACAGGAGAAGACAGACACCCCAGCTCAAACAGAGAGGACAAATTCACCATTCCTCCCCCTTTTTTGTTCTATTCAGGCCCTCAAGGGATTGGATAGTGTCCATCTGCAATGGTTAGGGGAATCTTCTTTATTCAGCCCCCAGCTCAAATGCTAACCTCTTCTGGAAACACTCTCACAGACACACCCAGAAGTAATGTTTACCACTAACTGGGCATCCTTTAGCCCAGTCAAGTTGACACATAAAATTAACGTCACGGCTGATGTGGGTTCTGAGTGGGCCTCCTCGGAGAGTTTGCTGTAGAAGGGCCCTCTGCAGATTTGAATGGCTCTTTCCAAGCAAACAGGCAGATCAAAAGTGAAATGATCAAAGAGAGTCTAACAAAGACATCGCGCCTGAGCGAGGTGAAGTGTGAATTGTGGAAGCTCTGTTTATGTTCCCATTCCTTGGGGAGTCGGGTACAAAGGCAAATTTTATTGCAGTAATGAAAAAAATCCATTGATTTACATGGTCCTGAAATGCATCTAGCCAGATGAAAGAACACAAACAAAACAAGAATTAACGTGATTCTCCTCCTGTCTCCTCCCTCCTCCTCCCTTCATGAACGTGGGTTTTGGGAGAAAGTATGACTTGTGGATGAGGCAGAAAGCAGGGACAAACTTCAGATGCTGCCTGGTTTCACTGCGTGGACTTGTCTCGCCAGCCATTCAGATGGGCAGAGTGACAGGAGGAAGGCTTCCTGCCAACTCCTAGCTGTCCTCACCCTGAGGTCCTATTCGACATGTTAAACAATTACTCAGATAAAGGCATAAAGGGCATGGAGAGTATCAATTCTCCCCCTGACCTCTCTCACCTGAACCTTCTTCTTGTGTTTGGAGAATTGCTTACATAATAAGCCCTGATGAGAAGCAGAGCTTACCTCCAAAAATAGATTCTGAAAGTGTCAGACCCTGGCTGGGCACGGTGGCTTACGCCTGTAATCACAACACTTTGGGAGGCCAAGGAGGGCAGATCACAAGGTCAGGAAATTGAGACGTTGGTGAAACCCCATCTCTACTAAAAATACAAAAATTAGCTGGGCATGGTGGTGCGTGCCTGTAATTCCAGCTACTTGGGAGGCTGAGGCATGAGAATCGCTTGAACCAGGGAGTTGGAGTTTGCAGTGAGCTGAGATCATGCCACTGCACTACAGCCTGGCGACAGAGTGACACTCCATCTCAAAAAAAAAAAGAAAAAAAAAAGAAAGAAAGAAAAAGAAAGTGGAGATATTTGGGTTCCAGGCCTCCGTGCAGCTGGAGTGTGGGTAGGTGACCCCAGCACAGCCACTCAGACTCACTGCCCTCCACCCACTTTGAACAGAGGATAGGAACTCAGAATAGTGACTGAGACAAATTCCTTCTGCTGGCAGAAGCTCTGGGTTTCCAGTTCAGCGCTGGCACCCCGTAGCGTCTGTGTCCACGGTCCAGGGCCAGACACTGAGCAGGCAGTGCTGTCCAGGTGCCAGGAGCAGCAAGGCCCTCCACTGCTGGGCTCTGTCAAGTGGTTTGTGATGCCATCCCTTCTGCTGCTCAAGCTACCTTCTCCCTGTTCCACCCAAAGGTCTATGGCCTTCCCAGTGCACCAATGAACCACTCAAAGTCTTTGCAGTCAATTTCTTCTCTTGTTATAGCAGCCAGAGTTGGCTTTGTTGCTTCTGACTAAGAACTGTTGACTGGCGGCATGCTTTTCAAACTTTACCAAAGCCATGAGGCTGGAAGGAAAGCAATCTACTGGATGGCATACAGGATACAAAAGACTATCAGGAGTTGGAACCTAAGAAGAGGATATTGAACAGATAAATGGGTGTGCCTAACGCCGTGAGACTAGGCTTGAGCAATACTTCTCCAACCTGAGTTGAAAAATTCAGACACTTTTACAAAACAAAGGGACACTCTCAGCATTGATTTTAAATATGTTTTTTATCACATTGCTGCTCAAATAAAAGAAATGTAAAATTAAGTATAAGCGCCTTATGATCATGGCTCGTTTACAGTTATAAAACCAAAACAAATTTACAAATTAATTACCGGCAGAACTACAAAAGCAATAACATTCAAATTAACATCATTAATTTAATGTGAGAGATGATGATGTTTTGCTGAAACTGGATCATTGCTCGCCACATGACTCTGGCAGCGACTGCTAAGGCACGCGGGGTTTCTGAGAGGGGCTGGCCTATCTACACCCCCCAAGCTAGGAACCCACTGAGCCCTGTAAACCCTCCCATCCATCACATTTCAGCTTCCCCCTAATTTTCTTTTTTTTCTGTTGTTGTTGTTCCTTTCATTCTTTCCTCCCTACTCCTCTTAATTTTTATCAGGGTTGTCTCCAGCTAGCTGGGCTTTTGTCTTGGTGCCCTGACTTGCAGGCACCAAATTGTCTTCTTTCTGCAAATCAGTCCTTCCTAACTGAGTCTTAACATGCTGGGATTGAAGTCATTGGCCCAGTTGAAGCCTGGGGTGACCTCTGGTCAAACCAACTGAGGCCAGGAGGCAAGATCAAGTGGTGCTTATATTATGGCTCCCACAGCACCTTGGTGTTAATGAAGATGCGGAGGGACAGTTCACAGCACAGTGATGCGGGACAGCCACCTCAGAGTAGTACAACATGGCTGAGTCCTGTGTGACGCAACTCCACCCTGCTGCAAATGTCATGAAAGGTCTTAGTCATGCCCATCAGGGGTCATATGTGAAGATGTTCATGGAGGCATTGTTTGTGGTGGCAAGGGGTGACCTGGTTTCCATCACTGGGAAAGTAATCCATGGCAGATAGATGCCATGGCATACCATGCAGCAATTAGAACCCATGGCAGTTCACATACCAACACATGGTAGGAACTAGAATGAGACTTAAAATTCTATTTCAAAAGTAAAGATACCTACAAAAAAACTATGCATTTTGCAAGAAGCTATGCAAATGTAAAGTGTATATCAAATTTAAATGTTTGCCTGTAATAGTGAGCAGGAAGGGTAATGAAATATGTTGATAAAAGAGACTAATATAAAAACAAACTCACTAACAAACAAGAGAAGAGCTTTATGTGAATGAATGATAATAGTTTCTATGAATGTTAATGTTTAATGAATGCTTAAGTAGACCCTCTACGCTCAAAGCAAAAGAGAGAAAGAGAAGAGGAGAAAGAAGGGCAGGGAGAGAGGAAGAAATGAAGTGTTGAATACTACAGGTATCTGTCACACATGCAAATTACATAGTTTTTAAAAAATCTTACATGATAAGAAAAAGTATTTTGAAAGTTGCAATTAGAAAATCACACTTCAAAAGGCAATAGGAAAATTAGCCGGGCATGGTGGCACGTGCCTGTAGTCCCAGCTACTCAGGAGGCTGAGGTGGGAGAATTGCTTGAACCCAGAAAGTGGAGGTTGCAGTGAGCCGAGATTGTGCCCCTGCACTCCAGTCTGGATGACAGAGCCATTACCCTGACTTTGACTTATCCAAATGCAAGTCTACCAAGCATGGTTGGAACGTAATGAATATGAAGCTATTCTCTATTGCATAATAAGTTTGCACACAGCTTTATCTTTTCAAGCCAGAATAAACTGTGCTGTTTCAGTTACATTTGAGTGAAATACCCTAGCCATGATTCACGAAAACATTTTATTAACTGATTATAGATCTTGTCGCTTCGGCAGGGAGACTAAGAAGTGCACTTCTGACCTAAAAATCCTGTGGCAGAGATTGAGTGACATACCAAGTGTTACAGTTCCCCATTCAATTGCCAGTAGGAGATGCTAGGAAAATGACATTTCTTTCTAACCAGGCATCAGCCATATATTAACTAACATGATGATTTTCATAGTTATCTTGGAATATGTGAAAATCTTTTAAGACTTTGCAGATAAGTTTCAAAAATAGTTGCTTTGTGTACTTAACTCCAAGGCATAAAAATAAGCTTGGTATGGTTTGGCATTGAATTGAGCTTTCACCTTAAATTAAACCACAGTAAGAAGACATACAAAACAAATTATAGGACATCTCTCAGCTGCAGGAAACATCATACAGCTTAAAATATATGTACTTTCCAGTCCATTCTAGGTAACTACCAATTTGTGTAAATATCTGAGTTATTCATGATGCAAATATTTTGCTTGATAGCCATGTGCCCTCCCATTCTTCAGCTCCATTACAGACAGGTGGAACCATGTGAATGGAATGGGAATCATGAGCATCACATGATGTGAATCTTGAGTGTCATATCTGATTTGAGGTTTTAAAACCTGAAGTCAGCACTCCACCCTCCCACTGTCCCCCCTGCAGTGACCACAGAGTGCCCATATGAGGTGCTATAGCACCTCTCAGTCTGGGTCTTTGAGAGACTATGAAATACAAGCTCCCTGCCTATCTGCACTGGGTAAGTGGCACAAATGAGAAAGAAACCTTTGCTCTATTTAAGCCACTGAGATCTGGGGGTTGCTTGGTTACTGCAGCATAACCTAGCCTATTCTGACTAATATTCATATTGAACGACTTGGTTAACAAATAACCCAATTTATTACCACAGGGGAGGAACAAAACAAAACCAGATTTAAAGATAATTGGCACCGGAAATAAAGCGCATCCAAATTGGAAAGGAGGAAGTCAAATTTCCCTGTTTCCTAATGGTATGATCTTATATATAGAAAACCCTATACGGATGCCACCAGAAAACAGTTAGAATTAATAAACAAATCCAGTAAAGTGGCAGGATACAAAATCAATATTGAACAAAATCAGTGGTGCTGCTATATGCCAACAGTCTACCAGAAAAAGTGATCTATAGATTCAATGCAATTCCTATTAGAATACCAATTGCATTTCTCACAGAAATAGAAAAAGCAATCCCAAAATTTGTGAAGAATCCCAAAAGATCAAGATTTCTTTGGCTATTTGTGATCTTTTGTGACCTCAAATAGCCAAAGCAATCTTGAGCAAAAAGAATAAAGCTGGAGGCATCACACTACCTGACTTCAAAATATACTAGAAAGGAATAGTAACCAAAACAGCTTGGTATAGACACACAGACCAATGGAACAAGATAGAGAATCCAGAAATAAATTCATTCACTTACAGCCAACTGATTTTTGACAAAGGCACCAAGAACTTACACATTAAGAAAAAGACATAATTAGCTGGGTGTGGTGGCAGGTGCCTGTAATCCCAGCTACTTGGGAGGCTGAGGCAGGAGAATTGCTTGAACCTGGGAGGTGTAGGTTGCAGTGAGCCAAGATTGCACCACTGCACTCCAGCCTGGGCAACAGAGTGAGACTCCATCTCAAAAAAAAGAAAAAAAGAAAGGAAAAGAAAGTCTTTTCAATAAGTGCTGCTGGGGAAATTGGATATCCACATGCAGAACAATGAAACTAGACCTCATCTCTTACCATTTCAAAAATTAAAATGAATTAAAGACTTAAATGCAAGACCCAAAACTCAAAAACTACAAGAAGAAAACATAGAAGAGACATTTCATGAAACTGGTCTGAGCAAGGATTTTTTGGATAAGACCTCAAAAGCAAAGGCAATAAAAACAAAACGGACAAATGGGATTATAACAAGCTAAAAAGCTTCTGCACAGCAAAGGAAAAAAAGGGCAAAGAGAAAACTAAGAGAATGGGAGAAAATATTTGCAAACTAGGCATCTGACCAAGGGTTAATATCCAGAGTATATAAAAAACTCAAACAACTCAATAGCAAAAAAGGAAAAATATATATAATTCGATTTAAAAATAAACAAAAGATCTGAATAAACATTTCTCAAAAGAAGACATGCAAATGGCCAGCAGATAGATTTTAAAAATGCCCAACATCACTAATCATCAGAGAATGCAAATCAAAATAACCACAAGACACCATCTCACCCCATGCTGGTGAGGATATGGAGAAAGAGGAATTCATACTCTGTTGGTGGGAATATAAATTAATACAGTCATTATGGACAACAATTTATGGAGGTTCCTCGAAAAATTAAAGATAAAACTACCATATGATCCAACAATCCCACCCACTGCATAGGATTGAAATCCGTATGTTGAAGAGATATTTGCATTCCCTTATTTATTGCAGCACTATTTATAATAGCCAAGATACGGAGTCAACCTAAGTCAACAGATAAATGGATTTTTAAAATCTGGTATATATACGCAATGGAATACTATAAACGACATGGATGAACCTCGAGGACATTATGTTAAGTGAAATAAGCCAAGCACAGAAGGACAAATACTGCATGATCTCACTCATACGTGGAATCTTAAAAGCTGATCTCATAGAAGTAAAGAGTAGAATAGTGGTTCGCAGAGGCTGGGGAGGAGGGGAGGATGGGGAGAGGTTGGTGAATGGGTACGAAGTTACAGTTAGATGGGAGGAATAAGTTCTTATGTTCTATTTCACAGTAGGGTGACTAGTTAACAATAATGTATTATATATTTCAAAGTAGCTGAAAGAAAAGATTTTAAATGCTCTCACTACAAAGAAATGAGAAGTCTTTGAGGTGATGGATATGCTAATTACCCTCATTTGATCATTGTACAATGTATACATTGGAACAATCAAGCAACAATATTTGGAAATACAGAACAGTTCCTTCAGTCTGTGTCATCTGATTAGGTAAAAAGTGAGTGATACAGAGACAAAGGACTTCCATTTCAGAGGGCTATCAATGGGCTGCAGGGCTGTAGTAAGGACTAACAAAAGAAGGTGGACTTTCAGCTAAGCTTTATAATTTAGGCCCAATTTGGAGAGGCTATGGCAAGAATGTGAGTAAGGATCTGTAATGAAGAATGGGCCTGGAATCATCCAAAGACAGTGGAAAGAGAGGTTCATTTAAGAGAAAAATGGGAAACAAAGCTTGAAATATTTTAACACCATAACATGAAGTCTATTGAGTATCAAATAAAGGAGTTTGTACTTATATTAAAGTCAATAGGGGATGGGTATGGTTTCTCACACCTGTAAGCCCAGCACTTTGGAAAGCCAAGATGGGTGGATCACTTGAGCCTGGGAGTTCAAGATCAGCCTGAGGATCATGGCAAAACCCTGTATCTATTAAAAAAAAAAGAAAAAAGAAAAAAGTAGCTGGGTGTTTTGCCATGTACCTGCAGTCCCAGCTACTTGGGAAGCTGAGGCGAGAGGATCACCTGAGCCTGGAGATCAAGGGTGCGGTGAGCTGTGATCATGCCACTGCATTCCAGCCTGGGCCACAGAATGAGACCCTGTCTCCACAAAAAAAAAAAAAAAAAAAAAAAAGAGGCAGTAGGGAGTAACTGGGCTTTTCAAATGTTAGATTTCACTATAGAGAGTGCAATCAGCTTCAGGTGAAAATGGTTTTAGGACTATTAACAACATCAGTGTTCAGGGTCCATTTGAGAGGTGGACTGAGTAGAAACCAGAGACTGGAGATCCCTCTCCAGGTGGGAGGTTCACTAAGGTTGTGGTCATGAAAATGAAAGGAAGAGAGAGATATGAATGGCCTTATGAAGAATCTACAGATACTTGTCACTGAATAGATGCACAAAGCAAAGGGGGATAACTACCAAGTCTCTCACTCATTCCTTCATTCTTTCATTCAGCAAATACATCTTAAGCACCCATCACCTAGCAGACACTATTAGGCTCCTGGAATATAGCTGTCCCTGCTCTACTGGAACTTAAATGCTAGTGGAGGGGAGACAAACAATAAGCAAGTAAGACACCATAAATTACATCAGGTGAAGAAAAGAGAACTAGAGAAGGGGATAAAAAGGAACAGAGGCTGGGGGAAAAGGCATTATTATTTCAGTTATAGTGAGCAGAAGGCCACACTGGTAAGGTTACAGTCAAGCAAAATCTGAATAAAGTGAAGAAGCAAACCATGTGAACACCTAGGGAAGAGCATTTAGGAAGCAGAGCAGTAACTGCAAACACAAGAGGTAGGAGTGTGCCAGAAGTGTCCTTTCCAGCAAGGGATTCATTGAGGCTGGAGATGAATGAGCAAGGGTTGGCATACAGAGGATGAAGTGGTAGAGGTGCCAAGGGGACAAGCCGTATTGGTCCTCCTGCACCATGTAAATATGGGAACTTAATTCTGGGTGAGGTGAGGAAGCTGTGGGTGCATTCCATGTCACTTAAAAATATTTATTCTAGCTCTTATGTGAGGCATAGACTAGGGGAGGAAGAATGGAAGCTGAGAGACCAGAGAAGTTTGTTTCAGGAAACCAAACAAGAATGGTGTGGTTTAGACTAGGATGCTAGCAGCAGAGATATGGCCATATTTGAAGTGTGTTTTGGAGGTCATGCTGGCAAAATTGACTAATACATTTTATTTTAGCTGTGAGGGGGAAGATGGGGATCCAAAAATGATCGCAAGTTTTCTAAGCAACTTGAGAAAATGAGTTGTGGATAACCCTGGAAGAAGCAGGTTTTGGGGCAAGTACACTAAGGGTTCCTTCTGGAACACGTACAGTTGAAGATGCCTGTTAAACATCCAAGTGGAGATGTCAGGTAGGAAGTTGGATATAGCATCTAGAGTTCAGGGAGATGGTATAGGTTGAAGATATAAATGGGGGAGTTGTCAGCTGCTATGATCTCCGCAAAATTTATGCGTTGGAACTTACTCTCCAATATGATACTATTGACAGATAGGGCCTTTAGGAGGTGATTAAGTCATGAGGGCTCCACCTTCATGAATGGGATTAGTGCCCTTATAAAAGGGCCCAAGGGGGCTTGTTTGCCTTTTCCACTATATGAGGATTCGGTGAGAGGACACCATCTATGAGCCAGAATGAACCTTCACCAGGAGCAGCATCTGCTGGTGGCATGATTTTGGACTTCCCAGTCTCCAGAACTGTGAGCAATACATTTCTATTATTTATAAGTTACCCAGCCTAAAGTATTTTGTTACAGCAATCTGGAAGTATTCTGACACCCACCTATAGTATTTAAAGCCACAGAAGTGAACAAGACCACTCAGGGAATGAATCTATGAAGAAAAGGGTCTGATGTCAAATGGAGCCCCAGGGCAGTCTACCATTTAGAGGTCAAGAAGATGAGGAGGAATGACAAGTAAAGAAACTTGAGAAGAAGTGGTGGGAGAAGACCCAAGAATGTGGTTTCCTGGAGGCCAAGTGAAGAATATGATTCAAGCAGGATGGAGTGATCACTGTGTCATGTTTCCAAAAGGTCAAACAAATGAGGATGGAGAACAGATCATTGGGCTTGGCACTGGGAGGACATTGGTGACCCTTATCAGAATGGTCCCAAAGGAGTAGGGAGACTAAAGCCTGTTGGGACCAGGTTGAAGAGAGAACTCTATCAAGGTGTTTTGCTGTAAAAGAAAGAAGAGAAAAGTGTCATTTCCTGGAAAAGAAGGGGACAGGGTTCAAGGTGCTTTTTGTAATGGGAGAAATTGTAGCATTCTTTTATGCCGATAGTATTCTTTTATGCTGATCTAAGACAGGAGGAAAACCAACAATGGAAGACAGAATAATTGCCATTACAGGAAAAGACTCCCTGAATAGGCAGGAGGAAGTAGAATCCAGAGAATCACTGGAGGGTGTGTTAAATAAATCAATTATGTCTTATAATTTGACAGATTATTTAGGTTTTGCTTCTTTTCATGTTTCAAGTTAACAATGGGGTCTCTGGATGTTAGCTATACCTTCTCCCTATTTTTAACTAAATTGGATTTATATCTAATGCTTCTTGTTGCAAATTATAGTGAAAAAATTCATACTTTAAATACTTTAAAATGCCTGTTTGAGGGTAAGGGGTAGGGGTGATGTGGGAGAGTGGAGAAGACAAATACATTGCAGGGGTGTAAATGTGGTTTCATTGGTTTTATAAGGCAATTGGACGGTTTATCTAGAGGTCTAATGGGATGGTCTTAAGGGCCCTAAATCATTGCTTTACACACACCACACCACCTTCAAAAGCCTTCCATAACTCTCACTGTGTAGTAAGGTTGTTTTAATCATGGACTTGATGTTGTAGTCCTCAGTCTATCTCTGGAATCCTCCTGTACAACCCTGGACATATTCCAATTTCCTCATTTGTAAAATGGGGATGGTAATGCCTACTTGCAACATTTGTTGTAATGATTAAATAATACAATGTGTATAAACTGTTAAGCTAATATTGGGCCAATAGGATGTAAACTTTAGTGAATACTGTAATAGCTATTACTGACTTAGAGGACATTGTGTCAGCCTCTCCAGCATTTACCAAAACCCCTGTGGTTTTGGTGGTACTGATTCTACCTCTAACTCCTGGGATAAACCCTGAAAGAAAATCTTCACTATTTGGTTCAAGTAAGAAAAGTCTCTTTTTTCATGATTAATAGAAGGGTCCCCCTCTCCTTGGGGAGATATATTAATATAATTAATAGAAAGGCCCCGCACTCCAGCAGAGATATATATTGTCCTGCAAGCATCTGGAAGCTATATTGCAGCATGATTGGTGTCCACTCTAAGATGAAGCTGACATTTTGAAAGGCAGAGAAGAAATGGAAAGAAGCCAGCTCCATGATGAGTTTGAGTTACTCGTTTAAGCCAACATTTAAGTCAGTTATGTGAGTTAACTAATGGTCATAATATTTAAGCCAGCGTGAGTTGAGTTTTCTATTACCTATTGTTGTAGTCCATTTTGTGCTGCTATAACAGAATACCTGAGGCTGGGTAATTTATAACCAACATACATTTATTGGTTCATAGTTCTGGAGGCTGGGAAGTACAACATCAAGGTTCTGGCATCTTGTGTGTATATATAGAAGGTGGAAGGGCAAGAACACAAGAGAGCAAACCCGCTCTGGCCATCCTTTTTAATAATGCCATTAATCTATTCATAAGGGCTGAGCGCTCAAAACCAAAACACCTTCCATTACGCCTCACCTCCCAACATTGTCACACTGGGGATTAAGTTTCCAACACATGACCTCCAGGAAACACATTTAAAGCACAACACCCATGTGTTGAAGAAAAAAAAAGAGCACAGACTTAAAGTTTAAGGTAAGATCCAGCTATTTACTAACAGCTAAATACTGGAGGGAAGGGGGAGCATTCGCCATTCAGAAGCAAGGAGACTACGTAACTCCATTTCTTTGACTGGTTGCTAGGTTCTTAGATCCACAAAATGGGAATGTGGGGGAGGGAGTAGTGATAAAGGCAATGGATTTTTAAAAATATTTTCAACTTTTTTTTTTTTTTTTTTGGAGACGGAGTCTCGCTCTGTCGCCCAGGCTGGAGTGCAGTGGCCGGATCTCAGCTCACTGCAAGCTCCGCCTCCCGGGTTCCCGCCATTCTCCTGCCTCAGCCTCCCGAGTAGCTGGGACTACAGGCGCCACCACCTCGCCCGGCTAGTTTTTTTGTATTTTTTAGTAGAGACGGGGTTTCACCGTGTTCACCAGGATGGTCTTGATCTCCAGACCTCGTGATCCGCCCGTCTCGGCCTCCCAAAGTGCTGGGATTACAGGCTTGAGCCACCGCGCCCGGCCGTCAACTTTTATTTTAGATTCAGGGGGTGCATATGTAGGTTTGTTACATGGATATATTGCAGGATACTGAGGTTTGGGGTACAACTGATCCTGTCACTCAGGTACTAAACATAGTACCCAACAGTTAGTTTTTCAACACTTGCCTCCCTTCTTCCCTCCCGCCACTAGTAGTTCCCAGTGTCTATTGTTGCCATCTTTACATCCATGAGTAACCAATGTTTAGCTCCCACTTAAGAGTGAGAACAAGCAGGATTTGGTTTTCGGTTCCTGCATTAATTCGCTTAGAATAGTGGCCTCCAAGGCTGAGGCGGGCGGATCACGAGGTCAGGAGATCGAGACCATCCTGGCTAACACAGTGAAACCCTGTCTCTACTAAAAATACAAAAAACTAGCTGGGCGAGGTGGCGGGCACCTGTAGTCCCAGCTACCCGGGAGGCTGAGGCAGGAGAATGGCGTGAACCCGGGAGGTGGAGCTTGCAGTGAGCTGAGATTGCGCCACTGAACTCCAGCCTGGGCGACAGAGCGAGACTCCGTCTCAAAAAAAAAAAAAAAAAAGGTCACCTCCAGCTACATTCACGTTGCTGCAAAGGGCATGATTTTGTTATTTGTTATGGCTGCATAGTGTTGCATGGAGTATATGTACCACATTTTCTTTATCCAATCCACTGTTGATGGGCACATAGGTTGATTCCATATCTTGCTATTGCGCCTAGTGCTGCCATAAGCATACAAGTGCATGTGTCTTTTTTGTAGAATGATTTATTTTCTTTTGAATATATAGCCAGTAATAGGATTGCTGGGTCAAATGGTAGTTCTGTTTTAAGTTATTCAAGAAATCTCCAACAGCTTTCCACAGTGGCTGAACTAACTTACATTCCCACCAATAGTGTATAAGTGCTTGCTTTTCAGTGCAGCCTTGCCAGCATCAGTTGTTTTCCTGATTATTATTATTACTGTTGTTTTTGAGATGCAGTCTCACTCTGTTGCCCAGGCTGGAGTGCAGTGGCGTGATCTCAGCTCACTGCAGCCTCTGCTTCCTGAGTTCAAGCGATTCTCCTGCCTCAGCCTCCCTAGTAGCTGGGACTACAGGCATGCGCCACTGTGCCTGGCTAATTTTTGTACTTTTAGTAGGGATGGGGGTCTCGCCATGTTGGCCAGGCTGGTGTCGAACTCCTGACCTCAAATGATCCACCCACCTTGGCCTCCCAACGTGCTGGGATTACAGACATGAGCCACTATACCCGGCCTGTTTTACTGATTTTTAAGTAGTAGCCATTCTGACTGATGTGAGAGTTTCTCACTGTGGTTCTGATTTGCATTTCTGTGATGATTAGTGATGTGGAAAGTTTATTCATGTTGTCAGCCACTTGTATGTCTTCTTTTGAGAAATGTCTATTCATGTTCCTTGCCCACTTTTTAATGGGGTTAGTTGTTTTCTGCTAGTTGAATTAAGTTCCTTATAGATTCTGGATATTAGACCTTTGTCAGACACATAGTTTGCAAATATTTTCTTCTGTTCTGTAGGTTGTCTGTTTACCCTGTTTATAGTTGCTTTTGCTGTGCAGAAGCTCTTTAGTTTAGTTAGGTCTCGCTTGCCAATTTTTTGTTTTGTTGCAATTGCTTTTGGGGACTTAGTCATAAATTATTTGCCAAGGCTGATGTCCAAAATGGTGGCCTCCAGGTTTTCTTCTAGGATGCTTTTTTTTTTTTTTTTTTTTTTCTTGTGAGACAGAGTCTTGCTCTTTCGCCCAGGCTGGAATACAGTGGCACGATCTCGGCTCGCTGCAAGCTCTGCCTTCCAGGTTCATGTCATTGTCCTGCCTGAGCCTCCCAAGTAGCTGGAACTACAGGCACCCGCCACCATGCCCAGCTAATTTTTTTTTTGTATTTTTAGTAGACACAGGGTTTCACGTGTTAGCCAGGATGGTCTCTATCTCCTGACCTCATGATCTGCCTGCCTTGGCCTCCCAGAGTGCTGGGATTACAGGCATGAGCCACGGCGTCCGGCCTCTTCTAGGATTCTTATAGCATCAAGTCTTACATTAAAATATTTAATTCATCTTGGTTGACTTTTGTATATAGTGAAAGATAGGGGTCCAATTCCAATCTTCTGCATATGACTATCCAGTTATCCCTGCACTATTTATTGAATAGGGAGTTCTTCCCCATTGCTTATTTTTGTTAACTTTGTTGAAGACTAGGTATGCACTGGTATAGGTGTACAGCTTTATTTCTGGGTTCTCTATTCTGTTGGCAATGGATTTTTTTTTTTTTTTTTTAAACAGGGTTTCAGGCTGTCACCCAGGCTGGAGTTCAGGGTGTGTTCATGGCTTACTGCAGCCTTGACTCCCCTGGCTAAGGTGATCCTACCACCTCAGCCTCCTGAGTAGCTGGGACCACAGGTGCACGCCACCACACCCAGTTAAATTTTTTTTTTTGAAATAAACAGGATTTCACCATGTTGTTCAGGATGGTCTTGAACTCCCGGGCTCAAGCAATCCACCAGCCTCGGCCTCCCAAAGTGCTGGGATTACAGGTGTGAGCCACTGCACTCAGCCTGCAATGGATTTTTTAATCATAGTTACTCCTAAGAATATCTCGTCATAGCAAGGGGTTACAATACTGCAAAGTATTCTATGGTGTTGAATATAATTGTCAACTTAGAGAGCTAGTTTCAAGAGTGCTGACAAACCCACTTGTCAACAAAGCCATAGTATTTGTCCAAGGAGAGTCAAACTTGAGGGTGCCAATGGGCTCAGACTTTAGCCTTTTCTCTAACTATGTGACATGTAACTGTCTATTATTGGGATGACTTTTTCTGCACCTGCAACCAAAAGAACCTTCATGCATACACAGGAAAAAGTTGAAACTCTCATCCGTCTGTCTAGTCCTGTGGTAGCCCCTGGGACAGGTGCTGGAATAAGATGACCAACAAAATCACAATGCTCTGCCCTCATGGAGCTCACGATCCACTGGAAAGATGGATATTTCAATTCTAGGTCTCACAAATCAAGGGATCATACACACAAGCAAAAACGTTAAACCAGTGATAAGTGCCATGGGAGAAAGTCGTGTGTTGCAATAGGCGCACATAAGGGAGTCCTGGTCTCCTGTGTGTGAGTGTGTTAGTGGAGTGTCACCCACCTTTTGTCCTTCATCCTTCTCCATCTAGCTGGGTAACTTGCTACTGAAGATTTCATTAGCTATTAACATCATTACTAAGTTGTCAGTAGAAAACTTGAGGTAAATCATTAGTAAGTCAATTTTACTACTTGTGAGCAGCTCTGTTGGTTTGTTTGTTTAAATCTGGTTGGGAAGGCTAATGTCTAATAGAACTTTATGTATATCGGTTTATTCAGTGGTTAAAATATAAAAGTATTGCCAAAAGTATGGGAAAACTGGCATACGTATGCAAACTTGGGGAAGAGGTAGTCTTACACAATTAATTTTGAAGACTATTTGGCAATAACAAAACTGTGTGTGTGTGTGTGTGTGTCTGTGTGTGTACATAGGCAGGTACTTAGTTTCTCCTACTTTCTATTTGTAAAGTGGAGATGCTGCTCACAGTACCCACCTGGTAGGAGTAAATAAGTCTACATGTGTAAAAGAAGTGCTCACAATAGTCCTCTTATAACTTTATCTTAGCTGGTTTTCTTATGTTATTATTCTGAAAAAAATTTTGTCTCATGTTGTAATTTTCCTTAGGAAAATCTTTTTTTGGAATAGGTATTACATGAACGTGGCAGAAAAGTCAAAAGGTACAAGAGGGTATACAGTGGAAAGTAAATCTTCCTCCCTCCCCAGCAACCATCCAGTTCTCCTTCCTCAAGGCAACCAATGTACATGGATAAATGGACAAATGGATAGATGAACAGACGGATGGATGAATACACACATATATAATTGTTTTGCTTACATTATTCCCAATAGAATTAAAAAATTATTCTCATCTCATGAAGAACAAGAAGGGAGGAAGAAGAGGAGGAGAAGAAGGAGGAGGAGGAAGAGGAGACAGAGGAGGAGAAGGAAGAGGGGGAGGAAGAGGAGAAAGAGGAGGAGAAGGAGGAAGAGGAGGAGGAGGAAGAACAGGAGGAAGATGAGAAGAAGGAAGAGGAGAAGAAGGAAGAGGGGGAGGAGGAAGAGGGGGAGGAAGAGGAAATGGAAGAGGAAGAGAGGGAAGAGGAAGGAAGGGGAGAAGGAAGAGGAGGAGGGAGGAAGAACAGGAGGAAGAGGAGGAGGAGAAGGAAGGGGGAGGAGGAAGAGGAGGAGGAAGAGGAGGAAGAACAGGAGGAAGAGGAAGAGGAGAAGGAAGAGGGGGAGGAGGAACAAGGGAGGAAGCGGAGGAGGAGAACAGAAGGAGGAAAAGGGGGAGGAAGAGGAGGAGGAGGAAGAACAGGAGGAGGAAGAGGGGGAGGATGAAGAGGAGGAGGAGGAGGAAAAAGAGGAGAAGGAAGAGGGGGAGGAAGAAGAGGAGGAGGAGGAAGAGGAGGAGAAGAGGATGATTGTGATAATACCTGGCCAGATCTTTCCTTTTCCTGGCTCATGGAGTCTCTGAGAACTGGAGGAGTGATCTCTGGCTTTCCAAGGCATACCCTATAAAGGTTGGGGGCTCACTGTTGTGTAGAGCCTTCCCAGCCTGTCTAGTTACCTCATGACTTGGGGAAGACGGTTATACCGAATCCTCGAAATCTCTCTCAAGACAGGATTTCAGTGTGGCACAGCTGGTGAGTTCCCCTATCCTGGAAAGGTTCAAGGTTCTGAATCAATATTCTTTTTTAAATCCATAACATGGAGTTTCTTTCTTATTACAAAAGTAATAGGTGCACATTACCTTTTTTAAAAGTCAGAAAACATATAAAAGTATAAAAGAAAAAAATGGAAATGTTCATAATCCTATGATTTATATAATTGTTTAATCCTTAAATATTACTATGGCTACTGAGCTAATAATTTAAAATAAACTAAAGCAAATTAAACAGGAAAGTTAATATCACATCTGAAAGTCACAATACAAAAAAAGGATTGGAAAATATCTCAAATGAATACAGGCATTATTCTAAATGTTTCTAGGATGGGCATGGTGGCTCATGCCTGTAATCCCAGCACTTAGGGAGGCCAAGGCAGGCAGATCACGAGATCAGGAGATCAAGATGATCCTGGCTAACACAGCGAAACCCCATCTCCACCAAAAATACAAGAAAAAAAAAAAATTATCCAGGCATGGTGGCAGGCGCCTGTAGTCCCAGCTACTTGGGAGGCTGAGGAAGGAGAATGGTGTGAACCCGGGAGGCGGAGCTTGCAGTAAGCCAAGATCGGGCCACTGCACTCCAGCCTGGGTGACAAAGCAAGACTCCATCTCAAAAAAATAAATAAATAAAAATTAAAAAATAATAATTTCTAACTTTTTTAAAGGTGGGATTTCAATATGATACTTGGTTTAACTTAAGTTTCCTTTATCCTGTAGCTTTTCTTGACCTGGATATAAACATTTGGAAAGTGATAAATATATTCCTCGAGGGATGAATTTTAAAGCAAATTACCTATGCCAAATAATTTATCGTGTGTGAAAACTAGTCTCAATATTTAATTGCTGGCATTTGGGTTTGTTGCTCTCGTTGCGTGAGTTATGCACAGTGTTTTCTCCGGTTCCTTTCTTTGTCTCTGCCTCTTTTAATTCGACAGTCAGAAGCAAAGACTGTCACTTCACAGGGAAAAAGCAGACAAGGAAGTAAAACCACAGTAGTACGGATTCCATTATTGGAAAAATGTGATTAAGTGTAGACAGGTGTTGATTTTCTTCAACAAGTCAGTCTTCTTTTACTGTTAGTATGAATTAAAAGCTTAATCAAGATAAAATGCTTAAAATATTTATAAAAACAAGCATGCCTTATGTATTTTTGGAGTCATAAAAGTTGTCTGTTCATTAAAAAACAACCTTTTTTAATCCTAGTTATGTTATGCATAATATTTACCTTCAGGTATTAAAATCATTTAAAATAAAATCCTTTGTTTTTTTCTTTGAACTACTCCAAAACAGTAAGATTTTACTGTATTAAGCTTTCCAGGATATTATTGCCTGGAAATACTTCTTTTTTTTTCTTTACAGCTTTTGTATCTGTCTTTTTTCTTTTAATCACAGAAAAACATGTGTCTTTTGGTGTGGTGGCACAGATGTGTAGTCCCAACTACTCAGGAGGCTGAGGCAGGAGGATCACTTGAGCCCAGGAGTTCAAGTCCAGCCTGAGCAACACAGTGAGACCCCACCATCTCAAAAAAAATTGTCCATTATTTTAAAAGTTAAAATTCTAACTAAGTTTTAAAACATTTAAAAGATGTGGAGATCCGAACTTGAACCATAGGTGTGTGACAAAGTAGAGATATAAATTTATAAGGAATATTCCATTTAAATTTCAATTTATTTTCCAGGATTTAGGCAGTTAAAACACACAGATTTATCTCCAAATTTATTTTATTTTAAAATGATTGCACGTTGACTGTGACTACCAAAGTCGCTATTAGTTTTCTTCTCTGTAACCAAATAGAAATAACTAATTCAACCCGCAAGCTGAACTATACCTAATTAGTCAGAAACAAGTGCTTTTTAATTCCATTTGTAAAATGTCCAAGGGAAAAGAGTCCCAGTTTGCCTGAATAATCTGTTACTAAATTTCCTCCCTGCTCTTAATAGCTCTACCATAAAGAAGCCCTTCATTACAGTTCATTCAAATCTCTTAAGCCATAACTTAACCCTGTTTCTTCTCCTGGGATTGGTTGTGGTGAATTTATTGCCTTTGATTTTCACTTCTATCAAGACACGTGGATAGATTTATAGGTTGCTTTGGCTTCTTCCCGTTTGATAGCAATCATCAACCTGTGCCTATTTGTTCGGTAGGGACAATTATTTGAGCTCCATATGTGCCATACACATTCACAAATTCCACTTTTAAACTCAGTTTCTAAAACGGTTATGACCCGTAGGCCTGCTTTTCTGGTAAAAATTCATAAACCCTTGTACAAATTATACAAGAAATGCTCAAATACATTCTTACTGTAAAAGATTCAAAAATATAAAGTGTGTAGAATAAAACACTAGAGCATCCTTTCCTCTCCCCCACCCCATTTCATTTCCAGTCCTTTTACTGTGTACATTTTCCGTCCAATTCCTAGACATTCTGTCAGCGTGTTTTGAATTTTTTCCTCCCCAGACTTGATTAGGCCTTATTTTCTCTGTGTAGCACTGGAAGAAATGCAGATTCATAGACTCAAACAGACAGTTAAGCATCCGTCAAAAAAGACTCTTGTATCTTCCTGTGGAGGCTGGGCATTCGGGTCTAGTAGCTGCTTTTTTTTTTTTTTTTTTTTTGAGCGGAGTCTTGCTCTGTAACCCAGGCAGCAGTGCAGGGGCACGATTTCGGCTCACTGCAGCCTCTGCCTCCTGGGTTCAAGCGATTCTCCTGCCTCAGCCTCCCTGGTAGGTGGGATTACAAAGGCACACCACCACGACCGACTGATGTCTGTATTTTTAGTAGAGAAGGAGGTTTGCCATGTTGGCCAGGCTGGTCTCGAACTCCTGACCTCAAGTGATCCACCTGCCTCCGCCTCCCAAATTACTGGGATTACAGGCGTGAGCCACTGTGCCCAGCCAAGTAGCTGCTATTTGATCCAGACTTTGTGTCATACCTAAAAGTAACATAAAAACATGAGAAACAACATCTCGAGTCACATCGCTGGTTCATTGCATTCGGTGTCCAGCCTACGGTAGCTGGACTAGGACTCACTCATACAGAAAAGCATGATAGCTGTCCTCAGGAAAGCCCCACCCATCTCCCCAAAAGATCCTTGCTCAGCTTCCATTATCCTTGACATACTTGTTCCACTTAAATGCTCTTTCATAGCGTTGAGTGACCTTGGGAACGTCACATAACCTCAGGGGCCTCCTTTTTATCAGGTATGAATCAGATTTCCTGAATTTCCTCCATGCTTCCACATGTTCTTATAATCCTTATCTTCCTCAAGTGAAAGGCTAAAATATGCCAATGATATTATTAATAGTAAGAATATTCAAAAACACATAGCAAGTGTTCTCCCCTGGGAAATGTTTTGCCTTGTTTTCTTATTTAAAATATTAATCAAGAGACCTCGACACCAATGACTATCTAACGTTTGAAATCCACAACCTAGAATCGAATTCCTAGTCTGGGGCTGGAGAGAACCGAGGAGTCCGTACTAGGCTGTAAAGCCTCAGCCAGGGACTGCAACAACCAAGGGGAGAGGCTGGATCCTAGCGGAGGAGAAAAGCAAAAGGTCAAAGTTAAGAAAAAATGATCAACTGGCCAGGCGCAGTGGCTCATACCTGTAATTCCAGCACTTCGGAAGGCCGAGGCGGGCGGATTGCCTGAGCTCAGGAGTTCACGACCAGCCTGAGAAACACGGTGAAACCCCATCTCTACTAAAATACAAAAAATTAGCCGGGCGTGGCAGCGTGCGCCAGTAGTCCTAGCTACGTGGAAGGCTGAGGCAGGAGAATCGCTTAAACCCGGGAGGCGGAAGTTGCAGTGAGAGGAGATCACGCTGCTGCACTCCAGCCTGGGCGACAGAGCGAGACTCGTCTCAAAAATAAATAAATAAATAAATAAATAAATAAATAAATAAATAAATAAATAAATAAATAAAATCAAATCAACCAAGTCCCACAGCTGAGGCAAGGTCTTAAAAGAGAAAGAAAATAAGAAAATCACACCTCAAAAAAGACCAGAAACAAACTGGGCATGGTGGCTCCTGCCTGAAATCCCAGTGCTTTGGGAGGCCAAGGCAGGAGGATGGCTTGAGACCAGGAGTTCGAGACCAGCCTGGTCAAGATGGTGAGACCCCCCCGCCCATCTCAATAGCAAAAATGTTAAAATTAGGCAGCTGTGGTGGCATGCATCTGTCGTCCAAGCTATGTGGGAGGCTGAGGCAGGAGGATTGCTTGAGCCCACCCATGAGCTCAAGGCTGCAGTGAGTATCAAAAAACTAAAAAAAAAAAACCAAAAAAAATTAGAAACAGACTGGGGCTATCAGACTGGGGATGAAAGATAGTGCCCCAGTAGACGATACCAGACTGGCAGGGGTCTGTGTTGGTCATCTATTGCTGTATAACAAATTACTGCAAAATTAGCTGCTTAAAGGAGCAAATATTTATTTTCGTATACGCTGTCTGAGGGTCGGGAATCTGCGATGACCTGGCTGGATGGTCTGGGCCGGGGTTTCTCAGGCTGTTGGCTGGGGCCAGACTCTCTGAATTCTTGACTTTGGGCTGGAGAATCCACTTGCAAGCTCACTCGCAAGGGGTTGGCAGGAGGCTTCCTCTCCACACGGCCCCCTTTGTCGGTTTGCTCACAACATGGTTTCCCTAAGCAGAGACATCTGAGCATGAGACTGCTAGAGAGAGACCAAAATGAAAGCAACAGTGCCTTTATAATGGAATCTCAGGAACAAAAATCACTTTCTCTAAATTCTTCTGGTTACAAACACCAGCCCTAGCACACTGGGGCCATCTTAAGGGCTGGCTACCACGAGTCCTGGGTTGGGTTGCAGCCTATCTGTTTGGGAACAGCTTTACTGACATTAAGAAAAGGAAAACTCAGTGGGGACTTAAAACATGAACAAAAGCTCCACAGAGTGTGAGGAGCTGAGCTCAGGCTTAAAGGTAACTAGGGCTGGGGGCAGTAAACACGGGGAGGTGGATGGAATTATCTGCCTGAAAAAAATCAACAGAACAGAGCAGGAGTTGTCAAACTTCTGTAAAGGACTAGCTCATATACTTAAGGCTTTGAGCCGTATGGTCCCTGTTACAATTACTCAACTTGGCATTGTAGTATGTAAGCAGCCATAGACAAAATATAAATGGATACGCTGGCTGTGTTCCATTACAATTTTTATTTGGCTGGGCACGATGGCTCATGCCTGTAATCCCAGCACTTTAGAAGGCCAAGGTGGGTGGATCACAAGGTCAGGAGTTCGAGACCAGCCTGGCCGATATGGTGAAACCCCATCTCTACTAAAAATAAAAAAATTAGCTGAGCATGGTGGTGGGCGCCTGTAGTCCCAGCTACTTGGGAGGCTGAGGCAGGAGAATCACTTGAATCTGGGAGGCGGAGGTTGCAGTGAGCCGAGATCACGCCTCTGAACCCCAACATGGGCAACAGAATGAGATTCCATCTCAAAAAAAAAAACAAAAAACCTTTTATTTATGGACACTGAAATTTGAATTTCCATATATCACAAAATAATATTTATTGGATTCTTTTATACCATTTAAAAATGTGAAAGTTGTTCTTAGCCTACATGCCATACAAAAATAGACTGTGGCCAGATATGGCCTGTGGGCTGTAGTCTTTGGATTCCGGCAGCAGAATGAATGTGGATGGCCAAAGCTAAAAAAGATCTGATTGAAACAGGAGCCATATAGCAAAGTGCTGTTTTTCAAGATAAGTTTTAATCATAATAATATGGCGAATATTTGATGCTCTTCATCAAGTAATCAATCAAAATATGTAAAGTCCCTTAAAATCGTTTATAAGCAGCTTTAGGGGTGTTTCAGGAAATGGAACCAGACCAGATACGAGGTTTCATCAAAAATCGTATCTTCTTCTAAAATCAAAAATCCAGAGTTTTTTTTTTTTTTAAATAAAAACGCTATTGAATGTTTCATTTGATCATATTTACTTATTGAAGAGTTTTTTATTTTAAAAAAATTAAAAACTAAATTGACATATAAAGTAGTGCCCTCTTATCTGTGATTTTGCTTTCTGTAGTTTCAGTTACCTGAGGTCAACCACCACCGGAAAATCTTAAGATACTTTGAGAGAGAGAAAGGGAGAGAGAAAGAGAGAAAAATCATATTCACATAACTTTTATTACAGTATATTGTTATAATTGTTATATTTTATTATTATCATTGTCAAACTCTCATTATGCCTAATTTATAAGTTAAATTTTATCATAGGTATGCATGTATAGGAAAAAAAAACAGTATATATAGGGTACTGTACTATCCAAGGTTTCAGGCATCCACTAGGAAGGGTCATGTATCCCTGAGGATAAGTGGGAATGGGATTACTGTCATTAGGACAATGTATGTAATTTGGCTAAAACAAAGAAAGCCACAAGGATTTGAGATTAAGAATAAATATTAAAAAGACTGAAGTTTTGAGACCAGTGTGATTCCCCAGCAATAGAGATTTGAATTCCTGCATCAACCTTAGTAGAATTCTAAGTAACAAAATGGCGAAAGGATTCACTGATACAAGTTGTTGTGATGGCTTGGGCAGAAAGTTAGTGATGTCTGAACTCCTGCTCTTTTGAATTTTGTTTTATCCTTTAAAAAGATGAGAAATACAATAGAGAAAACATTATGCATATTATTTTTATTTCCCAAATTGGAAAAAAAGTAAATCAGTTTCTTTTAATGACTTCTTATAATTCATTTCAAGAACATATTGAATGTCTTTTTAATATCATCTCAGGGCAGTAACCAACCTCCTGTCTAGTATTAAAATGGGAGAGTTCCCTGAACTCCCTCACAGGACATGTGACGGGTATGGCTTGTCTGTTTGGCCGCTGTGCACTCAACCCCTTATGGGAGGGGGAGCACGCAGATGGGCAGGTGCAAGAGCCGAGGGGAGTACTTTTGGGCTCTGGCCCCACTGTAGCATCTAGGGGTGGACGCCTGCAACTCCCAAAGCCCCAGTGGATGTATTACAGTGCTCTTTTAGCTCTGCCATCCATCAATGGCTTAAGTATTAACAAACTCAGTGCCCTCTTGGTATCCGGGTCCTTGTCTGGCATCCAAGAAGAATCAGGTCACACAGACAAATTGAAGGAGGGAAAATGTGGGGGATTTTATTGCCAGATGGAGGTGGCTCTAAGCAGGATGGATGGGGAGCTGGAAAGGGGATGGAGTGGGAAGATGATCTGCCCCTGGAGTTTGGTGGCCGCATGGCCAATCTCCTCTCCAACCGTCCCCAACCAAATTACTCTCAGCTTCCAGAGGCTCCTTCTCTGCTCTCCTTCTCTGCTGTGCTGCTCTTCTGCTCATGGAGCCTGGGTTTGGGGTTTATATGGGTGCAGGATAGGGGGGTGTGGCAGGTCAAAAGGCAACATATGGATGCACAAACAGGAATACCTGTTCCCATTTAGGGCTGAAGGTTTCCAGTCTTGAAGGTGGGGCCTTTCACAGGCAACCACCCTCTTCTACCCAGTATCTCCTTGCCTCCTGTCCACATCAGTATCTTTCTTAACTGCTGATGGTCTCAAAGTCAAAGTTCTCCACATCATTCTCAGAGTAGACTGATAAGAAGTATTCTGAACTGGCAAAGTCACCACACACTGATGCCACCCCATTTCTCAGTCTGAATCCATCCTGATGCACCTATCCATTCAAACATCTACTATTGAGCTTCTGTTATTTTCCCAGCCCTGGGCTCAGTAGATATGATTTATGATTCTGTAAGAGCTTAGAAATTTGAACAAGGAAAAAAAAGGAAATTTGAAGAAGGAAATGAGACATAAATGCATAAACTGTTAAATAATACAAAATAGCAAATGATTAAGTGCTAGAACAGATACTAGGTACAACAATTGTTTAAATGTTCAGAGAAAGAGAATACTGAATGAAGGTATCTGAATATGGTTTAGGGGGAGATGAGACTTGCACCGGGCTCTAAACTATGAGCAAGGCAAATTCTGTGATTTAATTTGCTGTTACAGAGAGGTGACAGCCTTCCATGCTGGAGGAAGATGCTTCTCTCATCACTTCCAGGGTGAGAGCATCTATCCAGGGCAAATAGGATCTCATCTCAGCAAGGCTAATCCCAGCAAGAGCCCCTCATCTCAAGTAAGGTTTTCCTCAGTTGTACAGCCTGAGAAACTCAATTCATCAGTGTGCTTTGACATTAACACAAATGAAATACAGTGTATTTTTTCATTGCCTTAATCTTTGTGGTTTTTAAAGGTAACTAACAGCCAAACAATATAACATCCTTCTACTGATTAATAAATGAACCCCATGTTTGTTTTATATATATGTCTGCTAAGTAATAAATCTGTGTTATTAAATTAGGGGGAAAACAGAATTTGGAAAAATAGTTTTAATGGTTGTTGTTTAATTCCCTCAATCAGGGTGCTGCATTATAAGGAAAATACATTTCTAATAGCTGTGTAACATTCTTAATTCAGATAATCTGTGCTCACAGGTGGACAAAAGGACTGTTTAGATGTGAAGCCTGGTGCTGTTCTCGCTTTTGACATCCAGCAACCTGGCATAATATCTCAAAGACGTGAGATGAAGAGCTGAGCCAGAGTGGAGGACTCTGATTATAAAACTGCATGATCCTTGTCAGTTATCAGAAGCTGTTTTAGTTGGAGAGGCTATTGGAATACCCTGGGGAAAATCTCCTGATTCTTTATTAATTTCATTTTGATCAGAGGACACCCTGCTCTATAAACCAGTTTCCTTCTTATGATGGAGCACAACTAGGAAGAAAAGAAATGTACTTCTTTGAAAGGAAGATCATGAGAAGGGACACTCCCTTGCCCGAACTGCTAACAATCCATTAGAGAGCTGATAAAATCTGGCATTTTTTTATGATATCTGAGCTGGGATGAAGTATGGCAAGATGGGCTCTTCTATGTCATCATGGTATATGATGCTCTCAATTTTCCCACTCCAGCCTGTGCAGCCATTAGCCAAATGTCCTCCATCTCATTCCTCTTTCTGCCATGTTTTGACCTCTGGGAAATTAGGTCTGTTAAGACTTCCAGACATTTGTCAAAATGATAGTTCTGAACTGATTTAGATCAGGAAAGATGCACATAATTTTAAAGGATTTCTTTTTCATGTGTGATGAATTTATCCATAGTCTAACTGAATGGACAGAAGGAGCACTCATCATCAAGTAAAGAAAGAAACAATTTCACCAGTGGCACAAAGTCTCTCTCTCTCTCTCTCCATGTATGTATGTATGTGTATATATATATATATGTGTGTGTGTGTGTATATATATATATAATGCATCTAATTGCATAGCGAAGAGGCTTATACAAACTTAGTTCCTCTCTTTTAGGAGATGCCCATTCTGAGTGGAAACCATGTAAATAAAATAGGAACTTTAGCATAAAAGTAATAAAACAATACATGAATATGTGCTGCCTTATTTGCATCAAATTCAAGTTAAAAATGATTTAATGATAGCGATATCTTTTATCTTTAAATCACCTTTGACTTGACCAAATGGGGTAGGACTAGGAAAGTTGAGGGGGTCTAATTTCAATTCTAGTTGGGAAGAAGTCTTAAACTTTTTCTAATTGATGCATATTTTCACTGAACTGCATGCCTAAAACAGCAAGCTATCATTTGAAATGATCCTTTGTGAATAGGGCGTTTCTTAGAAATAAAGAAGAGATTGGGATTCAGAAGGTGTCAGAGCCCTGGGCTCTGTTGACCATGGAAGCCCTAGGCTTGCCCCAGGGACTCCTGGGAGCTGTGCTGCAGACTCTGTAGACTTCAGGGCTTCCTCTGTCAGTGAAGGTCCGTGCAGCACAGGCCAGGGGGGACTAGCGCCTAAGTTGGATTTGGCTGGTGATCCCGACAGGCAGAAGTTAAGGAGGGAAAGTGTGAGGAATGGAAGGCATAAAAGCCAAAGCCAATGCAATGTATGAGTTGTTTGCTGCTCTGCACACCTGAGGCTCATGTCCCACTAGAAAACCCCTGAGGACCCATGCAGGAAAGTATCCCACCAAAACATAGAAGCCTGAACATTCTCTATCATTCCCATCACCTCTTGCTGTGGGGTTGCTTCTGAAGACTTAAATCCCTTCACCTTCCCAACCACATGTCCTCAGCTGAGTGAGCTAGTGCAGCCTCAGAGAAAGTTCTGAGGCAGAAGGCACTGGAGGTCACATACTGCCACATACACAAGAACTGTCTGCCACACCTGCCGTTGAAATCAGGGCAGGTGGCAGGGCATGATGTTGGGCACTGCCCATGTCTGCTGGCCAATCTCTTGCAGATCTCAGCTCTACTTATGTCCACATTGGGTCTGCTTTTTCACAGATTCACCCATCCTGGAGCACTTAGGAGATGCCCCCATGAATTCCCTGGGTTCCAGATATGGTCTTCCAGGTTGCATAGTAGCAGGAACAATAAGCTGTTCATGATCATCAGAATTGATTTCTCATGTTCATATAGAAACTTCTTTTGCCTGCTGTTATCTCTTCTTGAAGAGACCAAATTGTCCAGACTTCAGACTTACTTTAGTTTCCATGGACATCTTACTGTGCCCAGGTTGAAGCAATGTTTTACTGAGAACAAGAATTTTCAATCCATTGGAGCTTAGACTGGCAGGATTGGTGAGTCACTGGGAGTAATGTTAAAAGGGTCAATCCTACTTTTACCCCTTAATTCTTGGACCCATGAAGTCTGACTGTCAGAGACACAACACTCTAAATCAGCCAGTAGCTCAGTGCATAGACTTCATCCTGAAGGACAGCATCCCCAAGCTCACACCCTTTTGGAACCTTCACTACATCATTCCAACATTCTTACTGCTTCCAGGTAATGGGATGTATATGGAGAGCCACTGTATCTCATACTTCCTTTGCCATAAATGGGTCCTCTGAGGCAATACCATGGTAACTGGGATCTGCTGCCTATAAATGAAGCACTCAGCACCCAAGCAGTAATGCTTGTGGATGTGCTGCAGGTGTGGAATGCAAACCCAAATCTGGCACAGATGGCAGTTCCAAAAAGACAAATCACTCCTCCTACCAGGGTTGAGTGTGCATGGCATAACTGCTCTGCCGTCAAATGGCTGGCAGCTCAAATGTATCCAAAACAGGGCCCCTGATATTCTGCCTCAATCTTCCCCACCTCAGTTAATGGCAACTCCATTCTTCCAGTTGTTCAGGACAAAAATCTGAGATAACCTTTGACTCCTCATTTTTCCTCATGTTCTACATCTGACCTGTAACAAATCATGTTGGTCCGGCTTTCAAAATATATTCAGAACATGGCTTCTCCTTCTCCATGGCCACCACCCCAAACTTACCCCTATCCACCTTCACCTGGATAGCATCCTAGTTGATCCTGTGCTTTTGCCCTCAGCCTGTTGGTGTCTATTTTCAACCATCATTCAGAGTGATCCTGTTTAAATCACAGCATGTAATTCCTTGGTTCAAAGCCTTCCAATGGCTCCGTGTCTCAGAGAAAAAGCCAAAGTCTTCACAAGGGCATATATACCTAGGTGATCTGAGTCCTTGTGGAAGACAGACTCTAAGGCGGTCTCATGATCCTCCCTCCTGGTATTCATGCTGCTGTGTGATCCCCTTCCTTGAGTGTGGGTGGAATCCATGGCTGCCTTCTAACCGATAGAATATAGCAAAGTGATGGCTGTTTCTCTTTTGATTACATTATCTAACATTCCTTCTTGCTAGCAGACTCTCTCCCTCTCTCGCTAGCCTTAAGAAAGCAAGCTGCCATGTTTTGATCTGCCTATGGAGTGGGCCATGTGGCAGGAAATTCTGTGCAGCCTCTAGAAGCTAAAGGTGGCCTCTGGCTGATACCCAGTAAAACAGTCTTAAAGCTCTCAATTCTATAGCTGCAAGCAAGTGAATTCTGCCAACAACACGAATGAACCTAGAAGACAACCTTTCCTGGTTGAATCTCCAGATGAGACTGCAGCCTATGCTACATCTTGATTGCAGCCTTGTGAGACCTGAGCCCAGGGCCCTGTGATGAATCCCTGACCCATGGAAACTAAGATCATAATCAATGGGTATAGCTTTGAGCCTCTCCGTTTGTGGTAACTGATTATGCAGTGATAAATAAGTACCGCAGTCCTACTACTTCTCTGATCACATCTCCTTCCCCTCTTCCCTTTCATCCGCTCTGCTTGAGCCTCACAGGCCTCTGCTGTGTCTCAAAGGGGCCAGGCACACGCCCATCACAAGGCCTTTACACTGTTGTGTTCTCTCAGCTTGGAATGCCCTTCCCCCAGATGTACACATGGTTTTGTACTCACTGATTTCTTGTTTTCACCCAAAAGCTGTCTTATCAGCAAGCCTTCCCTGGCCACCTTATCTAAAGCTTCCCATCTCCCTCTCTCCTTTCATTACTTTCTTCCCTCCTTTATTTATTTATTTATTTATTTTGCCCTTAGCATTTATTGTCCTCTAACTTACTATGTATTTTAATGATTTATCTTGCTTCTTGTCTATTTTTCTCTCACTAGAATGATAGCTCCACTGGAATGGGGATTTTGGTCTGTTGTGCTCCCTGTTGTATTTTGTGCCCAGTGCGTCCAGTCAGCGTGGCTGTGTGAGTCTTTGCCGCCACGCTGAGTTGCTCTGCAGCAGGCACAGATTTAGAGGACATCTAGGCTTAGTCGGGGTTGGAATGTGATGAGGAGATTGAAAAGGCAAGAGGGCTCTGCACGTTTTCCAGGGAGTGGTTATGGTGCTGGATCATCAAGCCCAGGAGGGAAGTGAGGATGTGAAGGAAGCAGGGCATGACAGAGAGGTAGGGGCCAGTGGCTCGGAGGTCTCATTAAATTCAGGGAACTCGTAAGGTGGGCTGACTGGATGTGCTGAAGGATAGGAGGTAATTGCTGGAAAGAAGATGTTTGCACTCATAATATTGGGAATGTGCTTGGTGATAACAAGGTCTAGGGCATGCTTTGTGATTGGGTGGTTGAGGTGAGATGGAATAAGAGATTATTGGCTCTAAAAGATTAAGGAACTGAATGACCAGGGTGTTAGATGGAACATTTATTAAATTCTGAAATCTCCAAGAATGATGGTAGGGCTGAGAACGGAGTGATTCAAGTGTTCAATTCATCAAAAAATGAGAGGAGATAACAAAGAGAGTGGTGATGGATAGCTCAGATCTAGGAAGTTTCTACGGGGGAAAAGCAACCTTCACCTGAACATTGTGGGAAGCACAATCCTTGGGGTGTAGACTAAGGTTTCCCTTAGAACAGGGATCAGGAAACCACCACCCCTGGGCTAAGTGTGGCCAACCCCCAGGTTTTGTAAATAACGTTTTATTTTAACACAGCCACACTCATTTGTTCACATATTTTCTATGGCTGCTTTGGTGCTAGAATAACAAAGTTAAGTAATTGTGTCAGGGGCGTTCAAACCAGAGTGACTCAATCTTGAATAAGACCTCGGTAAAACAAGGCTGCATTCTCAGGAGGTTAGGCATTCTTGGTCACAGGATGAGATAGGAGGTCGGCATAAGATACAGGTCACACAAGACACGGGTCACAAAGACGCTGCCAATAAAACAGGAGGCAGTAAAGAAGCTGGCCAAAACCCACTAAATCCAAGATGGCGACAAAACTGCTCATTATACACTAATTATAATATATTAGCATGCTAAAGACACTCCCACCAGCACCATGACAGTTAACAGATGCCATGGCAACACCCGGAAATTATTCTATATAGTCTAAAAAGAGGAGGGAGCCTCAGTTCCTGGGAAAATCCCACCTCTTTCCTGGAAAACTCATGAATAATCCAGTCCTTGTTTAGCATACGATCAAGAAATAACCATAAAAATAACCAACCAGCAGCCCTCAGGGCTGCTCTGCCTATAGAATAGCCATTCTTTTGTGTTCTTTACTTTTCCAATAAACTTGCTTTCACTTTACAGACTCACCCCGAATTCTTTCTTGCACAAGACACAAGAACCCTCTCTTCGTGTCTGGATTGGGACCCCTTTCAAGTAACAGTGACAATGGAGATGATGTGGCTGCAAAGCCTAAAATATTTACTATCTGGCCCATTACAAAAAAAATGTTTTCTGACTCCTGAGTTAGAGCAAGAAGCGGAATGGAATATTTAGGTGAGAGGTTGAAGATACACTGGGACTTTATTGATGATGAACTATGAATTGCAAAGGGACATTTTGGAATACTTTGGGAGGATGGAGATGGGTGGGAATGAGGTGAGATTAGAGAATATTCAGAACAATCTGGCCAATGGTGGTGATACTGAGACATGGACTCTGAGGGTGACTGAGGCAGCTGGGTAGGTGGAAGGCTTGATGGGCTGAACTGCCGGTGGGGGGGCTCTGCTTTGAGGGAGGTGCTGAGGCAGCCCGGGAGCCTGCACAGCTCAAAGCTTTAGAGAGGTTGACTTGCCCTCAGCTGATGCCTGGGATCATGCAGCTGGGAACATCTCTGGGGCTGCGGTTCCTGGGAACGCTGGCCGGTTTTCTAGATGATAGAGGAAGAGAAGGAAAGAAAGAGAGAAAGAAAGGTAGGCAGGCAAACAGGCAAGCAATAGAAATAAAAGCAAAAATGACAACACTGTGTTCATATACATTAGTTCAAGAAATTCATAAACCATATAAAATATTGGCATGCCTTATCATATTAAAAAGCCTCTTTATGACCTTTGATGATCAAAGACAGAAATATTATCAGCGCTCAGGCCTATTCTGGGTCTTAAAACTCTGTGGTTCGGTGACAGCCAGATACGTGGCTGTCTTATTCCCTTTAAATGTATTGTCACTGTCATTAACTACCCACATCCTAAACAGGGCTTAGAGTGCTTCTTTCAAACCTGCCGGGGCTAGCATCAAAACTCTTGCAGAGTAAATGAGTAACACTTGGCCGCTGGCTAACCCTGGCAGGCGGAACTGCTCTCCCTGTTTCTGCCACAGGCAGCTTTTCCCCATCTTCCATGAGAACGATGCGGGAAGGCGTTTCTCTTCCTTTCTTTCCACTCTGCTAAGATCTGTGCTCCACTGCTCCAAGTCCTCCTCTCTTCTTGCTTCCCATGAGGATGTACCATTTTGTTATACCCCCAGAGAAACTTAACCCAAAATCTCAGTAGGTAACTGCCAATTCTAGAATACTCCACCAGTTAATGACTGCATTTTAATGCATTTCGTTTTTTTAAGGGTAGAATAAACCCCCTCCCTTCTCTTTCAGTGGGGGAGCTGCCTGCTGAATTTGCATACTGTTAAATATTTCTCATAGTTGCTGCCTTTAGCAAAGGTTTTTCCCTTATTCATTTCTTTATACCAAATGGCCGCCCCACCCAGGAAAAATAAAAACAACATTCTGAAAAGGAAATTTAATAAGAATTTTGAGCACAGTTGATACGGTTTCATCCTAGAACCCCCGACATCCGCAGGGAAGAAACCTAATTTAAGGGTAGAGAGTAAAGTAACTCTGATAGCCAAACGTTCTGAGAGCCAAAAATGACATCTAAAAATAATATTGGTAAATGTACCCAGAGGCTATTGCATGATGGGTGCCCACACGGGAGCAGGGCTCCAAGCATCTGCCTGTGCCTCGGGCTGCTTATGTTTATTGGGCGAAAATAGCAACCGCATTCTTTCACCTAAGGCTTCCACCATCATTCCCCTCAGCCACAAATGTAACTCCCAACCTAAGGATCAGACTGAATCTCTCACAAAGGATGTCCTCCATCCCCTTCGTGGGCAAGCCCGCCCTTCGCTGCAGGGCACTGTCCCTTCTTTTTGGAGCCAATGAATTTCTGCCATCATTCTTCTAGCCGCTGTCTCTTGTGTTATTAAATGTATTTTTCTTTATTTCCTCATTTCTGTGTGTTTTCTCTACCTTTCCTGCCTCCATGACTTTGGGCTTTGGAACCCCAGAGGAAGAGCAGTTAATTCTAGTGTGGGAGCTCTTGGGAAGACTTACATCCAGGGAAAGTCAACAGTGAAGTCAAAGTCACAGAGACAGTGCACTTGGCATGTTCTGAGCCCTATAAGCAGTTTACTGGGACTAAAGCAAAGGATATATATCACGGGTCAGGCCAGCCTTTACCCTAGAGGCAGTGGTCAACTGTGAAAGAGTTTATGTCAGTGATCCAGCTAAATCTATGCTGTGGAAAAAATTATCATTCTATATGGAGATCTGTAATTGTTATCTATGGCTGCATAACAAATTATCCCAAGATTTAGAGACTCAAAATCACAAAAAGTTACTATCTTAAGTTTCTGTGGGTTAGGAATCCAGCACAGGTAAGCTGGATGTCTCTCTTCAAAGTCTCTCCCAAGGCTGCAATTAAAGTTTCAGCCAGGGTCACAGTTCTCTCAAGGCTTGATGAAAGGAAGATCCAGTTCAACATAACTCAAATGGTGGTTGGTAGGATTCAGTTATTCCAAGGCTTGGACCGATGGCCTTAGTTCCTCACTGGCTGTAGCTAGGAGGCTACCTGGGTTCCTTGACACTATGGGCTTCTCCGAATAGAAGCTCACAATATGGCACCTGGCTCCACCAAGAGTGTGCAGGTAAGAAAGCAAGAGACGGCAAGTAAGACAGAAGCCAGTCTTTTTGCAACCTACTCTCAGAAGGGACATTCTATTGTTTTCAGTGTATTCTGTTGATTTGAAACAATTCACTACTAGCCCACACTCAAGGGGAAGGGATTACACAAGGACCTGAATACAAGGACGCAGAAATCACTGGAAGTTGTCAAAAAAGAATAGGAGGAGAATCAGGAGAGAATGATGTCTGCAGGCCAAGGAAGAAGAGGATTTCAAGGAGTGGAAAGTTGTATGTGGCGCAGAGGTGGCAGTGCCCTCCAGACAAAGGCTACCAGGAAGACACTTGGAGTTGAACAAGTTGGGCTTATCTCTTGTTGCAGGCAGGGAAGACACACACCAGCATAATTATGGCGTGTCTCAGTAAGGTGTGTGACAACCTATTATAAGATCTGGGCTGGCTGGGCGCGGTGGCTGACGCCTGTAATCCCAGCACTTTGGGAGGCCGAGGCGGGCAGATCACGAGGTCAGGAGATCGAGACCATCCTGGGGAACACGGTGAAACCCCGTCTCTACTAAAAATACAAAACATTAGCCGGGTGTGGTGGCGGGCACCTGTAGTCCCAGCTACTTGGGAGGCTGAGGCAGGAGAATGGCATGAAGCTGGGAGGCGGAGTGTGGGAGGAACAATACAGTTGGCTCCCGGAACTGAAGCCAGAACAAACCGGTTAGGAAAGTCCCTGCCAGAGGTCATAAACATGTCAGAAGAGTAACTGAAATAGCTCTGATGGCGGGAGATGGCGGGAACCAATCAATAACAGCCAACTCGCACTGTTCAAATATCAACCAATCCCAAGCCTGCGTCGTTCAAAAAGACCCCTGTGACTCTGTACTTGTTTACTGCTGACTATAAAAGACAGTTCCTGACCCTCCTCAGGGCTCTCGCCCGACACTCGGTCTGGGGTCCAGGTTCGAACCTGCAATAAAGATCCTTGCCGCTTGGCTTTGACTGCAGTCTCTGGTGGTCTTCTTTGGGGAATAAACGGACTGGGTACAACAGGAGCTCGCAGTAAGCCTAGATCACGCCACTGTACTCCAGCCTGGGCGACACAGCGAGACTCCATCTTAAAAAAAAAAAAAAAAAAAAAAAAAGATCTGGGTTTTGGTTGGGTGATTTAGAGGGTGTCTGAGGAAGCAGGGGCATACTCCGAATTTGGTACTTTCAGGAGTACAACAATTCTATGATTGGGTGTCTCAATAAATCTTATGCGTAGAGAGGGAGTTAGAAAGAGGATAAAATTGTAATTGGTAAAGTAGCAGTCAGTCATTTTGGCTGGGAGAGGGGTGTTTGGTATTTTGTGGGTGACACAGTGACCTTACTTTTATCTGTTCTTAGACAAAATGACAAATTGGCCTTGCTTTGACTCATTTTTACCACAGTCTCAGGTTAAGCTTGTTTGAAGCTGGTATTCTGCGAAGTTGTTTACGTCTAATAGGAAATTAACACATCTTAGCTGTGGGATATGATGAAGTTTCTCTTCAAATAGCCTGACCAATCCTTTATTCTTCAATTCACAGTAATCCCCCTCCCCACTCCACCCCTTTTCCTCTTTTTCTCTTTTCTGCCTTTGTTATAAGCCACAGTACCAGGCTTATCAGTACCAGCTCACATTCCTTTCCTTATTTGGAAGGAGACTAGCTCTCTAGCTCATTGCAGACACCCCTTCCCCTTTTCCTTTTCCCTCTCTCCCTTAGGTGCCCACCTTATCTAAAAAAAGTTCAAATGTCTAGCCAACCAGGATTAGTTCAGATTGTGCAACCCAACCCCAGCCAATGGGGAGAGGGTACAGGGGCAGGACTTACATCAGGAATAAAGGCTCCATGCCCCTTTGTTCAGGTGTGCTTTCATGGCGACTGGCCAAGGAGAAGCACCCCTCTGCGTAGAGGTAAAATTGCTTTGCTAAGAATCCTTTGTTTCAGTGTTCAGTCTGCCTAGGATTTTGAGTGCTATTCCCAACACTAGCTGTGAGCGCCAGGCCCGTTTTGGAACGTCAGGCGTCAGGCGTTGCTCTTTTTCTCCATTCTCAGTGGTCAAATAAAAAGAGGCCATTGATAGGCAAATAAGACAAGTAGTGGTTAAGAATAGGACTCTGCAGCCAGCACTGAGTTTACAATGGTCTCTATCTCATGGTCTGTTACGAGGATTCATGAGTTAAAATACATGTGAAGTATTTAGAACAAAGTTGGCACCTAAGTACTGTACAAATGCTGATGATCAGTATCATATACGATCCTTGAAGGAGCAATTTCGTTAGAGTGGGAGAAGGGAGAAGGCAGACTGCACTGATCAGAGATGAACAGTGGTTGACGAGGTAAGGTCGGCATGTCCCCAAGACCCCGTCAAGAGGAATCTTGACAGGGAAATCCGGAAACCAAGCAGAAGAGGAAGGGAAATGGCTTATCCAGGTCAGCATAGAGCAATGCTTCCCAACGTGTGTTAGAAATGCAAAATCTCAAGCCTCACCCCAAATTTGCATAATCTGAAACACTACGTTATAAAAAGCCTTAGAGGTGGTTCTTTTTTTTTTTTTCCTGAACAACTTTGTTGTAGTATACTTGACATAAATTGCACCTATTTAAAACACACAATTTGGAAGTTTTACCACACGCCCACACCGTAAACCGTCACCACAGTCAAGACAATGAACATATTTGTCACCCTTGGTAGCCCCTCAATCCTGTCTCCCTAGCCCTACCCTCCCCAGGTGGTTCTGATACTAAGATGTGAGGATCAAAATTAATTGTCATTAAGAAGTCCTAGAGTTACAGCTCAAAAACCAGTAACAAAGATGAAATCCTAACAGCGAGGAAAGGAAGGAAATAGGAGATAAGCAGCAAGATCAGTGTCTGCAAAAGGCAGCTTGGCCTTACAGAGTGGGTGCTCCTTCTCTTTCTCCAGGCAGCCTGTTCAGGAAGCAGTTGGGGCCACCACTCACACACTTCTGCCTGGAAAGTGTTTCAACTTCATGTCTCTGATCATGATATTTTCTGTCTCAAAAAACCTTTCATGGATTCCCTTTGCTATAACACGTAGTAAAAAACAAAAAAGGAGTCAAACAGCAACAAAACTTTCTTAGCCTGGCTTTTTGACATCATGCAATCTGGCTTCATTTGCCCTTCCAATGTAACCTCTCATCATTTCCACTCCAGATTGTTTGCTCTGATCCTGTACCATGGGTTTGCCCCTGGTTCTGCATAATGAATTGCCCCTCCGGTTTCTCTTTCCTGGCTGGACCTTACCTTAACCCCCTCCTCAGTGCTCCCCACTCCTCGATGTGATTAATACCGGTCTATTTAAATGCTACCATTTCTTGGTGCCCCCTGATCACACATCTGGGAATCATCTGGCTTTGCTCTGAATGTTCGTATCAGAGATGGTGTCATTCTTGTTGAAAGTGGCAAATTCTTAAAGGTAGGGATTGTGTGTATCTCATCTTTGCATCTTAGTACCTACCACACTGGAAAATAGGGGAAATTCACTAAATGTTTGCGAATGAGTGAATGGATGATCATGCGAATGTGACTGGAGCTATTTGTCTTTCATTTAAACAACTGTATTAGGAGGTCAGGGTTTCTCAACCCTAGCACTTTTGATATTTTAGGCTGGATCATCCTTCCTTTTGAGGGCTGTCCCCTGCATTATTGGATATTGAGCAGCTTCTCTGCTGTCTGCACACCTGATGCCAGTAGCACTGCCTTCCCAGTATGACAACCAAAGATATTTCAGGCATTGTCAAATGTACCCTGTGTGTGTGTCTGTGTCTGTGTGATCAGTTGGGGGTGGGGAGGAGTGCGCAGGGAATGGCCCTGGCCCTGGTTGAGAATTTTTTTTTTTTTTTAGACGGAGTCTCTCTCACTCTGTCGCCCAGGCTGGAGTGCAGTGGTGCCGTCTTGGCTCACTGCAACCTCTGCCTCTTGGGTTCAAGCCATTCTCTGCCTTAGCCTCCAGAGTAGCTGGGATTACAGGTGCCCACCACCACACCTGGCTATTTTTTATTTTATTTTATTTTATTTTTTTTAAATTTTTAGTAGAGACAGAGTTTCACCATCTTGGTCAGGCTGGTCTGAAACTCCCGACTTCATGATCCACTCGCCTCTGCCTCCCAAAGTGCTGGGATTACAGGCGTGAACCACCACGCCCGGCCGAGAATCTTGAACATAATGGTTTTCCTATAAAATATTCATTAAGAGAAGGAAAGTGACAACGATCTATTCAGGTTAAAAAAAGGAAGGAAAATATTTAACACCTGGAACCCTTCCTCAGTCCTAGGAAACTCTGTACTTTTCTAAGTGGATTCCTCCCATTTTCCCTTCTCCCTTCCCTTCTCTGCTGCATAGTACTTTATTGTAATACACTGTCAATCAATCCGTGCTAACATCAAAGGAAAACACATCACGAACCAGAGTAGCAAAGCTTTAAGAATGGAATGACTTTAAGTAAGTGGGTATTTTGAAATAAGGTGTCCTGTAATATTCCTCAAACTGAGCTATGTAAGGTACTGCTTACTTTATCTCCTGATAATGCCTGCTGTGTATGATATATGACCATCTGTCCTCAGCAACTGAAGATGGTAAATCACTTCCCTGCATTTGTTATGAGATAAGACGTTTACCATCTTGACTTCATGTGGACAAGTTCTGAAAGTGACAGTCAGAAAATACTGATTCATGCTCCATTTTTCTGAGCGATCTAGATCTTCACAATCTTAAGTATTTCCTCCTTCATCTTGTGGGTCCAGTCTTGTTTGAATACATTCATTTTCTTCCTCATTACAATATGATATATGGTGTTCATTTGGCAAGTCAAATTCAATGAACGATTTGTTCAATGGACTATTAAAATAAAATAACGGCTTGTTACCCTCAGCCTCTCTTAGATGGCTCTATGTCCTCAGCGTACCACCCTCTGACCCCACGTTCCACCCTCCTCTACTAGAGATAGGGTGCTCCTCTCTCCTTTATAGCCTCTTCTGCCCACTTCTCTCTTTTCATTTTCAATCTATTTTTCACTGACATTTTCCTTTGATCCCTTTATGCTTTACAAACCCTTTGTCTCCGTTGTTATACCTAGCTTCTCTCTGTTATGTGCTTCAATTTCAAATCACTGGGAACACAAGCTGTATATCACTGTTTCCCTCCTTAAGTCACAAAAGCAAAGGGAAATGAAAAAGGAAATCGTCATTCTGCCTGAGTGAAACGTTATTCCTGCAGTTAGTCAGTGGGTTCGTTGTTTAAAACCAGCTGGAGTGAACACTGGACATGATCATGTCAATGAGAGAACTTCTGATGCAAATGAAAAGCATATGCTTGGGGGAAATAGCCTGGAAAAATATGGTAAGATGCCCATCAGTAGGAAAACCAAACTGGTACTCTCATTGTTTTGAAATTATAACAATACTTAGCTTTCCACAGAATAGTAGAGTGTTTCCTTCACATACTGACTTTGGATTTATGTATTAATTCTGAATGGGTCTCAAACATCTGGGAAGTATCTTTGATTTTGGTCATTAATGAGTGGTAAGGGATTCAGCTAGCTGAAGTCAGAGTGCCTCTAGAAAGTCAGCCCCCATGTGAAGGATTCTGCCATTTCATGCAGTCATGTGTGTCTTTATCCATCTGTTTCTTTCTCTTGTCCTTAGGAGGAGTATCTATCACTGGAAATGGCATAAACCCTATGATATGCAGAAATGGACATATAACCAGAAATGTGGATTTGAATGTATACATAATAGCAATCTAGCAAATGTTACAAACCAGTTCTGTGAGCAGTGATCCACTGTTCATCCCTAGAAAAGCATGAAGCTGTCTCCCAGTGGCCCCGTTTTTTGAACTCTCTTATTGCCTTGTCACCTTCCCTGATTACATATGCAGCCTGCAGAACCTAGAAGGAAAGATATTCCAGGTTCTTACTCCCGACCAGAAAGTCTTTTCAAGACAAAACAAAAAAACACTTATCTCTTCTAACCCCAGGGAAGCTGAGAGCTTGACAGATGAGCGAGTTTAGAAAGGCAAATGTGGTTTGCCTAAGACTGAAAGGTGATGGCAACTTTTGCAAATATGGAATGAATTGCATACTGGAGCTGATCAGAGAACTAGAGGGAAAATAGGGAGACTTTATGAATTTCTCCTGAGTAGATCTTCACAAGGGCCTCAGCATCTCACTCAATACGAATTCCCTAAATAGCAAATGTACACAAATTCATCCTGCAGTCCAAAATTCATTTTCCAAAACCAAATAGGAATAATTTTGAATATCTATAACTCTATTATCTACTAATAAAAATGAAGATATTTTTGGACATTTTTTAAACTAGGCTGATTTCTTAAAATTTATAATTTCATAATATAGAGAGAAGTGTATTTCTATCAAAGATAACCTCATCTTTATTATGACACTGACATTTCTCTTCATGAAGAGGAGCAAGATAATGCCAATAGTATTTTAGCCTTTCTCCCTTATGAACTCTGAATTCATAAAGATAAATGTCATAAACAGAGATCAGCAATCATGGGGCATATATTACCAGGGATTTCATTTTGATCTGGCAGGAAGTATTGCTTTGCAATATTTTAGAAATTGTTATAAAATGTTGGAGGTTTTTTGCTTTTAATGTTAGCTTTTCAGCAGGTGTAGTATTTTCTTTCTCTATTCTCATATGACCCTTGTTCCTCTCCTTTTTCTTTATTTGAATCAGATTTTTTTTGTGAGGCCATATCTCTATCAGGTGCTTATACATATTCTATTTTCTACGTCTTTCCTCATTTTCAGTCATAATGGATCCTTAAATTGCAATCGTGTGGGAAGCAAGATTCCTGGTCTACAGTCGCTGATAGTCTTTCTGATATTCTGAGGTAAAAATCTGGTGAATTATTAGATCTGGAAGTAAGACAGGTAATACAGCTACCCGGTTTAGGCTCTTATAGACTTTGAAGTCCTTTGTAGGAACTCAGAGAAGCCCTGAACACAGCACGGGTAATTTGGCATGTGCTGCTCTATCGTTCAGAGTCATGGCTGATCACGTAATGATTAATCCAGTGGTTATGCAGAGAGCAGAGATGAGGACAAGTGTGTGACCAGGACTTAAAACCACTAAACCAGAGCACAGGGAAATTGTATCAGAAACTCGAGTGCACAAAAGGATAACTTTGAGACACTGGTATAATGTCAACAAACCGCTGAACGGTGAGGAAGGACTTGTGCTAATTGTACTGTTGTAAATGAGATTGACAGTAGCAGAGTAGGCAAAAGATGCTTATGGAAAGCTATTACGGTTCATAAAGATTCTTCAGAATTTGCCATTATGAATAAATAACCAACCAGCTTGGCTCCTGAGAAAGCCCAGGAGCAACACTGAATCATTATTTATTTGGAAATACACTGAGGAGCTGGGTGAAACAGAAAGACTTAGAGGGCTGTGAAGGTTCTGAATTGTGGGAAAGAGAAGGTATTAAACCTCCTTCCTCATCATCTGTTACAGTGTTCTGTGACTCCACCTGCTATACAGAAAAAACGCTGATCCCTAAGTCCATCAAAACAAAAAATAGTGTATGATCAAAGAAGTCTTTCTAGGGCAGTGAATGATTATGAAACACTAAAATAACAATTGTTAGCTAGAAGCGACTTTAGAGATCCTTTCAGCCTTTTGTGAGGAAACAAAGGTGCAGGGAAGTTAACTAACATGTATCAAATGCATACCATTAAAAAGACAACCATTTAAAGCCTCTGAAAAAGTTCTGAAGAAAAAGAGCAAGTAGAGGAACATTTATTTAAGAGAAATCTATGAAAATTTGGTTAAAAAAAGGTGCGTCTGTGGTATTTGCGCCAAGGCCATTCTCTCTTCCCTCCTCCCTGCTCGGTAACGTGGAAACTCCACTCCACATCGCTGCAGCCAAGAACACAGGGTTCTCTTTCCCGCCAGCTCCCCGTTGGTGGATTTTCTTCCCAGAAAGAGGACATCGGCTTGTCTCACCTTGCCCCTAGCTGCCTGTTGATGAGGCTTGGTCCTGGGCAAGTGTCCTCAAGAGGTGGGGGCTCCCTTGGTCTACCCAGCCCTGATTCCCAGATGGGGCTTCACCTCAGACACAGCTTGCTGAAAAAACTAGGGCCCTGAAAACCCTGCTCCACCTCTTGAGGCAGTGGTCCTGTGTGCTAAGGGAGTAAGCTGAGAAAATCTCAGCTGCTTCCCCCGTTCCTCCCCTATCCCCAGTCCAGCAAGCACTCGGCTGCTACAGCAGGGGGGCTAGAGGTTGCATTATTCCCACCCCAGTTCCAGAGCCCTGACTTAGAGATTCTCCCTGGAAGAAGCAGCATATTATAAAAAGGATAACTCCTAATCTCCTCCCAGTTTGCAGCAGAGCATGAAGAAGTTTAAACCTAAGTGTGCTTTCAAGAACAGTAGAGGCTGTGTTGAGGCAACTGAGAGGAAATTCAAGATACAGACTAACTTCTTATGCCCCCAGGGGATCACTGAAAACAATAGAGCAGTCCGGGCGCTGTGGCTCACGCCTGTAATTCCAGCACATTGAGAGGCTGAGGTGGTTAGGAGATCCAGACCATCCTGCCTTACAGGGTGAAACCCCGTCTCTACTAAAAATACAAAATTGGCCGGGCGCGGTGGCTCAAGCCTGTAATCCCAGCACTTTGGGAGGCCGAGACGGGAGGATCACGAGGTCAGGAGATCGAGACCATCCTGGCTAACAAGGTGAAACCCCGTCTCTACTAAAAAATACAAAAAACTAGCCGGGCGAAGCGGCGGGCGCCTGTGGTCCCAGCTACTCGGGAGGCTGAGGCAGGAGAATGGCGTGAACCCGGGAGGCAGAGCTTGCAGTGAGCCGAGATCGCGCCACTGCACTCCAGCCTGGGCAACAGAGCAAGACTCTGTCTCAAAAAAAAGAAAAAGAAAAAGAAAAAGTAAAACCATAGAGCAATAAATCAGCAGTTATTAGTGTTTAATAGCTGGGCATGGTTAGGGGAAAAAGAGAAATAGAGCCCTACCCAAACCACGGTCATTCCAGTGTGATTTTTGTAAGTTAAGATGTATATGATAAACCCTACCACAATCACTAGGAAAAAAGAAACTTTAAAGTATAATATGGCAAAATTTGCCAGGCGTGATGGCTCATACCTGTAATCCCAGCACTTTGGGAGGCCGAGGTGGGTGGATCACGAGGTCAGGAAATCGAGACCATCCTGGCTAACACGTGAAACCCCGTCTCTACTAAAAATACAAAACATTATTCGGGCGTGGTGGCGGGCACCTGTAGTCCCAGCTACTCGAGAGGCTGAGGCAGGAGAATGGCGTGAAGCTGGGAGGCGGAGCTTGCAGTGAGCCGAGATCACGCCACTGCACTCCAGCCTGGGCAACAGAGTGAGACCCTGTCTCAAAAAAAAGAAAAAGAAAAAGAAATAAGGAAACTGATATTCACAGAAACTACGTAAACTAGCAAAGTCTTGCTGTTCTTTTTACTGAGAGTCTGGTGCTATTCCAGCTTCCCATAGCTAAAGGTCACATACCTCAGCAATGGTTAACAGAAAGTAGCCCAGACCCAAGTACATAGGTACCCTTAGTGTAATATTCATATTAAATGGAAATTTTTAACAATATGCAAAAGAAGGAATACCTTCAAGTCTAGAGAAAAAATACATCTTCAATTGAAACAATGTTCTCAATGTATTACTTCAATTTATTTATGATTCTTGGTCCCTGCTTAGTGGACTACAGAAGGGCAAAGAACACCCTCCTAAAAGCTGAAATTTTCAAAGCACTAATTTAATTCCTGTGAAGAGTAATGTGTTTTGAGCCTGCGTGTCTTCACTACTTATTTATTTAGCTGAATTGCAGATCAGCTTAAAAAGTCCATTAATGGTGAAATAACCTCTTTCAGAAGGGCAATTGTACAAAATGTGTCAGTACTTTTATAGAGAATAAAATGCCTAACAAGAAGATTTGCCTTGGAGATTTCTGAAATTCGGGCTGATAGCAGCAACACGCATCTGCTGGTGGGATCCAACAGGTCAGCTCCCTCGCAGCTTTCTATGGTTTTCTTAAGAATGACTCAAAGGGCAACAGGCAGGCCCTAAGGCAAGGGGAATAAGGGAGCTGAGGGAAGTGGGACACTGCTTTTTGGATGCGAGGAGGGTCACCCAGAGGGGACTTCCCTATCTGATTGTGCTGTCTCTTTCCTCCCCATCCTGGGAAATGAACAAAGAGTCACACAGAGCATCATTGTCAAGGAAGAGAACAGAGCCTGCACCTAAGAGCAGAGAAGCTGTGAATTCGACTTGGTTCTTCCTAAAGTAGGTCTTGGGCAAGAACTCTTATTGTCCCAGGCTAGCGTTCAAAGTGTAAATCACTGGTTTCTGTTTAAAGACACAATATCATGCTTTAAGACAAAATATCATGTATAATAAGTATAAGAACTATATTTCAGGGCCGCCTGTCAAAAGTATCTTTTTGTGAAACCATGGGTGGCCTGCAAGAGTGGATTTCATGAGAGCAGCTCTCCTTGTAGGGAAAATACATTTTTTACATCACAGCTTGAACAACATGGCTATTCTTTTTAAGGTTCTTGGAATGTTGAATGTAATGCAGTCTTCTGCAAAGAGGGAAGCAAACCCTGGGGAGACCTGATGAAATACCTGTGGAAGTATTTGTCTGAGAGATTCAGGCATTTGGCATTTTCCCAGGAAAGTCAGTCCTCTAACTGCTGGTCAGTCAGGTTTCCAACCTAATACTATCCCTGAATTCTAACTTATGCAAGTATAAAAAATCTTTAAGAAGGTGTTCAGAAAAAATAATTCAGCCACTTAAAGTTAACCAAAACCCAAATGCCTACATGATCTGCTATTCTCAGTGTGTTGGTAATAGAAGCAGGATGTTTAATAAAACGGAGACAATACTTCTTGTGGTGAAAATGCCTCATTGATGTTCTCTGCTTCATAGGACCATGCCAAGTGCCCTTTACTAGTACATCTTTTGTTGGCTTCAGCTTCAACCAAAATTTTGAACAACTTTGAGAGAAAAGAAGCGCTAGGAAGCATTTTGGATGTCGATTACTCTGAGACAAAACAGGAACCATTATTGTTAGGAAAGAAACGCCTACAAGTTCTAATAGTGAAAGACAAAGCTACTTGGCTCATCCCCTCTCCCTCTCCCAGTTCTGTCTCAGATTTTTGGAAACGTCTTAACATCGTTTATCTAGACAGCAGCTTACACAGGCCAATGATTCACTTTGGGTTGGCAAAGTGATTTCTTGGGGATAATAGTCTGTTTAGCCTGTGATTGTAGAATTTTTACCCACTCTTTCTGTAATACCAAAAAAAAAAAAATCAACTTAGAGGCAAACATATATGAAAGTTGTCTGTAATAAACTTGTAAGGCAGTTTCTTTTATTTTTAATTTTAGGTGGATAAACTCGACACTACAGTGATATAACCTCCAGCTAATTGCCATCATCCTCCCGAATTGTCATAGCTTTGGATTTCCTGTTTTGGGGTTGGACAGTGATTAGTGTGAGAGGAAGATTAAATTTCTGGGCCGTTTTTCCACATTTTCTGAAATTCTCTGACTTTATGATCCCATGAAGGGCTTTCCATCAGAGGAAGACTTCAGGCCTCTCCCATCTCCACCCCATTTCCTCCTTCCTATAAAGAGTTGTCATGTCCTCCTGGAGATGGGGCAGGTCTTTCTGGGCACCTCCTCAAGGTCTCCCTGCTCAGAGAGGGGTCTAACTCCACCCAAGCTTCCAGCAGCCTGGGTGGGAGAAGTAGATGGGATGGGAGGAATCTGTGGTTGGGACATAGCAGAGTGAACTTAATTCTGAAGAGTTACTCAGAGCTAAGAAGTTTATTGTGTCCGCACATCTAAGCTTTGTCTTCCAATCCAGCATTTATTTGTGATAATGCTGATTTTTAAAAACCTCCTTCTCTCATAGTTAAATTCTTAAAGACAGAAAGTAGGATGGTGGTTGCCAGGGAGTGGGGGCAGGGAGAAATAGGAAGTTATTATCAAATGAGTATATAGTTTCAGACGTGCAGTATGAAAAGAGTTCTGGAGATGAATGGTGGTGATGGTTGCACAATGAAATAAATGTACTTAACAGCACTGAACTATATACTTTTTTTTTTTTGAGACGGGGTCTCGCTCTGTCGCCCAGGCTGGAGTGCAATGGCGCGATCTCGGCTCACTGCAAGCTCCGCCTCTCGGGTTCAGGCCATTCTCCTGCCTCAGCCTCCCCAATAGGTGGGCCTACAGGCGCCGCCACCACGCTCGGCTAATTTTTTATATTTTTAGTAGAGACGGGGTTTCACTGTGTCAGCCAGGATGGTCTCCATCTCCTGACCTCGTGATCCGTCTGCCTCGGCCTCCCAAAGTGCTGGGATTACAGGCGTGAGCCACGGCGCCCGGCCTGAACTATATACTTAAGAATGGTGGCCGGGTGCAGTGCCTCACTCTTGTAATCCCAGCACTTTGGGAGTCCAAGGCGGGTGGATCACTTGAGGCCAGGAGTTCCAGACCAGCCTGGCCAACACGGTGAAACCCCGTCTCTAATAAAAATACAAAAAGTTAGCCAGGCGTGGTGGTGCACGCCAGTAATTCCAGCTACTTGGGAGGCTGAGGCAGGAGAACCATTTGAACCCTGGAGGCGAAGATTGCAGTGAGCGGAGATCGCACCACCACACTCCAACCTGAATGACAGGCTCTGTCTCAAAAAAAAAAAAAAAAAAAAAAAAAAGAATGGTTAAGATGATGGTGAATTTTATATTACATGTATTTTACCACAATTTAAAAAATGGAGAGCCTGGAGCGGTGGCTCACGCCTGTAATCCCAGCACTTTGGGAGGCCAAGGCGGGTGGATCACAAGGTCAGGAGATGGAGACCATCCTGGCTCACACGGTGAAACCCCGTCTCTACTAAATATACAAAAAATTAGCCGGGTGTGGTGGCGGCGCCTGTAGTCCCAGCTACTCGGGAGGCTGAGGCAGGAGAATGACGTGAACCTGGGAGGCGGATCTTGCAGTGAGCTGAGATGCGGCCACTGCACTCCAGCCTGGGAGACAGAGCGAGACTCCGTCTCAAAAAAAAAAAAAAAAAAAAAAAAAGGGAAAAACTTCTCTGTTTAATTCTTTTCCTATATTCCCCAGTGTTGGGCAGTTTCTGTTTGATTACACATTCAACAACTCGTTTCCACGATTTAAAAGAGCCAAAATCTGGGACTGTTATAAAGGAGAATTCATCCCTCCCTCTCTTGTTCCATGAGGGGGTTCCCCTCAGAATAATGTTCCCAGCCACTCTCCACCTTCTCACTGCTCCTCCCATTGCGAGGAAGAAACGTAGCTGCCTGCTAGGGGAGCTCTCCTCTGCTCTCTCAGCAGCACAGATGAGGTCTGGGGCTGTCCAGGTCTGTCTGGGAGGGGATGGGTGAGTTTAATTCTGGAGTAAATTGTTAGGAAGTCAATTAGATTTTACATTAAGCTGTGTTCTTCAATCCAGCTTTTTTTTTTTTAGATGGAGTTTCACTCTGTCACCCAGGCTGGAGTGCAGTGGCGCAATCTTGGCTCACTGCAACCTCCGCATCCCAGGTTCAAGCAATTCTCCTGCCTCAGCCTCCTGAGTAGCTGGAATTCCAGGTGCCCACCACCACACCTGGCTAAGTTTTTGTATTTTTAGTAGAGACAGGGTTTCACCACATTGGCCAGGCTGGTCTTGAACTCCTGACCTCAAATGATCCACCCACCTCGGCCTCCCAAAGTGCTGGGATTACAGGCATGAGCCACCGTGTGCCTGGCCCAATCCAGCTTTTACTCATTTGTTCATCCACTAAATATTTATTAAGTACCTGTTATGTTCCAGGCACTGTTCTAAGCACTTGGGACAGAGTAATAAAGCTTTTTCTTTTCACCTCCATCTTCCCCATGTCTGGGTCTTAATTCCTCATTGGGGAAGACAAAAACTAGGAAAGGAAAGAAAAAAGTATTATGTATTGACCCCTTCAAGTCTCTACAGTTCATATATTTTTATTCTAATTAGCTCAATATGGAATACACATCAAATTCTCAATATATCCCAAATGGAATTCAACTCTACCCCATTACCTTCCTTTTAAATTCCAGAAGATGACAGAAAGATGAAAATTTAGAAGGGAAAGCTAAGGAATAGCAACAACAAAAATGTATAAGCTAAAATCAGGACAATCCGATATTGCCATGCTTAGGGGTTAGCGCTAACAGAAATCAACATAAAATGGGTAAAATTAGCCATCTGCAGAAATCATCCCAGGAAATAAGCCACCCAAGAGATGATTCACAAGCATATTGCTAGCAATTTGAGGGTGCTTTCTAAGTCTCACCAAGGGGTCTAGTATGCTTCCTTAAAAGGGAAGTCGTCAATTTAAAATGTAACTAGTGGAAGATTAGCAGTAATTTAAGAAATTGCAAACTGTCATAACGAAATGACAGAGGTTTGGGATGACAGATAAAGAATATAGAAAATGAACGGTACAGTAGAATTTGTCAGTGTGTACTCACACTCTCTAGCAGAGGAAATGCTCTGATTCTAAAGACTTTTCTGTATCTTAGAAATATTCTGAGGACCAAGAACAGAAATTCATCTTATTCTATGGTTGGACAGCCCCTAATTACAGCCGAATCATCCGTCTGCTCTTATTCTATAATCACTGATGAACCACCTCATTTAACCATTGGCCAAGCACCAGCTCCCATCTGAGTGGCCCAGTGGTCACCATTAATAGTCATCCTGTTAGATACAATCCCCAGGGTACATTAATGAATGGATATGCTCATTTCCAAACCATCCTTAGTGAGTTGGATCAGGGGAATTGCTCCTCCAGAGCCTGCTTTTCTTAAATCCCTAATAAAATTAACGTACATTCCATTCCATAGTGCTGTGTTGCTCAGTGTGCTGCTGTCACCCAGGTTCAGTAGTGCACCTAGTTTGTCGCTCTCTCATTCTCATTTTATCCCCTCAATATCATTCATTTCCCATTCGCTCAGGCACAAAATCTTGAAAACTGTCTTCAAATTCTCTATCTCTATCTTACTTTTAATATTCCATTCAAGTCCAATGTATATTTCCTTCTTATTCTTTTGTCTCCCTAGACTAGGCCCTGAGGACATCATTATTATGTGGCAAAAAAAAGTATTTCAAAATACCCACACCTGCTCCTATGCTCACCTAAATCAATTCACTTGTTCCCTAAGATCCTTCCCCCAATTAGAGAGGGAGACCGGAGACACCCATGGTCCCTGCGGAAGTAACGAAAGGCAGCAAAGGCAACCGATGCCTGATCCTTAAATTCAAAACTCTCTGGTCTTGAGGTAATACTGAAAGATTTGGATCCATAGGAAAGACTCTCTTAGCCAGACTAGAAAAAGAAGAATCTCTAAGCTGGAAAAGAGGGAAATGAGGGGAGGGTTTGGCAAGGAAAAAGAGACAGAGTTAAATGTGTGTATGGGGAGCATGTGCCCTGCCTTCTGCTTCCTCAGGATGAGTCCTGAGAGGGGACAGAATAGATCCCCTTACTTAAGTTTACAGACCCATGAAAAGAAAGTTCTTCTGACTCAGTGGGACTGGAAGACAGCAGACAGTGAAATGTGCAGAGAAACCCGCACCGGCCGCGCTGCAGTCATGGAGAAGCAGCTGGGGGAGAAAATGGCAGTGTGGCTCCCACTCCCGTCGTCAGCTGGAGACAATTTGCCTAGTGCCCATGGGCTGGAGTGGTGTTGACGGAGTGTCAAAATTCCCGTGGCCCTCCGAGAGGGAACCCAGGTTATTTAAGAGAAGGACCTACAAAGTATCTCCCAGCTCGCGTGAGGGAAGCTCCCCCAAGGAGGATTCTGTGTGGGCCGCCTTTGTTCCCATGACCTCCAGCCTGGGTCTGAGGGGCCACTCATGTGTCCTACACAAAGGACAAACAAGATGGGGACTCTGGAAGCAGGCTCCACCACAGTGTGAGGGCTGAAACGAATGTCTCTCACTCCTACCTTCCTACCTTCTCCACACCCTCTTGAATTGATGGAGTTCAAAACGCTGAGAAAACGCAGAATTGGACTCATTTTACCTGGAAGTGACTAGACTAAATTTTCTGCAGCAAGTCAAATGGAAACAGCACTGGAGAAATGAATTATAGAACAGTTATGGGTTTTATTTATGTTGTTGTTGCATACTTGAATAGGGCCTTTAAAATTTATACCTGCTATCCTCATATTACCAAAATATCCTTTTAATAAGCTCCCTGCATCCATCTTACATATTGCTGCCAAATTAATTTCCCTAAATGCCCACTTTAACAATGCATCCCGATGGCCCCCTGTTGCTTTCAGGATGAAGTCCAAACTCCTCATCCCCGAGGCATTGGGAAAGGTCCTACACCATCTGCTCCTCAACTCCTTTTCACCGTCTGCATTTTCAGTAGGAACCCTCTTTGTCCAGAAAGCCAGCCTCTGACTTCCAGCCTCTCTGCCTTTGTTCATCATCTCTAATCGTCTTCACCATGTCTAAAATGTTCTCTCTGCTTCCGTCTTTTATATACATCTAAACTTAGCTCAGTCATTCAACAACTGGTTTTCTCAAAGTCCATCCTTGCACTTTCCTAAACACACCTATCCAGCGTCACGTTTCTGTGTCATAAGAAAAGTAGCAGCGAACTGCTACGGGAAATGAGAGAAAGAACAGATTACCTAAGGGTGGGCAGCCAGCGAAGCCTTCCTAGAAAGTGTGTGCCTGTGCCAGGCCATAGAAGTGGAGAAGATTTAAACATAAAGAGACAGAAAAGATGAGAGAAGAGGCATTTACAGGGAAGAAATACAGTTATAAGCGAGAATATCACTCATGTGTTTGGGGGTTATGGAATGGTTGAACTGAGGACAAACTGAGTTCCCCATTTTATTAACTCCTGAAATATTTATTACCTATACCACTAACTCTTATGTGTAATTGATGTTTATATCTATACCATATCATCTCACCGTATATACGATTTTACATAAATTATCTAACAACCTGAATATTGAAACAGTTCACATATATAATTTGTCTCCAAGTAGAAAAATGTTACATGGATGTGGGTGGTGTGTCTTAAAGATCACAGATGATTTCTGAGTAGCATTACCTTTATTAATAACAGTACGTGAAAAGTTAAGGAAACTTCAGTTCTGGATCTGAGCACTGACTTCTCTGTGAAGCTAAATCCCACTTATCTCTCAATTAGAGTTTTTAGGAGAAGAAATATCTAAGATGACAGATGGCAAGATTTAACAATAATAATTAGAAAATCTGGATATAGTAAAAGCAACTGGAGAGAAGGCGGTAGACATGGAAGAGAGAACAAGATGACCCAACATAAGGATAACAGGCATTCCCGCTACAGAGAACTAAAAACAAGACAAAAAGGTGGTCAAACATATGATTTTTAAAAATACAGGACTGTCGGCCGGGCGCGGTGGCTCAAGCCTGTAATCCCAGCACTTTGGGAGGCCGAGATGGGCGGATCACGAGGTCAGGAGATCGAGACCATCCTGGCTAACCCGGTGAAACCCTGTCTCTACTAAAAAAATACAAAAAACTAGCCGGGCGAGGTGGCGGGCGCCTGTAGTCCCAGCTACTCGGGAGGCTGAGGCAGGAGAATGGCGTAAACCCGGGAGGCAGAGCTTGCAGTGAGCTGAGATCCGGCCACTGCACTCCAGCCTGGGCGACAGAGCGAGACTCCGTCTCAAAAAAAAAAAAAAAAAAATACAGGACTGTCTCCTCCATGTTTCAGTTGTCTCTGATCCTTAATGTCACTGCTAAAGGACTAGTTCTTCTTGGCAGGATGTTGCAGCTCTAACACTACAAGTTGGAAAACTGAACTTATTTTGCCATAGAAAATACATGCTTAAATATAGTTAAATTCTTTTATTATCAGTTCAAGTAACTTTTGAGTTAAATGGGCTTTTGTGGGCTGGTTTATTTACAGAGTCAATGTTTTTAGTATGGTCTGTATGTGAAAATATGTTCGAAGTGAGAAACTTCTAACTTGGAAATAAACCTAGAACATAAACCAGTTTTTAATTTGGGAGCTATCTGTATTTCTTTTGTAATAGCTTCAGAACCTAGCAGGAAACTACACTCAGAGCAGGAGTTTAGTAAATATCTGTTGGGAAAAAATTTAGTGTATGCAGGTGATTATTTCTGAATTCACCGGTTAAGAACAGTAATAGTTTGTGTGCCGATGTGAAGTGTTCACATTCTTCAAATGATAATCATGGGAAATCACAAGCACAAAACAGTCACTGAACACTAAAGACTATAATAAATATTCTCACAGCAGGAGAGATGGTGGCTACCTCATGTAATCGTCTCCTTCAGAAGCTGTAGATGGAACAAAACTGACATGAATCAGCAAAGTGAAACAATATATTCTAAGGACCTTCAGGATTAACTGTACTTATGATTCCACTGGTCTTTTGGGAAAGAATATATAATTTTCACTCTGAAATCACCTTTAAATTCATTCGTTCATGCATTTACTTAATTTATAATTTATCATTTATTTTTTCAGTAAATGTAAGAATTACCTACCACTGTGGTAACTAATACTGCAAATTTAGAAGCCTAAACAACACAAATGTATTGCCTTAGTTATATAGGTCAGAAGTACAGGAGGAAATCAAGGTATCAGCTGGCTGGTCTCTTATTTGGAGGCTCTGGAAAGAATCCACTTGGAAGCCATTCAAGCTGTTGGCAAAATCCAGTTCCTTACAGTTGTAGGACTGAAGTCCTCATATCCTTTCTGGCTGCTAGCTGGGGGCTTCACTGAGTTCCTAGGTGTCTCTGGTTCCTGCATGTGGGCGTCTACATACAAGAGCCAACAACAGGGCATTAACCATTCTCACTCTCAGATCTCTCTCATCTCCCCTTACCTGGATAATACAGAATAGGGCCCACCCTCTTTTAAGGTCTCTAGCCTTAATTTTATTCACAAAGTGTCTTTTGCCATTTAATATAGCATGCTCACAGGATCCAGAAATCTGAGTGTGAACTTCTTTGGAGGGCCATTCTGCATACCACAGTCAACAATTATTGTTATGACAGACTTAAAAAAATTCTGTACCCAATGAATAGTAGGAAAAAAAGTGGATCATTAACCTGTTGAAGCCCTGGCAAGAAGTGATCTCTTAGTCACATGTTTCATGAATAATCTCATTTTTTAGCTTTAAAAGAATCATTTCAACCCTTAGCTATATGAGCGGTTCTCCAGTGATTACAAATTATCAAAGCATATTTTTTATTATGGAGTCATGGACAGCATACAGACATTGTGTGCAAATATATAGCAACGCTATGCCCTGTGTAAATAATTTATTGCTAAATCTATGGTGTGGGGATGTAAGAATTCTTATCCACTGTTGCTGAGAGGTGATTGGTTACACTTCTGGAGGGTGATTTGGCAAAATATAGAAAAGACTAAAAATATGCATATTCTTTGACACATAAATTGCCCTTCTAGGAATTTCTCTTAATAATGGACATGGATAAAGCTTTCATTACAAAGATATTCAAGACTGCATAATATATAATCATAAAGGATTAATGTAGTCTAAATATACAAGAGAATGGTTAAATAAATGATACTTCTTTCATACAATAAAATAATTGTGATAATAGTCCTAGACTGGTTTAGAGATCTGACGTCATAAGGGACCTGTGTCCCCAAGTCAGAACCAAAGCTGGAAGAACTGAAAGGTCTCAGATTTTCTCCATGCCCAATAACTGCAGGAGCAGAAGAGACATCTGGATTGGGAATCCAGGCCACATTCCTCACGGTCCAGCAGCAGTAGAAAGCATGATTTCCCCATCCACGAGAACAGCACAGTTGTGGCGAAAGAATGTAGACTGTAAGAGTTTTCCATAACTCCAGAGCAACACGGTCAACCTGTCCAAGGTTCCTGAGAGATAATCAGACCTGGAGACCATGTGGTCAGGATTCCTGCATAGATCAGAAGCTGAGAAGCGGGCAGGTAGGAATATAAGCCATACAAGCTCCTCGGAAGTTTTAGATGCAAGCCCAGGCCCCGGGGGAAACCATGAATTGGCTGAGATTTGTTTCTGCTACCTGTAGACTGAGAGTTAGAATGAAAATTAAGCTGAATGCTGGAAAATAAAATTACATCTGATATTTCTACATACAACATATAAGTAGGGAGAGAAGTAGATACTTTATAATAGTAATAATGGCTATCTCTCTAGATGTTATCATTATAAGTGATCTTAATTTTATTATCTGAGGTTTCCTATATTTTCATATGTTAAAATAGTGAGGTAGGTATGAGTCTCAAATGTAGGAGGAATATTGTAATTCTTTATTTTCTGTTACTCAGCCTAATATAACCTCTAAGCACCAGCCCTGTCCAGCACGTAATTCTACCTAAATTACTGTGTCAAGGTGTGTAAGTGTGTGTGGATAAGAGGAGGATCCCTCTTGTCAGTAATTAACTGTTCATACTGGTTCCTACTGGGTCATCTATTGTCAGTCACCCCATGGTTCCTTTGGCATACAGTTCTTCATTAGTATTTCCTTAAAATCCTTTTTTATTTCTATAAGAAGAGTAGTGATGCTCCCTATTTCACTACTGGTTTTAGCACTTTGAGTCTTCTTTCTCTGTCTCTCTCTGTCTCTCTCTTTCTCTCAGTCTCCCTTTTAAAAATCCTGGTCAGTCTAGCTAAAGATTTTGTTGATCTAGCCAATTTTGTTGATCTTTTCAAAGAGCCAACTTTCGGTTTCATTGATGTCTCTATCGTTTTCTATTCTCTATTTCATTCATTTGTTCTTTAATCTTTATTATTTTCTTTCTTCTACTTGATTGGGTTTAGTTTTCTCTTTTCCTATTTTCTTAAGGTGAATGTTACAGTTATTGACTAGAGATTTTTCTTTTGTATTAAATATACTTGTTTATAGCTATAAATTTCCCTTTATATACTGCACTGTCTGAACTGCATGCCATAAGTTTTGGATGTTGTGGTTTAATTTTCATTCAAATAATTTTTGAATTGAATGAAAAATTTAATTTCTTCCATGTGAAAATTAATTTCCCATGTGATTTCTTCTTTGACCCATTGATTATTTAGAAATGTATTATTAGGCCAGTGGTGGTGGCTCACACCTGTAATCCCAGCACTTTAGGAGACCAAGACAAGAGGATCACTTGAATCTAATAGTTCAAGACCAGCCTGGGCAACATAGCAAGACTCCATCTCTACAAAAAAATTAAAAAAAAATAGCGGGCATGATGGCACACACCTGTAGTCCCAGCTATTTAGGAGGCTGAGGTAGGAAGATCACTTGAGTCTGGGAGATGGAGGTTGCAGTGAGCCATGATCATGCCACAGCATTTAGCCTGGGTAACAGAGCGAGACCCTGTCTCAAAGAAAAGGAGGGTATTTAATTTTCACACATTTGTGAATTTCTCAGATTTCCTTATTGATTCTGGGTATAACTGTATTGTCATTGGAAAATATTTTAGGTATAATTTCAATCCTTTTACATTTATTGAGGCTTGTTTTATGGCCTAACACATAGTCTATCTTGGAGAATCCTACAATTGCACTTGAAAAGAATGTGTACCCCTCTGTAGTTGGGTGGAATATCCTATTAATGTCTTTTTTTTTTTTTTTTTTTTTGAGACGAAACCTCGCTCTGTCATCCAGGCTGGAGGGCAGTGGCGCGATCTCGGCTCGCTGCAACCTCTGCCTCTTGGTTCAAGCGATTCCCCTGCCTCAGTACTCCCAAGTAGCTGGGACTACAGGCACGTGCCCCCATGTCTGGCTAATTTTTTGTATTTTAGTAGAGGCGGGGTTTCACCATGTTGATCAGAATGACCTTGATCTCCTGACCACGTGATCTGCCCGCCTCAGCCTCCCAAAGTGCTGAGATTATAGGTGTGAGCCACCGCACCTGGCCCCTATCAACATCTTGTAAGTCTAGTTGGCTTATAATATTGCTCGAGTCTTTGATTTCTTGTTAATCTGCTGCCAAATTGTTCTATCCATTATCAAAAATGGGATATTGAAGTCTCCAATTATGCCAGATTTTGCTTCTCCTAGAAGCAGAAGGCATGGCACCCCACATAGGACCACAGTGGGAAGCAGAAGGATTGATCAGGAGACAGAGGAAGTGAGGACAGAGCATGGGCAAGAGCATTTATTATTTACTGTTATTTCTGTGGGAAGGAACAAGCAAGGCAGGGTAAGCAGGTCAAGAATTTTCCAGTTTGAACAATTTCAGGGCTCTGGGGCACAAAGTTTGCCACTTGTTGTCTTGTACCTGGCCTTGGGGTGATTAGGAAAGGGGAATAGTGAGCCAGAGTATAAGATTCCATAAAGGAGGTGGTTAGGGGGTGCAGACTTCGAACTGGATGGTTGGTGTATTAGTCAGGGTTCTTTAAAGGGACAGAACTAACAGGACAGATGGATATATGAAGGGGAGTTTATTATATAAGTCAGCAAGGCCTCAAGATGTCAAAGAATTAAAAACACAGATTTTAAAAGACATGGTTAATACACACTCTCTAATCTCTGTGTCATTAATGAAAATAGTCTGTGGTTATCCCTGCCTAGATATACCATATAGCTTCTCTGGAATTCTGTCACCTCCCCAGGGAGTCACAGGGCATAGGAAGAAGGTCCTCTTTGCCCTGGAAACACTGAGCATGTGTGTTCTCCTAGTTAGGGAGTGCCCAGCCCCTCTTTAGAGCACAGGCCTTTTCCCTCTAATCCAATCCTGCCTGGTGAGCTTTCACAGCGTATCTGGTGGCTCACTGTACGAAGAGCCCGAATCACTGGCAATCCCTGAAACTAGTGACGCTTTCCCCGAGATCAGGGAGGGTTTAATCTGCCATGAGATGAGGAAAAATTTTTTCGTTTCATTCCTCTAGTGCAGCAAAATAGGGAAGAAGAAAACAACAGTTCAGATTTTACGCTTAAAATCTGACTACATTCTGTCACGCATATACACATATATATTGTATATACGTAATGTTGACATCAGAGAAATACAAAGATAAATAGTAATGTAAATATCCCTAACCATTGTTTAAGGCCTACCTCAACTGCCACCCTTTGACTTTCTCATTTATTCTGTCCTCCCTCCAGTACTATAACTTCTTCTTTCTATTCAATAGCGCTTAGTCATGCTCTTTTACATCACTTTTCATTCTGAATTACTATTATTTGTACAAATATATGTGTCTCCCGCTACAGTGGTCATCTTTATGTGAAAACCCAATATTTAGACAGAGAGTAGGAACTAAAAAGAAAGGATCAAATGGGCCAGGCGCAGTGGCTCATGCCTGTAATCCCAGCACTTTGGGAGGCCGAGGCAGGCGGATCACGAGGTCAGGAGATCGAGACCATCCTGGCCAACACAGTGAAACCCCGTCTCTACTAAAAAAAATACAAAAAATTAGCTGGGTGTGGTGGCGGGCGCCTGTAGTTCCAGCTGCTCGGGAGGCTGAGGTAGGAGAATGGCGTGAACCCAGGAGGCGGAGCTTGCAGTGAGCCAAGATTGTGCCAATGCACTCCAGCCTGGGTGACAGAGTGAAACTCTGTCTCAAAAAAAAAAAAAAAAAAAAATCAAATGGATGTGATTTCCTCTAAAAAGTAATAACATTAAATAATAAGATAAGAGAGAAATCCTCTGATTTTGTCTTTTAGTTTGTTTGATGATTTCAAAGTTTTAACGAAAATAAAGTTCTGTGTCCCTGAAGAAGTTAAATGATTAAAAAAGAGTGGCCTGGCGTAGTGGCTCACACCTGTAATCCCAGCACTTTGGGAGGCTGAGGCGGGTGGATCACCTGAGGTCAGGAGTTCGAGACCAGTCTGGCCAACATGGCGAAACCCCATCTCTACTAAAAATACAGAAATTACCTGGGCATGGTGGTATGCCCCTGTAATCCCAGCTACTCGGGAGGCTGAGGCGGGAGAATCGCTTGAACCCTGGAGGCAGAGGTTGCAATGAGCTGAGATCATGCCACTGCACTCCAACCTGGGTGACAGAGTGAAGCTCTGTCTTAAAAACCAAAACCAAAACCAAAACCAAAACCAAAACCAAATAAAGTAAAAATGAAAAATAGCCATCACTTAGTTAGCGGAGAGTCAGTCACAAGCACCCCCAGCAATGGGGCCTAATTCTAGCTATGCCTGTGATATAAAAACTGATTTAGAGTCACGTGGGAGAGGAGAGAAAAGAGGAGGTAAGGGACTGTGGATAATAGAGAAAAACTGAAGCGTGAGGAAGCAGACGTACTCAGTGGTAGATTTGTGAGCTTCTCTGTTACTCGTCCCTGAAACAGACTTTGAAGATGTTCCTGTCCGTCTGTAGCTGGAAGCCCCTGTGTGAGTTCTAGACTCCGTTCCTAGGAGGAAATAAAGATCCTCCCTAGGACCAGTTCTGTAATTCTGGACCTACTTCAGTAATAAAGAATATGACCTAAAGTCATAAAAGATAAGTTAATATGGAAGTGTGTCTTCTTTTTTGAGGGGGCAGAGAAAGAGTCTCACTCTGTCGCCCAGGTTGGAGTGCAGTGGCGCGTTACGGGCTCACTGCAAACTCCGCCTTCTGGGTCCAAGTGATTCTCCCACCTCAGCCTCCTGAGAACCTGGCATTAAAGGCGCTTATCATCACACCTGGCTAATTTTTGCATTTTTAGTAGAGACAGACTTTCGCCAGGTTGGTCTTGAACTCTTGACCTCAAGTGATCTGTCTTGGCCTCCCAAAGTGCTGGGATTATAGCCATGAACCACTGTGCCTGGCCTGGAAGTGTGTATTTTATAGATGTGGTAGATGGGGAAGCCAAGTTTAATATCCTTTAATATTGAAACTAAATAGAAGCTTCTCTTTGGAACTATGGCCAAATGGAGATTTTTCTTCATGTTACCATGAATTTTCATGTCACATCTGATGTCTTCTGTGGCTTGCAGCTCTTATGAAGTAGCATAGGTCCTGAGTTGGTAGAAAGGTTGTAAGAACAATGTAAAGAGTAGCCAGAGTGGGTTAAAAATTCTGTGCCATTCTCTCTGAGTCTTTTAGTTTTCATTAAAAAGATCACAGTGAATGAATTACTTAGATCCCTTCCTAAGGAGCTTGCTGGCTTAGAGACCACACTGATAAAACAAGAAAGATTAACTACACTCCATTTCTGATATGCAGCCTAGACTCTCTTTGGGTGAATGATGAGGCCTAGTTTTGGTTACACAGATGACTGATTAGATTTTTCAGGTGAGAACAAATGGAAAAGCAAGAATACAGTGTGTGATGTATCTAATTGCAATTTTTATGTATATGATCTAAAAATAATGACATAAATGGGTATTCCTATCTTTAGTTTCTTGGTATAAAAATGGGATAAAATAAGGGCTGGGCACACCGCGGCTCACACCTGTAATCCCAGCACTTTGGGAGGCCGAGGAGGGTGGATCTTGAGGTCAGGAGATCAAGACCATCCTGGCTAACACAGTGAAACCCCATCTCCACTAAAAATACAAAAAATTAGCTGGGTGTGGTGGCAGGCACCTGTAGTCCCAGTTATTCAGGAGGCTGAGGCAGGAGAATGGCATGAACTCGGGAGGTGGAGCTTGCAGTGAGCTGAGATTGTGCCACTGCACTCCAGCCTGGGTGACAGAGAGAGACTCTGTCTCAAAAAAAAGGATAAAATTATCAGAAACATTAAAAAAAATCTATACTAAAGCAAAGTAAAAATTATAATCATTAAACTTTGACTGCCATCAGTACATTTAATATAACTTTAATTTTTACAACAGAGCTACGTAGAAAATAAATATTCCATTAAGTATTGGTTCCATTTATGCTCCGTAACTTTTCATTTCTGCTCACTCGTTATATGTAGTGTTTGAAGACTTAAGAAGATAGGATATAAACATCTGTCACTTTGGTCTATTCTGCCTTCAAGTAACAAAGCCTAGATTATCTGCAAACTTTAATCACCATGGCTAGGTGATTCTGTCCCTCTAGTCATGGTCCTGGATTCCTACCACACTGGATAACTTCTTTCCTAGAGCATGGCATTCCTCTACCCAGCCACGAGGACAACAACCTGAGGAGAACCCTCCGTGGAAGCAAAGCTCTCCTTTTCGTCAGGTTGATCACTTGGTAACCGCATGAGTGCATCACTCATTCACAAGAAATGGACTTAACCTTTGGAACTGCTTTGCTAAATCTTGAGTTCCCATATTTTACAATCATTCACAGTGCTTGACACAATCACTTTTTGTTCTGAAGGAGTTTTGCCTACTTTTTTATTAGAACCATATTTTTATTATCCAACCTCAGAGATAAAATACTTGCAAATTCTACCCTGTCATGTTCACATCAATTTGCGAATTTCAAATATGTCTGGATATATACAACATTAATTCCACGTCATTTAAAGGACCCTTTCATCTAGGTCTCAAGGTGGCTGTTTGTAGTAATGTCAGACTTTCAGAAGAGGCCCCTGATAATGTACATTGGTGTTCTTTTAATTAACATCATTCTTGTTTCTCATAATGTGAGCCTTCCATCTGGGTCCTAGATGGAAGGTACTTGTTTTTGGTGAAGATTGGAATTGAGTCAAATGGACGGTTTGTTGACCAGACAATGAAAAAACAAGATAATCAGAAAAATTTGTGTAAATTTTTAAAGTGTGTTTCCTCCCTCCCCCCAAAGTGAATGCATATACTTATTAAGTAAGGGATCACTGCATTCTACTGTATGGATAGGAGATTTTAATTAAACAATTTTCTGCTATTAGAAATGTTTCCAGCTTTAACCTATAAAGGCTAACATTATGCTGCATATTCATGATTGCTATTTCTGTTTAAAGTTCTTAATTTTTTTAAGCATTAATCAAAATGTTTCATGTTATGAACATAACATTTGTTAAATACAGAATTTTAAGGACACGTGCCTAGGAAAAAAGAAGAAATGAAAAGTTGTTCATGATCCCACTACTTCTAATGCTTTGGGGTTTTGGTATACCTATTTCCAGAATGCAAAGTATTCCTGTAGGACGAGTGAGATCTTGTGATATGCAACAAGCTATAAATTATATATACAAAGTGGATAAAATTCCTCATTAAATAGTAAGCTTCCATTATTTAAATTTTAGCAAACGTTTAAATTACATCTATAAAAGTCATCTCTCTGCATTTCATCTCTGTATCTCCCCAAGCCCCTGAAGCCCAGTAAAATTTATTTTAGATGTGGTTTATAATGTTTGGAGTGACAGCTATCCTGAATATAAGCAGATATTCATTAAAGAACAAAGGCTAGCAATCAAACAATTCTGAGAGCCCTGCAACTGAATTCTAAAATTTCCTGGGCAAAGATGAAGTAATACAACCCCCCCAAACCTGTCCAGCCTGGCCAGAGATTTCCCAAATGTCCCTCGGAACTCAGAGCTGCTGCTGAGTTGCCGACTGGTCCAGAGGCAGCTCACTGGCTCACAGGAACAAGAGACAAGGCTGATGTGCCCCTAACTGGGGATTGCTCTTCCGTATGCATCAAGCGATGCTCGCTTTCCTCTTCCCTCCAGCAAAATGTCCAAAAGGGAGATTATGCCTGACTTACCTACCACAGCTTTTTAGAGTAAATGATGAAAGAGCTGAGAACTAACTAATAGATCCTATTAATTTGAATCTTCAAACTAAAGTCTGACAGTTTCACAACAAAGGCAAATGAGCCATCTCAGGTTGGGGAGGTGGGCTGTGATGCCTGGTCATATTAAAGAAATCTTATTAGCATCTAAAACAGTTTTGGAATAAATAAGCAGGTTTAGCCCTGCATGACTTGGAACTGACACTGATCTTATGTTGCATTTTACAAAGGTTTGAAAAGGGAGAGAACATGCTAAGACGTCCAGTGCACACCTGACATCAGGCTCCTCTGCTCGCCAACGTGCTGAGCCAAGTGGAAGCTACAAGTAGATCTTTTGGAGTAGAAACGAGCCATTGGAAGACCTTCAGTGTGGGTAAGCACAAACAGACAAATGTAGGGAATAATGAGGTAAACTGTGCTTACTGGATTATGGATTCACAATAGAGTATTTCTAGCATCTTTGTGCTGGGCACTCTGCTAGATACCGTCACACATTTTTTTTTTTTTAAAGATAATCCTCAAAACAAATGCTGCAAAGTCATTTATCCTCATTTTACATATAAAGAATCTGACATTGGAAAGTGTAAGTTACCCAAGGCCAAAGCCCGCACAAGAGGCAGAGCCATCCTGGAGCACAGCCTTCAGAGGCCACCAAGTTAGAATCCAAGGAGAGGTGTGGCAAGTGCTATAGACTTCATCAACTCTGGCATAGCTTTTATTGTAGCAAGCATTATTAATACATTATTTTAGACCTAATTGCGAAGAATGTTGGAAAATAAATACAAATTATTGGCCGGGCGCGGTGGCTCAAGCCTGTAATCCCAGCACTTTGGGAGGCCGAGACGGGCGGATCACGAGGTCAGGAGATCCAGACCATCCTGGCTAACACGGTGAAACCCTGTCTCTACTAAAAAATACACAAAAAAACCTAGCCGGGCGAGGTGGCGGGCGCCTGTAGTCCCAGCTACTCGGGAGGCTGAGGCAGGAGAATGGCGTCAGCCCAGGAGGCGGAGCTTGCAGTGAGCTGAGATCCGGCCACTGCACTCCAGCCTGGGCAACAGAGCAAGACTCCGTCTCAAAAAAAAATAAATAAATAAAATAAATAAATAAATAAATAAATAAATACAAATTATTACCCTAGCCTAATAACACAGTATGTTTATTTATATTAGAATAATATGTGTGATCTTAACATACAACTTTTCCAAAAAGAGACATGTCAGACTTGGAGAAGTCCCAGTGATCAACAACAAAAACAAATCTGCCCTTAGCAAGTGGTCCCTGATTAACCCAGTGCCTCCTGATAATATGCTGCTTGACATCATCGCAGCGACACGAAAGCTCAAGTGCCATAACATGTTAATATTCTTGCGTATAAATGTTAACTTTGAACCTTTCTGTTTTCTCTTAAACAGGAAGGTTTTTTTGTGTGTGTGTGTTTTTTGCCCCCTCGTCCCTCCTGCGTCTATTTCCAGTTATGCCTTCCTTTTGAGGAACCTCTCCGCCTGCTATAACCCAGTCCCACCTTGTCAGTGTGCAGCGACTAGCTCAGAAGTAGCCTTGTGACTCAGGTTGGTCAAACCAGCACCATTCGCATTACCTGGTGTATTAATTTCCCGTGGCTGCTGCAACAAATTACCACAAACTTGGTGGCGTCAAGTCACTGAAATTATTCCCTTGCATTTCTGGAGCCCAGAAATCTGGAATCTGTTTTATGGAGCCAAAACCAAGTTGTCAGAGGGCCACGCTCCCTCCAGAGGCTCTAAGGGAGAGGCTGTTCCTTGCTCATTCTGGTGGCTGCAGGCATTCCCTTACTTGTGGCCCCATCACTCCTATCTCTGCCTCAATAGTCACACTGCCTCCTCCTGTTCTGTGTGTGGGGTCTCCCTCTGCCTCTCTCTTATAAAGACATCTGTGATTGCGTTTGGGGGACATCTGCAATATCCAGACTAAATCTCCCATGTCAAGAATCTTAAAGTAATCACATCTTTGAAGACCGCTTTTTCCTCATACGGTAGCATTTGCTTGTCCCAGGATTAGAACCTGGTATCTTTAGGCAACTGTTATTCAGCCAACTGTACTTAGAATTAATGAGAGGAAATATTGTTTCTTTTATTCTGGATGCTCTGAGTGTGTGAGTCTGCAGATATATTGATATTAAGAGGAGAGTACCCACCAGCGAATGGGATCAGCGAGGGAGAAAGTAGCTCAGCAAGACAGAAGGAAACAGGGGCCTGATGACATCACTGTAGGATTCAAGCCCACCCAAGTGAGGCCAATGTCTGGACTACAAATTACGTAAGCCAGTAAATTCCCTTTCTTGCTTAAGACGTTTTTTCTTTTTCTTTTTGCCAACACAAAGCCTAATATAAATTACATCTTCACTATTAGACTAAAACTTCTGAAAAAGTATCTCACATTAGGTCCACTCATAATCTTAGGGATCTGGGAAATTTTTATTTAAACCCAATGCTCTGGAATACCCACATGTGTGCATTTTATGAAGTTACTTTGAGTTGAAGGTAGAGTCAAGGTCTTCCTGAGACTTCTTGTGAGGTTTATTTTTCCTTTTTCCATTGTCCAAAGATGTTCCTTATCCTGGCCTTTCATGTTGTTTTTCTTTTAGCATCACCTGACTCCCACTCCATTTCTTTTTCTTTCTCACCTCAAAGGTCTCCTAATTGAAATGTGCTGAAGCAATTGAAATGTGGTACCTCGGCGAATTACTGTCAGACACTGTGGCCTTTGGACCAGCTAGAAGATTGTCACGAAAGGAGAAGTGTATGTTGGTGGAAATTTAGAAAAAAGAATCTCATAAGAAATTTTACTTTGGTAAAAGTGTTTCTATGAAAAGAAAATTTTAAAAAGAGGTTGTGAAATGGGGAATGCATCTACTGACAGCTACGCTTTTCACATAAAATATTCTGAGCATATAAAATAAAATATACCTTGCAGATACAGAGATTTGGGGTAATGTTAAACAAGGTAGGTGTCAAGATTTAATTTCAAGGAAGGCAACTGTACAGGCCTTTCTTATGGAATTTCTATTAACAAGATGGGGAAGCCTGGGCTGAATGGTTAGACATGTGGCAAGTGTGTGGCCAGGTGAAAACTCGATCGAAGAGGGCGACAACTATTGTTCATGCAGAAAGGAGACTTTAGGGATGTGCCTACACCTCTCTTTCCTTTAATGTGTTTCTTAATAACTTCAGTAAGACCAGAAATGGCTTCTGTACACATCCAAGCCTGACACTAGCAGGGAGAGGCACAGATTAACATATTAAAAGATTAAATCCAAAATGAACCTGAAAACCTGAATCTTGAATTAAATGTAACAAGACCAACCTTAAGTGGCCTCTGCACTAGGTTAACATTCAAATTCACAAACAAAAGACGGGGAAACTATGGCTTAACAATACTTTAAAAACAAACAAACAAAAGTCAACATTTTTGGTTAACCGCTTGCTAGATCAATATGAGCCAAAAATGTAAAAACATTGCCAAATAGTTAACTGGATCTTGGTGCTCTGGTAGACCACAGTCCAGAACCTGGGGAAAGATGCCACCTCTCAACTCCGCACCTGCCCCTGCGCTTTCAGTGAGAACCAGGCAGACAGATTTATTCAAAGGACAGTGACCAGACAATCAATTGCAGGAAGCCACACCATCCAAGGACGCACTGAAAGAACAAGGACTCTTGGGAAGAAAAATTAGAATTCCCACATGAGTCATGGGATGTGTTTTCAAAATTTTAAACCATACAGAGTCCTAGGGCCACTCTCTGAAATTTAGATTCAGTAGTTAGGGAGGAGATTTTCGTAACTGATCCTTCTACAAATCCCCCCCAGATGATGATGATGATCAAACAGATTTTTTTTTTTTTTTTTTAAAAACCTAGATTATATGACTTCTAGAGTGGATTCCAACTCTTCTATTCTCCTAAAAATTTTCATTTTCCAAATAACTGTGTGTGTTTTATATGCATCTCACATTGGGTCTATTAACAATCTTAGGGACTTTTAATATTTTTAATTTAAACTCCATGCTCTGGAATACCCATGTGTGCATTTTATTACTATGAATATTTACTTTTAGTCAAAGGTAGAGTCAAGTTGTTCCTGAGAATTTTCAGGAATATATATGTCTATAATATATATAATATACATATTTATGTATATATAATGTATAATGTATGTATAAAAATATACTTTAAAATCCTCCTTAAAATTGTTCTATCCTCAGATACGTATTATGTGCTTTCACTTTTTGCTGAATACTGAGTTAAATATCACAGGGTAGTGCTACTGCTTCTCAGACCCTGCTCACACCCCAGCCCCCAGCCTCATGAAGGTCTTCAGGAAACGCACTGCCAACTCCCAGCCTCAAGAGACTCTGTGAACATCGGGCAGGGCCTGGCAATCTGTCCTTTCTAAAAAGCTTCAGTGATAAAAGGCTTTCCAAGTTTGAAATCATTCTGATGCAGGGAACAAACTAGGGAAAGAAAATGGGATCAGTTCCTATCCCGGCACCAGAGAAGCTTTGCTCGTGCCTAAGTGTGAGGCTTTTCATTTACGAAAGAATTTTGTCTTTTATAAATTGACAAGTTTGATTTCAGGGGCTTCAAGGGAGGAAATGATACAGGTAGAAGCAACGGCTAGAAAGACTGACTGGCATCAGTGGGTTAATCAGTTCCGGTTCTACCTCACCAGGTGTGGTGGGTGTCAACACGTGACCCAGGAGGCTCCGGGACCAGATCCGTCATTTGTGCTCCTTAATTGTTTCTCGGGGTTTCATGTGCGTCATGGCCATTACTGCTAATGGAAGTTGTGTGCACTCAGCAAGGGACAAGACCCCTGATAATTGTAGGACTCTGTGTTTGAAAAGTAAAGGCACATTTAATGTTTTACACTTTCGAAAAGTCTTCCTGTCAGCCTTATTAATTTGCTCTTATTTTGGTAGTCACTGTTCTTTCATCTGAGTTGTTATTTTAAAACGTGAAAGGAGCCTAAATTAGTATTATACATTTTAAGATGTACATTTGCACCCATCATAAACTTTAATTTATACTTTGGACAAATAATTGTAACAGTTGCTATAAAATCAGTTATTTAATAATAGTTTTTACCACTATATTGAATGCAGCAGGAGACAGGCTTAATAGCCTCGTGTCCACAACAAATTTCCAGCTATTATTGGAACATCCATGCCTTTGAAAACTCCACAGGCCAGCCAAATTCCTACTGATTGCATTATTCGAATCTTGCTAAAGACTGGTTCACCACGTGCACACAGTAGTTTTTTACTGAATACATCTGTTTCTCCAACTTCAATTTATTTTGCTTTCTTAGATTTATATCATTATAAAAACTACTGTTATTTTCAATAGAATAATTTTCCATAATCATATGTGCCCCTTCGTGGGACATCTGCAATTCAGTTTTAAATTCAGTTCAATTCAGTGGGTAAATGAAATACAATTAATACTTGTATTTGTAGTAGTTAACGTAAGATTTCAAGGGGGAAGAAAAGCAAATTTTAGACATATGCCAAGATAGTTAAGTATGAAAATTTTAATTGGACTATGTGAGATAAAATGTAAAATAAAAAATATCAAAATACGGCTGGGAGCTGTGGCTCACTCCTGTAATCCCAGCACTTTGGGAGTTTGTCAAGGTGGGTGGATCACAAGGTCAGGAGTTCGAGACTAGCCTGGCCAGCATGGTGAAACCCCGTCTCTACTAAAAATATAAAAATTAGCTGGGCGTGGTGGCGGGTGCCTGTAGTCCCAGCTACTCGGGAGGCTGAGGCAGGAGAATTGCTTGAAACTGGGAAGCAGAGGCTGCAGTGAGCCGAGAGAGCACCACTGCACTTCAGCCTGGGGGACAGAGCAAGACTCCGTCTCAAAAACGAAACAAAACAAAACAAAACAAAAGTACAACTTGATCTCTCATTTTGGCAACTTGCTTTTTAAAATTACGTTCCATTTTCTTAAAAGTATGACTATAGCTTCGAGTTCCTAATCCTAAGATAACTTTGATTATCTGAATTTAAGAAACTATGAAATTATTAAATCCAATTAAGTGAAATACTCAAATCGTCTAATTTATTTTTGTATTTTCTGTAATACCCAGTGTAGCACTTTGCACATGGAAATAGAATGCAACATGTGGGTGGATAAATGTAAGGATTTTTTTCAGGAAATGATTACATCTTCTTGAACTTGAATCATTGGTTTAGTGGGCATCAATTTTTGACAAATCAAATGGTTCTCAATATTTAAAAATTTGCAATACCTAAAAATAGTATGTAGAAGTAAATGAAGACCAACCAAATGAGAACAAGCAAAGGATATTTATACAGAGCCTGTTATAGCAAAGGAGTCAGCCACCATCACTTGTATTTTGCCAAGACTCGAAGGCAAGCAGAGTAGTGGGAAGACTTTATAGTGGAGAAAAAGTAGGCTCCAGGTGTGCCCTGATTGGAGGCCACTAGCCAGGGAAATTGGAGGCTGCTAACTGGGAGCAGGGCATCCTATGTGATTCGTTTGGATCGTGTATTTGGCTTTCTCTGATTGATCCTAAGTTGGAAGCAGGAACAAAAATTAGGAAAGCTGTCAGTTATTAATCAAGTTCTGGACTTTTGGGGCTGAATGCTACAGAGGTTATTTTTTAATTTCCTGCACTGGTTGCTAGAGAGAGTAGTCTGACTTCCTATAGGTCAGAGTTACAGCAGACTGCTTTCACAGACTGGTTAATACAGAAAACTATTTGGCTTCCCCAGCTGGTTGCAGGAGATTGTGCATCAAAGTTATATTTTTATACAGATTCTGGCCACTATTCGTTTGTAGATTCAGTACCTTGAGCTCTTAGAAATGGGGCAAGTTGTATAATTCAATGAACAAAGAAAAAATTCAAGGTGAGAACCTATAATTTTGTCCCTTGTCCCAAAAATGTAGTTTGGCAATTTAGTTGACTTTTTAGGAAATTTAGTTTATAGCTGTATTGAAGTTACATATGCTCAAAATCTCTAGTAATGAATGCAGTATCCACAACCGAAACACACACATATGCATTTCCCTTTCTGAGAGATAGTAATTTCAACTTTGTTGGCCATTTACGTTGGTATAGACCTTCACATCTCTAACTATCATGTTTATACTGTTAATTTAGGACTTTGCCATTGACTCCCACCTTGGGAGATAAGAATTCAGCTCTTTATTTTTCTAACACCCCTCACCACAACCACCTCTCTACTCCCATACTGCAGAAACGCCACACTTCTGTCCTCTCAATAGAGTTCTATGATACTTTTGGTCAGGGAAATATTCATTGTTAACATTATTATGACAACCCATGCTGTTTGTAGCTGAGACACTATTGTATAAGGTGGTAACATTTCCTTTCCTTCTTAACATTTTAGAGTTAATAATAGACTTGTTTTTGCTGGCTTAAGTTCTAATCATCTAATTTCTACCACCAATTCATTCCAAATTCTACGCATAAATATTTATATCTCCTCACTATGTCTAGCATATTAAGTGTTCTGTCAATTTCATCTTCTTGACGACATCTCTCATGGATCCTCTGATCCAATCCAGTTTTCACTAACTTTTCTGCACAGTTCTCATCCCTGTATTATAAGCCTGAGAACTTTTTTGGCCTCTATTATGTTGAATCTCTTGTATCCCAAATTCTATACTTTTTTTGAGAGAGGGTCTCTCTCTGTCACCAAGGCTGGAGTGCTGTGGTACGATCACAATTCACTACAACCTAGACGTCCTTGGCTCAGGTCCTCCCACCTCAGCCTCCTGACTAGCTAAGACCACAGGCATATGCCATCACCCCTGGCCAATTAAAAAAAATCTTTTTTCGAGATGGGGGTCTCACTATGTAGGCCAGCCTGGTCTTGCACTCGTGGGCTCAAGTGATCCTTCTGCCTCGGCCTCCCAAAGTGCTGGGATTACAGACGTGAGCCACTGCACTTGGCCATATTTATTTTTTATTAGGGTTTTTCCCCAGTTTTCTTGCTGGGGGTGGGGTCTCTGGTTTTCCACTCTTATTTAAAAGTGGGCATTATTTTATTTTTTTCATAAAATTTTATTTTAAGTTCTGGGGTACATGTGCAGGATGTGCAGGTTTGTTACGTAGGTAAACATGTGCCATTGTGATTTGCGGCACAGATCAACTCATTACCTAGGTATTATTAAGCCCAGGATTAGCTATTCCTAATTAGCTATTCAACCCCCTAAGAGGCCCCAGTGTGTGTTGTGCCCCACCATGTGTCCACGTGTTCTCATCATTCAGCTCCCACTTATAAGTGAGAACATGTGGTGTTTGGTTTTTGGTTCTTGCATTAGTTTGCTGACAGTAACGGCTTCCAGCTCCATCCATGTCCCTGCAAAGAACATGATGTTGTTTCTTTTTTTTTGAGACGGAGTCTTGCTCTGTTGCCCAAGCTGGAGTGTGGTGGTGCGATCTTGGCTCACTGCAACTTCCGCCTCCCAGGTTCAAGAGATTCTCCTGCCTCATCCTCCCAAGGAGCAGGGACTACAGGTGTGTACCACCATGCCTGGCTAATTTTTTGTATTTTTAGTAGAGACAGGGTTTCACCATGTTAGCCAGGATGGTCTCAATCTCCTGACCTCGTGATCTGCCTGCCTCGGCCTCCCAAAGTGCTGGGATTACAGGCATGAGCCACTGCACCCAGCCGATGTTGTTTCTTTTTATGGCTGCATAGAATTCTGTGGTGTATATGTACCACATTTTCTTTATCCAGTCTATCACTGATGGGCATTTGGGTTGATTCCATGTCTTTGCTATTGTGAATAGTGCTGTGATGAACACACATGTGCATGTATCTTTATAATGGAATGATTTATATTCCTTCGGTTATATACCCAGTAATGAGATTCCTGGGTCAAATGATATTTCTGCTTCTCAATTTTTGATGTATGTGGAGGGGAAAAGGCTGACTGTCAGCATTCTGAGAGGTGAGAGGAAAGAAGGGTTGAGATGTTTCAACATCCATCACTTGCTCTGTCACATAAACTTATTTTCAACTGAGGCACACAACCTCAGTTGTGCCAGAGTCTCCACTAGTGGGAACACCTTCTGTTAAAACTTTGTCAGAGAATTAACCTCTCATCTTCAGCCAGAGTGGTTAAGAGGCCTCAACTCACCTCAGCTAAGTGGACAACGGATAATTTGGGGGAAGGGCAGTTCACTACATTAAAAAATATTTAACCAGTCCTCCTGGTTGCAGCCTACTTTAAGCTCCAACTCCTGAGGCCTTTGGCACTTCTTTTGTGCAGATCAGAACACTTCTTGGGTCTCCCAGATGCTGGCTGGCTATGGATTCGTTTTTCTTTGCTCTCTTGAGTCAGTTGCCACACTTTTTTTCCTGCTTTTCGACTCTCAAAAGTTTGTTGCTGTTGACTTCTCTTGCATTCTTTGCCTTTGTGGCTTAATTACACTTCCCTTATCCTTCTATTGTTATTATTTTAAGCTTTCAGGAGGAGGTAAAGGTAAAAGTGTGAGTTCAATCTGCCATTTTAAACCCAAAGCCCTGATAAATTATTTGACTTTTCTGCTCTATCTTTTCCTATAAAAAGGGCCTAAAGTAGAGGCTAATGGTAATATTCATAAGTCATAATTTTCATCCACATAGCACCTAACAGCACACTAAGTGTTTCACATACATCTCATTTCATCCTTCTGATTCTTTCACAAATCAGCAAGTACAGGTATTGTTAATCCCTTTAACCTGAGTGGAAACTGGATCAGAGAGGTTCCTGTGTGTCCCAAGGTCACACTGATAGCAAGGGGTGGAATCAGGACTGTGAATTCCCAAGAGAAGCATCTGTGAGTCACGTGGCCTGATAGAGCTATCTGAACATAGAGAGGACAATGAGAACAAGAGGGCACTAGGGCTGATTCTGGTTGCCGATTGAATATCTGTGAAATTTGACAAAAATGACAGTATTATGCAGGAATACGACATCTACATTTCTACCAAGCAAATATTTTTGTTTAAAAAATCCAAGTAAATCTTTTGGTAGGGAAACAAAATGAAATATAAAAGTTCAATCAAGATTTCAAGACACCAGCTTAGTTCCCTGGTAAGGATGTGTATGATACAAGTCATGATCTAAGCACGAAGCTCTATTGCTTAGGGTTAAATACTGATTTTTTAAATCTCAGATGTTCCCTGGGAATCTTATTACCTTCAAGGCTATTCTTCCACCCTAAAGTAGCACTGAAACACAGAAGTGAGCAGGCAGTATGTGCCTGTACCATCTGCTGGAATCTCTTTTTCTGCTGAGCTATAAGGCTCACTCTGAAGAAAAATGCAGGCCACCTTGGGACTTACACTCCTTCGCTTCTTCCTGATTCTGTTATTTTAATGTTCATCCTCATTTTCAATCAATTAACACACACCCATGAAGTGCCTCAGTGAGAGATCCCAAAGGGGATGCAAAGAAGAAAAAGGCAGTCTCTGCCTTAAAGAGGTCATCATCTTTCCAGGGAAGCAAAACATCACATTGTAGCTATATTGTAGTGAGGCCAAGATCACACTTCCCATCAAAATAGTCACATCCCATCAAAATGATCTTTCAGAATCATTCATTCATTCATTCATTCCACATCTAGCTACTGCCCTGTGCAGCTATGGAATTACTATGCCTGACCTAGTTAAATTAGTGCCATGTTGAACTTGGGATTTCTTTGAGTGCTCTGCCGTCTTCTCAGACTATTCTCTAGAGGTGGGCCATGAATCCCGATATTCTTGGACAGCTCTACATTGATGCCTTACCCCTTAGCTTTAATTTCATTTCCTCCCCCCGACTTTTTTTTTTTTTTTTTTTTTTGAGACAGAGTCTCATTCTTTTGCCAGGCTGGATTACAGTGGCAAGATCTTGGCTCACTGCAACCTCCAACTCCCAGGTTCAAGTGATTCTCCTGCCTCAGCCTCCCGAGTAGCTGAGACTACAGGAGTGTGCCCCAACGCCCAGCTAATTTTTGTATTTTTAGTAGAAAGAGGGTTTCACCATGTTGGCCAGGATGGTCTCAATCTGTTGACCTCGTGATCCGCCTGCCTTGGCCTGCCTTGGCCTCCCAAAGTGCTGGGATTACAGGTGTGAGCCACCGCACCCAGCTCATTTCCTTTATTCTTTCAGTTATTTACTGCAGTAGAAAGGGGATGGTTTTCCACATCCTCTCTGATGTAAGCTTACACAGTATATCCTCCTTCCTGAGGTGACAGTACCCCGCCCTCTTACTAGGGCCATCGTTTATACCATGGGCAGGGAGAAAGCCCTGCTTATCAGGAATACAACAAATATTCTCTCTCTCACCCTGAAAATTAAGCATTATAAAGGAAATAAACAGGTGCTAAGAAAGAGAGTGAGAGGAGGGACATATATTCAATGGGTGGCTAGAGAATCACTTTCTGAGAAGACATTAACTGGAACCTGAAGGTTGAGGAGAAACCAACCATGCAAAAGTATGGTTCCTAGGCGGAGAGAACCAAAAATTAGTGCCAAAGAAATGGCACAGGTAATGTTGATAATTGGGGAAGACAAGTAGGTGGGGTTTGAGCTGGGCCTGTTGGGCAGTACTGAAGGTTAGTTCACTCAATACCCATTCCCAGTCCCATTCTCCCCTCCCTTCCTCCACTGGAGAGGAAAATGAAGGACTAAACCTCCCCCTCCACTGAAGCAAGCATGACCATAGGGCATCATTGTGGCTAATGAGCTGTAGGAGAAAACCTTTAGGAGGCCTTCCCTTCTGGAATAAAATCCAAAGGCCACTGGAATAAAGTCATTTTTGTCCGTTGCCTTTCCTCTTTCTTCTGTCTGGAATGCCGAAGGAGGTACTTATATTTTACAACCCGGAGAATGAAACTGACATGCAGGAAATGTCCAAACAGGGAGACAGAAGGAGCCTGGTTCCTTCCTGGCTTTGTGATGTGGCTGCACCACCTGGACTGCCTACCTCAGATTTTTTTTTAATGTGAGAAACTAAACCCCTTTATTTGTTTAAATAATGACAACAGCAAATGTTTCTAGCACTTTCTAGGTAGTTTATATGAATTCATGTTTAATCCTCATGTGAACCTTAAACAGTGACTACCATTGTTATCCCAATCCTTAGATAAGGAAGCTGAGGCATGGAAAGGTTGAATAATTTACCTAAGTAACTCAGCAAGTGGAAAGGCTGGACTTTGAAAATAGACAGTGTGCCCTTAACCAATGTTCTACCCCAGTGTTGGCTGGGTTTTCTGTTATCCACAGATTGTCTCAGTCCTAACTTATACGTCTTTGATGGATGAATACAATTTAGATGGGAGCTTTTAGATCATTATCTAAACTAGATCAGTGTAGCATGTGGCCAGTGGATGGCAAGTTAGACAACAATTTGATGGAGAGTTTATGGTAGAAAAAGTGACAAAGATGGAGATGGAAAATACAGCAGAATAGGTAAGAAAGGGAGCTCTGGAAATGAGAATATTTGCCTACAAATCACAGCTCTACCAGTTACTACTAGCTGAGTGACTGTGGCCTAATTATGCTGCCTTATCTTTATAACATCTAAGTCATTCTAGCTTTAAGCCTCAGTCTCCTCATCTCTAAAATGGGCATCAAAACTGTACATGACTTTCAGAGGTTTAATGCCCTAGCAAAACACTTCATTCATAGTGAGAACTCAGTAAATGTTAGCTTAAAAAACATACTGAGATAAGTTTGAATGTTTTCCTCTGCAGCTTGTCTCATCTTGACAGTAATGACTTCTAGAAATTGTCAATTCCAACCACAACATTTGGAAACTTTAAAATATCAAAGATGAAGAGAGACTAAAGATGATCTTTTCTTTGATGTTAGCATTGAAATGTTTTTATTTTTTTCATATTCTGTTGGAAACCCAGCCTTATTACAGATCAAGGACCTAGGACGCCATTGTTGCAATAATTCAATCTGAGGTAGGAAAGACATTGTTAGCATAACGTTTCTTAATAGTATTAGTCAAGCTGAGTTTTTAGAAACATACCGATCAGCTTCAAAGGATTTGTTTTAAAGAAAGTAAAATAAAAAGGAACTATAAATCCATGGGAACATGATAAAGTACTATAATTTCCACCCTGAGTTTTAGAAAATCTGACGAACCCCCAAAATGTGTTCTGAGGAAAACAGTTGTCTCAGACAAAGGCACAAGAACTAATATGAAATGTTAGTTCAAAGGCTCTGGGCAAAAAGAGGTACACGGGGACAGACGCTGTCTCCTTTAATGAACCCTCACGTGGAAAGTAGCTGCTACTTGGTGAGCTGCCGCCTGTGCCTTTGAACTGACTGTGATTCAAACAGTGAAGTGTCATTTCATACCCACTGAGTGAGCCAGCAGATCTCTAAAACTTCCCAGCTCCAAAAAGTTCACAGAAAGCATTTTCTTCTAGTACTTCTTGGAGACTTAAATAAAAGTAGAGAGACTGTACAGTGACCTCCAGAGAGCTCTGATAAAATCTTCATAAATTGGCTTTTTGCTTTTTCTAGAGATGATTAACCAGTCTGAAAACTATTGCCAATATGTGTGTGGGCAGGTGGTTACTATGTCTACACCGTGGCTGCAGCCACTGGTTTTGTAGATGGAACCCTGCTTCCGGACAGGAAAAAGCCTCATCCGGTCTCCTGTCCCCAGGGGACAGGGCAGTCGGGCTATTCTGGTCAGAAGACTGCTTTTGTGTAGGAAGTTGTTTCCCCTAGTTCAGGATGCAGGAGTGGAATGAGAGGGTACAGCGTGACCTGTTGCCCCAGGGGCCCTCGCTGTCAGGCAGCCCTGGTGTTCTGCCCGCACTTCGATCAAGGAAGTCACCAGGAGACCTGCAGATACAAAGCAACTCTCAGAGGGGATCTGACTGGTGTCAGGGACCTTCCATCAGGTCATTTCCTGGGTCTCCCAGTTCCTAGGAGCACAGGCTCAGACATGGCTGTAATACTCATATTTTCTGGTACGGTATATTGAGATTGCCTCGTAAGATCTGCCCTGCTACTGATCCCGTGACTACAAGGAGAATTTTTAGAGATTATCAACCTACCTAGTCATTTCACCTAAAATAGAGAATAGGTAAAAGTTCCAATCAGAAAAAGATTTTTATAAAAATGTGACCTATGTGTAAATTGTGAACTTTTAGTCCTATTTGATAAAACTAAATAAAAGAGCTTCATGAGAAACCCTGTCATAGATCTTAGATCATCCTTATTCGTCAATCAAAGTGTAGTAATTGAGGGCCCAGTATACTACCTTCCATGTGCATAGGCTTTCCTTGTTTATAAAGAACTTTCACACACACTGTCATTGGCTCTCGTACAACACAGTGAAGGTAGACAGCACAGAAGTCATTCTCATTTTGAAGATGGAGAAACACTAAGGGCTTGCCATGATAAACCATGCAGTTTTACTGGTGCTGAGTCTGGCAGCTGATATAAACTATTATGCCCAGAAAGAAGAGTGTGACGAGAAAGGACAGGAACATCTATTGGAAAGTCTTCTCATCTAAATAACTGGGCCCAGTTAGATATTTCCAACCCATCTGCACATGTATAAAACCCCAGCGTGGAGTTTATGCACGGTCGGTTCTCTTTAGTATTTAATTTAAAAATCACTGGTTAATATCATCAACAACAACAACTTTTACATCACTAATGATGTGCCAGGAACTGATTTTTTTTGAGACAAGGTATTGCTCTGTCGCCCAAGCTGAAGTGCAATGGTGCAATCATGGCTCACTGTAGCCGTGACTCTAAGGCTCAAGTGATCCTCCCACCTCAGCCTTCCAAGTAGCTGGAACCACAAGCATGTGCCACCATGCCCGGCTAATTATTTACTTATTTTGTATAGAGACAGGGTCTCACTATGTTGCCCAGGCTGGTCACAAACTCCTGGGCTCAAGTGACCCTCTTGCCTTGGCCTCTCAGAGTGCTGCGATTATAGACATGAGCCACTGCACCCAGCCAGGAACTATTGTTTTATTACAATACTTATTACATTATTATTTAATCCTCACAACAACTCTGTGAAGTGTGGACAATGATTATCTTTGTTTTACAGATAAGGAAACTGAAACACAGACAGGTTAAGTGAATTTCCCAGTGTCACACAGGGTAACAGTGTGAGAGGCTGATAACGTTTTCCTAACATAAAAAAGAGTATGCAATACACTGCCTCAGCACCAACAATGCAGAGATTAATTTGTATTCTGTGGGTAATGTGAGCAAAGCAAAGAACTAAAACCTATTACCTCTCTGCTTTTAATCAGGCCACGAGAAGGAATTCCTGGGGCATCTAAAAAATTCATCCTAGTGGTTTAAGCCTTTATACAAAAGTGGCTTTGAACTATGCTTGGATGAGCTTTGCCTTTTGTCAGTGACAGGTTCTGACCCTAGGTAGGATATGAACAGCCACAAAAAAGGGCACCTGCTCCCTTTTTGTCATTTGTTCAGGTGAAACAGGGCTTCACTGGTGACAGTTTAAATGACCTGGTTTCTTCTGACCCCTGTGAAAAACTAATGATGTGTTTTTCATTTTCATCCCATTTTCCCTGGTTTCATGTATACACATTCAAAAGGTGAGGGAAGCTGTGAAGTGAAGTCAGTCCTGGGTGAAAAGTTTTATTTGCTCCTCTCATGCCTGAAGCTAAGTAAAGTCGACGCAAATCGTGCGTGTGCACAAGGACAGGGATCTGCATATCACGTGGCCGAGGCCCCACTGCTGCGTGTGCCTGCACAGTCCTCTGAGGGAAAGAATAATGGGGGCGAGATGGGTGGGGAGTGGGATGAGGCACTACTCACTCCCAGCTTTGCTTAATCAGAGATCAACATAATAAATAATCAAGTTTGCTCAGCGCCTCAGAGTTTACACAGAGCTTTCACATATAATTCCATTTCTACAAATCAGGAAGTGGAAATGAACTCATTTAACTCACACAGTTGGGATTCAAATGAAGTTGGACTCTAGGTAGTGCTCTCTCTGTCTCTCTTTTATCCCTTCCTTCTTCCCTTCCTTCCTTACCTTCCTTTCATTCTCCTACCTATCCTTCCTCACTCCCTTCCTACAACTTGCTATCCTTGATAAACAAAAGAGAATATATCATTTTGGAAACCTATACAAGAATGCTTATTTACCTTTTCCATTTCTCTCAAACCACACTTTCATAATCCCAACATGCATCTAAAAGTGAGAAGCAATCATTTCAGCAAGGCCTAGATAAGAAAACATGAGCAATGGAAACAATGACAATCTTTTCTTTTTCCATCTGGTTACAAGTGAGTGACCTTGGGAGGTATCTAAATGATCATTTTGTCCATGCTTCTTGGCAAATACTTCGGCTAGTTTAGGAACTTTCCGCACGGGGTTAACCTCCTAATTCAACATAACGTTTTGGGTAGGTAGGGATAGGTTATGGTCAGATCAGTTTTCATTTTTATATTTACATTTTGACTTTAATGGGGTTTGGACAAATCTCAAGAGCAGAGTTACTGTTGCCAGGCACCAGCACCGCACAAGTACAGCCAGCAATTCTGCCCACCAACTGGCAGGATGGGCTCCTGCACTGGGCATCACAGACCTATAAAAATACATTTATTAAGGAACATACAGCCACTTCTGTCAGTAGGGGTCTGGTGCTCAGTGTTAAGACTGCATAAAACATAACCCTAAACCTTTGCTTTCAAAACCAACACTGTTAAGGCCCCAGAGAAACACTTTTCCCCTACAGCCCCTTGTCCTTGAAACAAAGGCGACTGCGTCCCACAACCTGAAGATTTGCAGGGTGTGCTGCTGCTGACGTGGAAGACGGACGCTCCTAAACGTGTGGATGATGTATAGTGGAGGCGCTTGATTAAAAGAAAAGTCCAATGAATTAAACTGTCAAAACCTTCCTTTTAGATAGCAAGCAGATCATACAGTCTTAAATAATGAGGATTTCCTAGCAATTCCAAACATCCATTTTCTTGCTTCTCTTTTTGTTCCAATTCATGGTTCTGGAAGAAGTCATACAGCAGTATAGTATTTGCATGCAGTTGAACATGGTGATTGGCCAATATTTTGCAAAATTAAATAATTAATGTTACTGTTAAAATGGTAGATGTGAAGTTATAACACATGAAACATAATACTGATTATTTATGTTAACAACCAGGTGGACAATGAATGCTGGAATTGCTAAGAAGTTTATGTTTTATTTACACATTAATAAGGTGTAATTACATTTCCAAATATTAAATAAAATGTTTATACTTTAAAAAACAACTTTTATTTCAGTGTTTATATTCATTGTCATAATTTGTATTTTGCATTTTAATTCTTTTTTTTTTTTTTCTCGAGATGGAGTCTCGCTCTGTCGCCCAGGCTGGAGTGCAGTGGCTGGATCTCAGCTCACTGCAAGCTCCGCCTCCCGGGTTTACGCCATTCTCCTGCCTCAGCCTCCCAAGTAGCTGGGACTACTGGTGCCCGCCACCTCGCCCGGCTAGTTTTTTGTATTTTTTAGTAGAGACGGGGTTTCACCGTGTTAGCCAGGATGGTCTTGATCTCCTGACCTCGTGATCCGCCCATCTCGGCCTCCCAAAGTGCTGGGATTACAGGCTTGAGCCACCGCACCCGGCTGCATTTTAATTCTAATAGATAACTTTAAATCATTTGAAAGAAAACTTTTAACAACTATAGAAAAGTAATTCTAATTTTCTGAAATAAAAAAAGTAATTTACATTTGTGGTATAAGTACATACATTTTGTATGATTTGACTACATTAATCATTTATTTTTTTAGAATTGGGATTTCATTCTTCACCCAGATGGAGTGTAGAGTGCACAGCTCATTGCAACCTGAAACTCCTAGGCTCAAATGATCCTCCAGCCTCAGCCTCCTGAGTAGGTGGGACTACAGGGATAAATTACCATGTTTGACTATTTAAAAAATTGTTTTGTAGCGACAGGATCTTGCCATGTTGTCCAAGCTGGTCTAGAAATCCTGGCCTCAAGTAATCCTCTGGCCTCTGCCTCTTGAGTCGCTGGGATTATAGGTGTGAGCCACCTCACGGGGCCTGAATAAATGAATCTTTTAGATTAATGTTGTTCAATAGCGCTTTCTATGATGAAGGACTTGTTCTCTCTCCATGTTGTACAATACAGTAGCTCTAGCCATGTGAAGCTACTGAGCATTTGAAATGTAGCTAGTGCCACTGAGGAACAGAACACCTGAAATGCTGTTAGGTGCTACCATACAGAGCAGCAAAGCTGTCAATCACTGCTGTCAATGGAACACAAATTCAGTGAAAATCTCGATTATAACAACATAGTGATTTTACTAAAGAGAAATATCAATTTTATAGAATAAATATATATGAATCATATATCTTTATTTTGTCACTTATCTATATAGCCTATCAAAGAAAATCTAGACATGTCTAATGTCTAGTAGATATGCATAATTCAGTTGCTGATATTTTGCTTTTTGTCATATAAAATCCGTAGGTGTTATCTTTCAATTTGGTTGTTATATGTATCAAGGTAGGAATATATATAGTAGTTTGCTAGCTTGATCAATAACTTTTAAATATTAGGCATATGGTAAGTGGCTATGCATTTGTACTCTTGCCCAAGCCTACCAATGTCAGGGGCTGGCCTGACAGCACCCCTAACTCTGAGCAGCCATTCTGCAAATGTCACTATTGTCCCCAGTGAGTCAGGAGTGAAATGTGGTTAAAACTAAATCTCTACTGCTGAAAAAACAAGTCAAAGCAAATGTCCCACTGGGAGGATTCCTACAGCATCCCTTCCTTAGAGGAAGTCCAATCCATTCATTTCAGCAGTGGACTTCCATTTAGGCTCAAAGGCTGCTCTGACCGGTTACCTATAAGAGGGAGTAAACTAACAGTAGTTGTCATGAATTGAGAGGGCAGAAGCTGCTGGCAAAAATCCCACCACCCTTTGAAATGTGGATGGAAGGCTGCAAAGGGTGGTCAACTTAACATTGTAAAGATAGAGAACAGGGGTAATTGAAATTTACAGACCCTGCCACTAAGCTTTAAGTAACAATCGGAAGGGACAGGGTTTGTAGAGGTTACCAAGGGGAGTCCTGTGGCAGCAGCAGTTGGAGTACTGGCAGGGCTTTCTGTCTACTGCCTCAGTGGCAGGTCTGAAGTGTGGTCCCTTCCTCTTCCATCCTGCTCCTCCTCGTCCCCCCACCAGGGGATTGAGTTTCCCTTGCCCACAGTCGTCACCTGCTTATTGACACATCCCATATCAATGTCTGCCTTTTTTCCCTCTGTCTTGCTGTCTCACCTTCCTTATAGTGATTTCTGGGATCACTTCCCCAATTCGAAACCACTCATAGTTAAAGCCCAACCTCCAGGTCTGTTTCTGAGGGAACCCAGCCTAAGACAACTTCCAGTACTTAGCACAGTGCCTGACATATGGTATTGCCTCAGTAGATATTTGCTGAAAGAATTAAAATACTTCGCAAATGAAATCCCACCCTAATATTAACTTCACCTAATTTAAAGAAGTTACTTATCAAGATCAACTTTTATCCCCCTAGCTTGTACCTCTGTCCTCCCACTAGCAGAAAAACTCCATTGAAAAGCCTATTACTATTTTTTTTTTTAAAAAGCAAATTTGAACTCCAGTATAGAACACAAGTACATCAAAATTGAAAGCCTAGGTTGCAGATTTGACTATCCGCACTTGCTGATCTTGAAGACACTGCTTCCTTCCTGAGATTTCAATGTTCATTTCACAATTAAAGATAAGGTTCCATAAGCACATAGTTGGGAGAAGTGGCAGGATGATGTAAGGTCATCTTAACAAGTAAATGATTAATATAGAGACTTCTAAAGAACAGGTCTGGAAAGTATCTACTAAGTGGACTTCCTGAAGTAAGAGGAGTGTTGGTTGCTACACTAAAGGCAAAAATCTTCTAGTCCCCAAATTTGCCTTAGGAGGATGACAGCTCTATCTTTCTTGGTTCTGGTGTACATTGGAGACAGGGTCAATTAGAGAGTAGAATCCATTTATTTTTTGCGTCTTTATAAGCACTAGAAAGCAGTGAGCGCTGAGCAGAGGACCCCTCTTGTGGAAAAAGTGCAGGAGAACTCCCGGGTGCCTCTGCATCACCGGTTTGCCTTCTAGCCAGAATCATTGCTAGAACCCTGTCACTCAGTTACTTTGGTTCCTAATTTAACCTCTTCCCAACCCTTCTATTGCGTTCAGTTAGCTAGGCCAGGAGCTTACAGCTGTCTAGTTGGTGCTGGCTCAATGTGCTTATTCCCTGGAAGATAGAAGGATCACTTACAAAAAATTTTACAATTAAAATAAAAAATTTACTCTTTGCTGAAGCATTGTAAGGTTTTTTTATTCACTCAGACCCAAAATAGTAAAACTAAAATATTTCAAGACATTACTTGATTCACTCCCCACTTTTCTTTCTCCCGTTTCCCAGCACTTTCCACCAGATACAGAAACCACGGGTTATGTCCAAACCCTGGTTTTGGTGTGACCACCGCCTTCCGTGTACTGCCTGCGGCTCGCTCCGGGCCCACACGGGACGCCGAGGCATGATGAGGAGGCAGAACAGCAGAAACGGCTTCCCGGGCGCCACTGCTCGGGGCCAGCGGCGTGTACCCCGCGGGCCCGGCCGGGAGCGGGCTGGCGATCGCGGGGCTCTGCGCTCCCGGCTCCCGCGCCATCTCCCGGCGCCCGCCAACTTCGCTCCGCCCGCGGCGCAGAGGACCTCGCAGCCCTCTGGAGCCTCCGCGATCGCCTGGCTCGCGTTTCCCGCAGCCGCCGAGGAGCGCAGGCCCGGCGACTCCGGGTGCAGCTGGCCCTGTGCGGTGACATCGCCGTCCGGCGCCGGGCTCGAAGCCGCCTAGCTCAGCCCGCTGGGTCGCAGGCCGCTGGTCCCGCCCGGCCGCGCTCACAAACTACTCGCGGCTCGTGACCCGGGACAAACTTCTGGCGGCGGCACAGCCCCTTCCACAGTCACCCTCCCCAGAGCCAGCCACCAAAATAGAAGGCGCGGCCGGGGCGAGGAGGTGGGCGGGGGGAGCCCAGTGGCCGCTCCTCCCCGCGCGGCTGACGCCCGCTTCGGCGGCGGCAGTGGCGGTGGCCGCGGGGCCGCCCCCAGCAGAGCTCCCGGAGGCGCTCGGGCGCGGGCCGGCTGGGCGCGGGCGCTCACGCCCTCTAGCGGGCCGCGGCGGCGCCGGGCGGCCGTGACGTGAGCGCTCCCTTCAGCCGGCCTGCGGGGCACCGCCAGTCAGTCGGGGAGCAAGAGCCCCGCGCGCAGCCGGCGCGGGCTCGGTCATCGGCGCGCCGCCGCCCGGGGCTGGGCTCTGGGCTGCCTGTGGAGAGGCAGCGGGCGGGACGCGCGCTGCCACGGCCACGGCCACCGCCACGGCCACGGCCGGCAGCTCGGGTCCCGGGTCCCGGGCAGGGGAAGGCGAGAGGCGGCGAGCTCAGCCACCGGAACCGAGGGAAGATTTTGGCTCCGCGGGCTCGCCCTCAGCAACCTCTGACAGCGGCGCCAGACGCCGAGTGGGGCCAGGGACAGGGGAGGAGGACCCAGGACCCTGTGCCCGCGCCCCTGGAGCCGCTGGAGTTCGGACTTCTGCAACTGTTGGCACTTTGGGGGCTTGGCTCAGTGCTCTGCTGTTTACCCTTCCCTCCTCGCTGCCTCGGAACCAAAGCTCCCGGCCCCCACCGCCCTCGTGCGCCCACCCACCGCCGCCGGGGAGCGGCCCGGCGCGCACTCACCACCATGAGGAGACTTGGGACTTGCCTGGCGACTTTGGCCGGACTTTTGCTAACTGCGGCGGGCGAGACCTTCTCAGGTAAGCGGGACCGCCTCTGCCGTCCCCGAGACGCGCGGGCCGGCGCGGGACGCCCGGGACGCCGGCAGCTCTCTGGTGGTAGAGCCCTAAGGCTGGCGTCGGGGCCGGGCGGGAGGCGCGGCGGGCCGGACACGGCTTCTGCCTGTGAGCCGGGCGCTGGGCGAGGGGCCGTGGGGCTGGCAGGCGCCCAGTCCTCGGGCGGGCTGAGCGGACGAACCCCGAGGGCGAGCTCCCCAGCCGGGACTCCCAGCTCGGCTTCCGTCCTCCCGCGGCCTGGGCTAGTGCTCAAGGTTGGGCGGCTTCCACTATGAGTCCCTGGCCGGCTGCAAAAGGAACAGCAGAAAACTTTGCTTGAAGTTCCCAGTTGCAGCCACCGGGCCGCCTGGCGTAGGCGCTGCGCGGTCTCCGCCGACCCCGAGCAGCGGCCGGGCCCAGGCCGCCGGTGTTCGGCTGCGCCCGCAGCGATCGCCGGGACCTGGCGGCCGCTTGGGCGGCGGCGATCTCCCGGTGTCCTGCCCTCCCTGTCGCCCCCTGCCCGGCGCGGTTGGCGACCCTGGTAGGTCCCCGCGGTCGCGCAGCGTCTGCGGAGAAGCCGGGGGAGTTCCTTGCCGGTCCCAGCGGGAGGGCTCGGCCGCCGCGGAGGGAGCGGGCAGGTCCCCAGGCCCTGGTAGCCACGGCCCTGCGCCCCGCTGGGCTCCCCCTCCCCACCCTCGGCCCCCTAGCGGAGCGCCGCGGCCAGCGGCAACTTGTTCACCCAGCCCGGCTGCTCGGGGGTCCCAGGTGGGAAGGAGAGGCACTGGCGGTGTGCGAGCAAGCGTGTGAGTGTGCGCGCGTGTGTGCCTGCACGCGCCCGCGGGGGCGTTCTAAGCCCAGGGGAGCCCCTCATGGAGAGGATCTGTGGATCGGAGTCGGGGGTCCGGCGTGGGGCCGAACCCGGCACGCTGTCACAGGGGTTTACAACCCCCAGGATCACCTTTATTACCTGGATGACACAGGTGGATGGACAGCAAATGCTGGCCCATTTGCACACCTTTCTAGTGTTTATTAGATTAGTTTCATTAAGGTCCACATGCAGTGGGGGCGGTGGGCTTCCTTTTTCTTTTAATTAAAAAAACCTGCTCCTTTGTCTTAAACTTGGTTTTTGCAAAATAGGTCTCAGCGTTTGGGAACAAGTGAGTTGAATGAGTAAGTTGGGCTTTTTAAGAATTCGATGAAGGGGACTTTCATGAACAGTAAAGAGCATATTTTAAGCAGTAAAAACCTTTGGTTCTCTGGTGCGTGGAAACCTTTTTATTTTCTTGGGGTCCAGGACCATTGGCTGGTGGAGCTCTGGACTCAACAGGCACATTAGTTGTGTCTTGTGTGTTGCTGATCTGCAGGACCCGTGATCACAGTTGGCCTCAGAGAAGGAGTGGAACTTGTAGGTTTTGAAACCCAAACCATCACCTTCAATACAGAAATATCCTTTCTCCAAGTTTTGTGTTTCCCTAACTGCCTGGTAATTGCGCGTGCTCCAGAGGATTGAACACAATGATGCACTGTCGTCCGATTATAAAACGGATGCAGAATTTGGTCTGCGTTCTTATTAGTGAATAATAGAGTAGCACTCGCCAATTTGAGAGCCTGGTAACTCATTAATATTAGAAGCCAAGTATGAGAGCCCTAGTGATGGTTTTCTCTTTATTAAAATCCATAACTCCCTGCTTGGGATTTGTTTAAAGTTAAGCTGTGTCAAATATCATTTGGATGGATTTTTAAATTGCGTGCAAGGGGGTGGAAACAAATATTTATATTGCTTATTTAAACCATGGTTTCCTCATCACCAAAAAGGATTTCAGCCTCAGTTGTACTGACCCATGTCCTTGTTAAGGCTGATGTAAATGATCAGTCAAGTCAAAATAGACTTCTACTAAAATTTAGCCTGATTTTTCATTTGGAAGAAATGTATCTATTTGTTTGAGTTATCATACCATAAAGTGAAATGTGTTTTCTTATCTAGAAAGCCAGAGTTATCCTGGCATGTTCGTGGGTAAAGGGCAGCATCCAAGCCATGCCTCAGAAACGTTGAACTTTAAAAAATGTGAAATTGGATTAGCTGGGTGTGGTGGCGTGTGCCTGTGGTCCCAGCTGCTCTAGAGGCAGAGGCAGGAGAATCGCTTGAGTCCAGAAGTTCGAGGTTGCAGTGAGCTATGATGGCGCCACTGCACCCCAGCCTGGGTGACAGAGTGAGAATCCATCTCAAAAAAAAAAAAAAAAAAAAGTGAAAAGTGAAGTTGGCAAATTTCATATGTGCAAGGATCAGCTATGTTTCATTCACTTCATTATTTTTTTTTCTCTCTATATTGCATTTAGGTAGTACAGGTGTGACTCAGGGTTTTGTTTTTTGTTTTTGTATGTTGAGAAAGTTATTTCTGAATGCTAGGAGCGGCATTGACACATTTCTTTTTTATGTTTCTTCCAGAAATTGTAGTAATTGGCTGCTTTTCACTTGACATGGGAACAAATTTTAGAGATAGAAGAGCTAGACTGTAAGCTCCTTGAGGGCAAAGCCAATTTTCATTTTCTTCTGGCTTTCTCATAAGACATTTCTCATAGATTCTTAGATGTCACAGGCATTAGTATTTGTTGAATAAATCACTAATGGGAATCCTGATCATTTGCACATGTTCAAATTGTGTGTGAATGGACCAATATATAATAAAATGGAAGGAGAGAAGTGATTGTTAAAAGTTAGACTTGGCTTGCCTTTTCCACACTGGATTCTTTTTAGACCAATGGACTACTCGTGAGGGTTTATAAATACATAATCAGTCAAGGGTTTTTGTATAACTCAGATATCATCTACACAAGGCACTCTGCCGTTTGCCTTCTGCAGTGCTCTCCTGTCCTCTTTTGGAATGAGTTTGGAATTGTTAAGACTGTTAATTAACCACTTCTGGAGGTGGACTACATGTGATTTGGATACCAGACATCAGAAATAGAATGCTAAACTTACTGGAAAAGTATTAGGATCTTGGTCTGTGATGACGTTGCTTACTATAATTATGTATTTCATTACAAAATTATGTTTTTGTTTTTGTTTTGTTTTGTTTTTTTTGAGATGGAGTCTTGCTCTGTAGCCAGGCTGGAGTACAGTGGCATGATCTCGGCCCACTGCAACCTCCGCCTTCTGGGTTCAAGCGATTCTCCTGCCTCAGCCTCCTGAGTAGCTGGGACTACAGGCGCGCACAACCACCACCGTCAGCTAGTTTTTGTATTTTTAGTAGAGGTGGGTTTTCACCATGTTGGCCAGGATGGTTTCAATCTCTTGACCTTGTGATCCACCCGCCTTGGCCTCCCAAAGTGCTGGGATTACAGGCGTGAGCTACCATGCCAGGGCTAAAAAATTGTTTTTTATCGTTACAGTTTCTAATTTGTTAGGCAAAATAATGGAGGTTCACTTTATATCTTCTAGGCCTTTAGTGTTCACTAAAAATAACTGGTAAGATGGTATATAAGTAAGATATGAGAAAGAAAGTTAAATCATTTTACTTTTGTTGGAAATTCTCTTTTGCATGGTGAGAAGCCAACGAGTTGGCAAGTTATTCCTCTTTGACCCAATTTCTTAAAAGCCAAGTTGCAACATATATTATATAATACAATGAAGTATTTAGTTCTACCTTATAATGGTTTTGATGTGTTAAGTTCTGGTAAGCAAGCTTTGGTTTGCAGAAATAGAAATACAGACTTAGCTCTTTGTTTCAGCTACAGTAGTATTTGACCTATATTAAACGTTAACATAACCTTGTGAATTTGGGACTCCTGTGGATAAATTAATTTTTTAAAATAATATTTTAAGGATGTTTGTAGGAAAACTGCTGAAATCTGAATAAAGCCTGTAATTTAGTTAGTAGTGTGGTACCAATGTTAATTTCTTAGCTTTGGTAATTCTGCTCTGTATATGTAAGATGTTAACATCCGGGGGAAGCTGGGTGAAGGGAGTACTTGTACGCTTTGTATTGTTTTTGCAAGTCTTCTGTAAATCTGAATTTTTTTCAAAATACAGAATTTTAAACTACCCTTTGCAAAGAGTGGTAATATATTTGTTTAGCAGTTAAGTTTTTTTCTTTTTCAGATAACTATAATCATAGCAGTTTACATTTTCAAGGTGTTTTCGCTAGATTGAAAATTGATAATGAAGAAAATACTTCAAATTTAAATCAGTGAGCATGAAAGAAATATGCTAAGAAATTACTATAACATTCTTAGTGTTCTGTATATGTAAAGAAGAATTGCTTGAGCATAATAAATTGTTCCGATCTAGAAAATTATAGGTTTTAGTCTCTCATGTTTTCAAAGGGTTATTTTTAAAGATTTTAAGAAAATAATCTATTGACATATAGTGATATATGGATAAGTGTGTATATAATTTGGGTAATGCAAAATGAATTTTCTTTAATGAGCAAGCAATTTGAATTACGTCTTCAGATTATATAAATTCTTTATAAATGAAGCATAGCCTAGCCTTTAGATTTGGTAAAAGTTGGTTTCAGAATTTAAGTAATTCTGTAACAGTTCTAGAAAAGTCAATAGCTTTATTTAAATTTTTCATAATTCTCTAAGGATTGTAATATATTCTAGGAATTGTGAGGCTGTATATAGTAGAGGAACTATGTGTTAGATTAACTATTGTTTTCTTTCAATTTTTGTTTTAGATTTCATTAAGTTTTCTAGAATGAGCATGTATTATCTGAATATCCCAAGGCTTAGTTTTCATTTAGGGAATAAGGCATTTTAATGAGTTTTATGCTTTTCAACAGTGAAACATTTTTCTTAGGGGTTATGTCCACCATGCATTTTACTTTAATTCTGAGATTCTTCTCTTTGAAAACCAACTTTCCTACAGTCTCATTTTTTAGTGTGCTTACTATCTTTATGAATATAACATGCATGTTAATAGGCTTATTTTATAAGTGAGGGAAGGTTTAATTATTAATGTCTTTCTAACTCACAAATTAAACATTCTAAAGAGGTACAAAATAATGTAAATCTTGCATTATAAGAGGATGTTGCTTTTTTGCTTCCTAAAATACTGCGGTGGTTTTCAGTTTAGTCATCAGAAAGCCTGAGTTTACACTGTAGCTCTGAAAAACCCAGCAGAGAAAAATAAGTTGAGCTGCCTTGGGTGGGGAGGAGGAAAGATTTAGTCACCAAGCTTCCTAGTCTGTAGTGCCCCCATCATTGGTGAGGCGGCTGGCAAGGCCAGGGTGTAATTAAGGGGCTGGGAGTATGTGAGAGAAAAAGACAAAAACAGGATGAGAAGAGAAGTGTTGTGTACTCAGGTGTGGGATGTGACAGCCTCCAGAGATCCTAGCAAGGGAGGGTCACTCCCCTTGTGCCCTCTTAGCTATAAAGGAGAAACACATGGAAAGTTGAAGGAGGGCCATGAAGAGTGGCAGTTGTGCAGGTAGATCACAGTAACATCCTGCCTCAGTGATGCTAGGTGGCTCTGGGGAGGGCCTGGGAAACTGCACCAGTGTTGATGGTGAGCTAGGTTTAAATCTGTGCTTCTCAAAACCTGCTGTCCACGAGGAGCATCAGGAGTCCTCCTTTCAAAGGCTGCTTCCTGGGGCCCAGCTGTGGTGATTCTGATGTCCACGACGGAGGTCCCCCAGCATCCCTGGGTGGTCAGGGTTTGTAAGAAAATTCGGCCACACTTGAAGAAACGTTGTCCTGAAAGAGGAGTTTTTTTTTTTGTTTGTTTGTTTGTTTTTTTTTTTTTTGAGACGAACTTTTGCTCTTGCCCCCCAGGATAGAGTGCAATGGTGTGATCTCGGCTCACTGCAACCTCTGCCTCACTGGGTCAAGCAATTGATTCTCCTGCCTCACCCTCCCAAGTAGCTGGGATTACAGGCGCTTGCCGCCACATCTGGCTAATTTTTGTATTTTTAGTAGAGACGGGGTTTCCTCATGTTGGCCAGGATGGTCTTGAACTCCTGACTTCAGATGATCCGCCCGCCTCCGCCTCCCAAAGTGCTGGAATTACAGGTGTGAGCCACTGCGCCCTGAAAGAGGAGTTCTTAAAGTGCTGTCATTGAGCCGTCCGCATCAGCATTACATTGAAAGTTGTCAGACTTGCAACCCTCTGATCCTGAATCTGCAACCCTGGAGATGAGGCCCATCGATCTGTGTTAGACAAGCCCCCCATGGGATTCTGATGCGACCTGAAGTTGGAGAACCCTTGTTCTAAAAGAACTGAGATCTTCTACCTGCCCTATCAACCTCCCTTGACGAGAGCTGAAAGAGAACTGGGGGTAAAAATATCACGTCCATTCATTTGCTGCTTAGCCTCTTGATTAATACAGCCAGTATAACCAACATGGTGATGCGATTGTGTTGTCTCCGGCCAGACACTGGGGAAGAAACTAAATCCAGCCAGTTGTAAAACTCAAATGAATAAAAAAGTTTCCTGTGTTTTTACTTAGCACAATGTAACAATTAAATTTTGTTATAATGGTTAGCCATTGGAAATTTCCCTGGGTTGATACTTCATATAGGAGATATTTGTTGGCTTGTTATGATAAGCATGCAGCCCAGTGTGCTTATTAGAATATTTAATAGTGCTTATTAATAATTCTTTTTGAAATATTTAATTCAGGTAAATATTTATTGAGCACTTACATTTGTATGGCCTCTTTGTGGATGGTAATGGGCAAAGATGAAGATATAGTTACCACACTTTGAAAAGTTATTCATTTATTAAAAGTTTCAAAATCTACTAAAATGGAAAGAAACAGGGACTTTCTCAGGAGAGAACGGGAAGTTAGTAAATGTAAGATTTGGAATTCTAATGTGGAAATGTGAAACTTTGCCTTTGGTAATAAACTCAACTTCCAAATGGAAAATAAAGGTTTTTCGGCCGGGCGCAGTGGCTCAGTCCTGTAATCCCAGCACTTTGGGAGGCCCAGGCTGGTGGATCATGAGGTCAGGAGACCAAGACCATCCTGACTAACATGGTGAAACCCCGTCTCTACTAAAAATACAAAAACAAAATCAGCCGGGCACGGTGGCAGGTGCCTGTAGTCCAGTTACTCGGGAGGTTGAGGCGGGAGAATGGTGTGAACCCGGGAGGCGGAGCTTGCAGTGGGCAGAGATTGTGCCACTGCACTCCAGCCTGGGTGACAGAGCAAGATTCCGTCTCAAAAAAAAGAAAAAAAAGGAAAAAAAAAAAAATAAAGATTTTTCTTGGACATTTATTTAAAGTACTGACAATGTGTATCCTAAAATTGAGCCTAATTTTTTTCTGAACCCCCAAAGACAACCATTGCCTCTCTGTCATTTAACACTCCAGGTAAATAAAAATAATCATGATGTCTTTTGACAGATTGATCCTGAACGCTTTGCAGCGGGCCTCTCTGAGAAACAGCTGGAGAGTGCTTCCCTGCTGCCGCTTGCTCCTGCTGCGATCCCCAGCTCATCACTAGGTGTAGCTGCGTCCCTAAACCCACCTGCCTGAGCCCAGCAAGGTCCAGCCCCATCCACAGATGGCTTCCTGGACAGCTAAAGACAGGCACGAGAGCGGACTTTCATCCGCTTACTTGTGTATCTCTAACTCTTTACTGTAAAATTGAATTCTTTAGTGGAAGTTGTAGTTCCGCTGCTACTTGTAGTGTAGTTTGTTGAAATTCAGCACTGATCCAGAGACAACTTTAGATTCACCTGCTACAGTCTTACTCATTTTTTTCTCTGCTGCGTCATATGTTGCTGCTAATCTGCATGTAGTGGTGAAACTGGAAGTAGTAGTATGTATTTGCCAACTAAGTAAGCGTTCATGTTAACCTTTGGGGCCTTCTTGTAGTAGACCAGAAAAAGCAGTGGCGTGGATGGCTCTGGGTAGGTGTGTAACATCTTTAGGATATGGCTTGTCTGTACTTTTCTTACATCTGCAAGGAGTGACTTCTACAGCATTGAGGGTTTAGGTATGTAATTCAAGAAGTCATGAAAATCTGCCTGGAAATCTGATTCAGCCATTTTTCCTGCTTAAAACTCAGAAGACTAATGAGTCATCAAAACCATTATATGAAACACAAGTGTTTGGCTTTGGGTTAGAAGTCAGGGCAGGGTGGAGAATCTGATTGAAGAACGCAGTGTGGCTTCCTTTTGAAATTGGGGCTAGCAGGGGTTGGAAATGACCTTGCAAGCTAAAAGAGCAAGGATTGCAGGACATGCAGGAGAGATGAATGAGAGGAGAGGAGTCAGAGACTTGTCAAGACTGATAAGGTTTTAGCATCTCCCTCTGAAGAAAAGGCCACTGTTGAACAGAATGATTTATTTCAACATGCACCAGCCAAAGCAGAAGCAAAGCATTTAGTTTTTATGGGCTGCAAAGCATAAAAGCTTATAAAGCATCAGTTTTTCAGATGGGTGAATATTCATTTTAATCTCTCTTTCTATTCAATATGCAGAAAGCAGATTTATTACATACAATGAGAAGAGTTTATGTTAGTGTGGGTTGCTCTGGGAGTCTGAGGTCCTGTTACTTCTCCCTGGCTTCCAGCTATGGAATCAAAATGGGCTCACAGGTAACGGGTAGGCTTTGACAGGGGGTGAGAAGAAATTGGACCACACCCTTTGTATAGTCTGTGTTTTTTTTTTTTTGTTTTATTTTTTTCTCAAGGAGTCTTGCTCTGTCATCCAGGCTGGAGTGCAGTGGCATGATCACTGATTATGGCTCAATGCAGCTTCGACTTCCTGGGCTCAAGCAGTCCTCCCACCTCAGCCTCCTGAGTAGCTGGGACCATAGGCACGAGCCACCATGCATAGCTAATTAAAGAAAAAAAACTGATAGAGACAGGGTCTTGGTACATTGTCCAGGCTGGTCTTAAACTCCTGGGCTCAAGCAGCCTTCCCAGGTCAGCCTCCCAAAGTGCTAGGTTTACAGATGTGAGTCACTGTGCCTGGCCCAGCCTGTTTTTGATGGATGCTATTTGTTCTCTTTTCAGTTTGAGTAGCTTGAGGTACTTTACATCATGTAATAAGCACATGCTTAAAATGGGCTTAAAGTGGACTCAGTGTGATGTTCCATCTAGATATACAATTATAAGGTGGTTTAAAGCATTCCTTTTAAAATACTCATAATGTGTAAAACCAAATTACTTAACAATTTTAGCATGTAGTAGTCACTCAATAAGTATTTGTTGAATGAATTAAGAAACAATTTAAAGAAGCTCCCTTGGAGAAGAAAAAAATCAAATAACTTATATTTAAGGCTTTTTTTTTTTTTTCCTGCTTCCTATCAAGTTTGACTTAGGTATCTCCAATAACCTTAACAATAGAACCAGGCTGTGTGTTTAGTGCCTGGTGCCATTAGTAATTTATAGGCGTATAGAGACCCAGTTGCTAAATTTAAAGGAAAAAGTGTTACCTTTTGTTAATTAAATATATAAAAGTAAGAGTGTAGTTTTATTGTGTATAATAAAAATGTATAAATCAGTTATTGCTATAAAGTAGCATTTTGAGATAATACTGATCACTAAAAAATGAAATTTACTATGTAGTAGATTAATCATGACTGTACTCTAGGGGGATTTGATTTAGTCACTGGTATATTAAAGGAACCATGCTATCACCAGAAAGAAGATTCCATGACAGGGAATAATATATATTATCTCTGCTGCCTTTTATTTCTGATATAGAATGAAATGAATTATACCTACACAGAGCTCAGACTGCATCATGATAACATCAGGCTCATCTTCATTACAGCAGGCATGTTCTCATTCCTTTTTTGATTCAGTGTAGCGTACTCTCAAGTGATAAAACTTAATAAAAAGAGGCTACTTTGACAACAACCTCATAAACTGTGTTTTCTACTTCCTCAACTTCTGAAGTCTTGAACACCAAATGTGGTGTAAAATTTCCACAGTGAGTTCAGGTCATTGGCTCCCGTTGGCATTGTGTTCCTTGTGTGTGTGTGTGTGAGGGAGGTTCTCCCTCGTCTCTCTGTCAGTCATCATTTTCATCCCATATATATGGCTTTGTAAAGAGCCTCTGCTCTTCTTTCTAACCTTGCTCAGTAGGCAGGGGCCCCTGTGAGACAGCTGGTTGAGAACCCTTGGTATGTTTGGAGCGCAGCATGCTTTGTCAGAGCGGGACAGGACACAGTGGGGGTCTGAGGCTGTGACATCAGCCATGGGGGTCCCTGAGCTGTGGAAGGAAGGGCTGTAGTAGCCTTCCTGATACAGGTAGTATGCAGCCTGATACAGGTTGGATCAGGTCTTCCTGGCATTGAGTTCTCCTTCTGCCTCTGAGTAGCCATGAGGCCTTGGGGGTGTTATTTCATTTTAAAATACCCTGCAGGATGATGATGATGATGATGATGATGATTTTTAGACAGGGTCTCACTCTTGTCACCCAGGCTGGAGTGCAAGTGGTATGATCGTAGCTCACTGCAGCCATGACCTCCTGGGCTCAAGCTATCCTCCCACCTCAGCCTCCTGGATAGTTGGGAGCATAGGTGCATCACTATGCCTGGCTAATTAATTTTTTAATTTTTTGTTTTTGAAACGGAGTCTCGCTCTGTCACCCAGGCTGGAGTGCAGTGGCGCGATCTCGGCTCACTGCAAGCTCTGCCTCCCGGGTTCACGCCATTCTCCTGCCTCAGCCTCCTGAGTGGCTGGGACTACAGGTGCCCGCTACCACGCCTGGCTAATTTTTTGTATTTTTAATAGAGATGGGGTTTCACCGTGTTAGCCAGGATGGTCTCGATCTCCAGACCTCGTGATCCACCCACCTTGGCCTCCCAAAGTGCTGGGATTACAGGTGTGAGCCACTGCACCCGGCCAATTTTTTTTTTTTTTTAAGAGACAGAGGTCTTGCTTTGTTGCCCTGGCTGGTCTCAAAACTCCTGGGTTCAAGTGATCCTCCCACCTGAGCCTCCCAAAGGGCTGGGATTACAGGTGTGAGCTGCTACGCCCAGCCTCCTTGCAGAATTATCGCAAAGACTAAATCAGAGAACCAATGCTGTGATGTTAGGGGCCCCTGAGGTGATAGGGCTTCATGTGTAATTAGTGGTCAGGATAAGACGGGTCCATCAGCCTGTTCCCCCATCCTCATGCAGATTACAGATTTAAGCATAGGAACCCTGTGCTTTCATAAGCGAAAAAGGGTTGAATATTGGCAATTTCACATGATTCAGACTAACACATCCCCTTTCTGGGTCCAAGGCTTTGCTAGTTGTGGTGCTGGGAGGTTGTATAAGTGACACAGAAGTATGTATATATGGTTATATATGTTTAGATTTTATAAACGGGGCCAACATTATGTTTGAAAAGAAAAAAGCCCCCTGAAATTAGCAAAATGATCACCTTAAAATTAGCATCATGAAAAGCCAGCACTGCTCAGTGCCATGGAAGGCACTGCATGCTGGAGACCTGCATTACAGTCACCTGAAGCACTTGTTAAAAATGCAAATTCCTCGCCCCACCAGACCTACAGAGTCAGAAACTGGTAAAGAAATACCCCATATGATTTTGATCTTCATTAAAGTTGAAGAGCTACTGGAAGGAGAGTAACAGTGACTCAGAGACCCTGCCTTTGTATAGAATTTATCACATCTACCATGAGGAGTGTTAAGAAAGCATCTGAGGATTACTATTAATACATGAATTTTTACGTACCAAACTATAATTGGCCAGAGAGCATTTCTTTTATAAAGCAGAGGCTTTTCGGCATCAGAAGAGAAAATGAGTTATGAAACAAAGCACATTATAGAAACTTATCTGCTTCGTATCTATCTTGCAACTTGGTGACCTCTAGTAAATGTGGCATCAGTCTGGAACATTTAGAATATAGTGAAAGAATAAAGACATTTTGGAGTAATCAGAACACAGATGATTTTAGGTCTCTAAATTTGCAGATTGGAGCTGCATTTTGAGATGACTCATTCCGGGAAGATCATGAGACAAGATGATCTGCAAAGTATTTTGGGAAGATTATTTTCCAGCACTTAGTCCTTTACTTCGTGTTCATTGAAACATATGAACACTGTGGAATAATTTGTCTTAGGTGCCCCATAAGCATGGACCAAAAGCTTGGTGCTTTGATTGCAGTAGTTTTGAAAAGTCTCACAAACCTCAAAATGGGCATACTGGTCTGTTAAAGCATTTGAAATTTCCACTAGCTCATCATTTTGGCCAAGGAAGAAAGGTCTTTGTCAAAATATAGTCTCCAGGAGAGGTGGCTCATTAAGTTATCTTAAATATGACATCTCTAACTAGCTGTCACTTCGATAAGTTGACATCTTTAGATTCTCCCTTGTAAAATGACATTTGATTCAAGGATCTCTCCGATATCTTACAGAGTATGAGGATTGTCATCAGCTTATACCTTAGTTCAGATTAGTTTGTCAGATAGCACAGCATAAGAGAATGAGACTTGGATCATTGGGTCATTTTTGATAGGTGAGCATGGGAGACATATCTAGAGCATTGGGTCCCATCTGAGAGAGTGCCTGATACAGCATGAGGTTGCTTGCTAACAAGAAGTGGGTGTTGGAGGGCTGTCTGCAAGATTATAGATGCTTTGAACATTTGCCATAGGCTTCATCTGCTAAGCTGTGCACTTAGCATAAGCGAAGTTCACTCTTTCTCTCTGTGCTTGAGAATGTAGCTACCATTCACAGGTGACACCAAAGGCTCTTCAACAACTAGATTGTTAAGACCTGTGGCTTCTTAAATATTGACAACATAGGTAAGCCTTATTTCAGGGGCTTAGCATTGGTAGTCATAAGTAATAACCATATATTGAGCACTAAGTATATGCTAAGTAGTGTGCTGAGAGGGTATGATATTCTCAAACGTATTGCCCCCCATTTACTAATAAAAGCTTGGCTGAGAGAATCGATGGAGACTTTGGGAAGTAAAGTCGTCTCCACTCCCAACCCAACCAGGTCATCTGAACATGGGGTACATGCGCCATGTCTGCCTCCCCATACATACCCAGAGTAGTGTTTTCCTGATTTATGCTTTACTTTGGTGCCATCCTCCTGTATTGAAGTTATACTCTAAAAAAAAGCATTTCAAATGTAGTGTGGCTGCTAGGAAGATATTAAGTGATGTTGTATGACATCATATAAAATCTGTATGGTGACCTTCTGGAGAGATTTCTTTCGGTTCAGGGAAAGATGTGATTCTCCTGTGCAGTTAGATTCTTCTTGTGGACACAGTGAGTAAAATAACCCATCAAGTTTCTTTTTTCCGTTGGCTGTTAGAAAGCCAGATTCAAACGCGTGTTTTGTAGTAGTTAGAACTTTTATATTGAACTGAAAACCTCAGTCAAAGCTGGCTTACATCAAACAGGGAATTTGTTGGCTCTTGTAACATGTAACAGAGAAGGCCAAAGGTGGGCCACGGGATTCCAAGTCTTCCTTGCTAAGCATCTTTTCTCTCTATGTGATGTTTCTAAGGAGTTACAGGCTAAATCCCTCCTGCTCCAAGCCTAGTGAAAAGAGAGATTCTCTTCCCTCATAGTACAAATCACTCCTGTGATTGGGCTCCAAGAAAAAAATCGGTTCTGTTACCAGTTAAAGAGTAGAGAGAACCTGGACACAAAGCAGCAAACTGCCAGAGCGTTCATCTGGGCAGTCGATCCTTGTTTCTGGGTCTTCTTGCTGGCCTGATTCTTAGTCCCTTTTCTCACGTCATTTTAATTTATTTTGCTCTATTTTATGTATCATTATAAATGCATTAAATCTTTTTGGGTGGTGGCAGAAAATAAATTAGTTTCAAATCTCATCATTTGCGTCAGTGCTCCAAATGCACCTATTATGTGTGCACGTTTCATTTACTTTTTTTTTTTTTTTTTTTAGACAAGGTCTTACTCTGTCACCCAGGCTGGAGTGCAAGTGGTACGATTATAGTTCACTGCAGCCTTGACATCTCAGGCTCAAGTGATCCTTCCACCTCAGCCTCCAGAGTAGCTGGGACTCCCAAGCAGCATGTGGCACTATTCCTGGCTACTTTACAAAAGTTTTTTTTAAGAGATGGCTTCTCATTATGTTGCCCAGACTAGTCTCAAACTCCTGGCCTCAAGCCATCCTCCTGCCTCAGCCTCCCAAAGTGTTGGGATTACAGGCATGGGACACCCCACCTGGCATCAAATTTATTTTTTTAAAGCATCAAAATCTTTTGGCTAAGCAAAATTTTATATAGGTAGAAATGTATACAAATCTTTTGGTTAAACAAAGTTTTATGTCAACATACTTTTAAAAAGGCTATCCAGATAGGCAAACAAGGTATATTGGTTAGCTATTGCTGTGTAACAAAGCACCTCAAAACTTAGTGACCTAAAACAACCACCATTTACTATTTTGCATGTTCTGTGGGTGCCTCTGTGGACCTAAGTTGGGCTCGGTATACTTCATGTGTGTGTGTCTCTCCTCGGTGATCTTGGCTGAGCTTTCTTGAAATTTTGCTGTTGTCCTTCTGTAGGCTCATCTAGGATGTCCTCAGCTGGGACAGTTGGACTCTTCTTCATGTGATGTCTCATTCCAAAGAGAGAGCAGAAGTGAACCAAGACTTCTGGGCTAATGCTTGGGAAGAGTACCTTGTCACTTCCACCTCTTCTCCTGGCCAAAGCCAGTTACAAGGCCAGCCTAGAATCAACAGTGGGGAAATAGTCCTTACTCCTTGGTATGTGAGGCTGCAGGGCCACATGGTAAAGAGTACGGATACAAAAAGAGGTGGGAAACTGGGACTCATACAGGGGTCTGCTAGGACCCAGCACATACGACCTAAATGCCTCAGCTTCTCAGAACAGTTGGGAAATCATGGGCAGCGTGGGGAAAAAACAAAGTTTAGGGTTGAAAGAACTGCATTCAAGGGCCAACACTGCCACTTACTGTCATCTGAAGGGTGAAGTTGTTAACTTTGGTGAACTCTCTTCCTCATCTGCTAACAGGGTCAATCGGTGGCATTCTCATGGGTTTACTTCAGAGATCAAATAATATGACTTTTTTTCAATCCCCGTGTCCCTTGGTCGGTTCTGAAGGTGATAATAGCCTCATTAAACTTGAGTTCTCAACCTGGCTGTGCTATTTCCTCGCTGTGAGAGTCACAGAGCCTCTCTAGTCCTTCATCTGTGAAAAGGGGATGAATTCTACTTCCTTGGTCATCCTGTGTAAAACACAGTGCCCAGTCCAGAATAGCTGCTATTATTGTTGGACCCCTATGACTACAGAATAGCCTTGAGCAGTAACCTTGCCTTGTATTTTTCCTTTATGTCTACAAACCCCAAAGGGTATGGTTTTCCCCAGCCTCAGTTCTTCTTCCATTTGTGGTCTTGATTCATAAATTTGCTACCATTTCTCCTGGTTTCCTAGAAATAAGGAAAAAGGAAATGTGACAATTGCATGCCACCTAGGTGCTAGGTCCTTTACATATCATTTATATACTTCCCCAGTGTGATCCTATGAGGTGAAGATGACAGCACTATTATTTTAGGGTTTATGGAACTGAGGCCTCAACGCATTTCATGTTGTCCCATGAACAGTGGCTACAGCTGATTTTAGATCCAAAAGTGCTCATTTCCCCCAGGCTCGTGGGCTCAAAACCTGTTTTCTTGTCCCTGCCTGTTGGGTCCAAAGCACATGTTATAATTTTCAAGTATGGCTGAAGAATTTGGTACAGTTTCTCATTTTGATGTTAAAACAATTGTAAAATTGGCACAGCCCAGAAGTGCAGTGTACTTACTGCTTTTTACAGCCCTCTGGAAGAGTAAATTAAAAGGAAAAATACTTAGCTTCTTAGTAACTTGACTGAAATTAATCGGTTAGAGAATTACTTATATTTTTCATGAGCAGAGGAGGGTGGAATGTTATCTTTTCTGTGGTTACAAATCCCCTAGATAGAAATGTGCTTTTGTAATTTCTTGTGTTTTCCATCCGAATATCTGATTAACGTGAAAGGTGCAGAATCCTTTGTAAATCGCTTGTCGGTATGCCTGAGTGGTCTTAGGGGGAGAATGCCACCAAGGTCAGCAATAATTTATTTTAAGACCTTCCACTTCAAGTGGAGGTGGCAGGCCCTAGGAGACTGATGTTAATCACCTTCTTCAGAACAAATTGCATTGCCTTCTGAGGCTTGACAAAGAAAACATGTAGATCTGTATTTGAAGGATTTAAAATAATCTAGTGAGTAAAGTCTTACTGTACTCGCCATGGGAAAGAACTATTTGGTATATAGTACTCTGCAGTGGTTATGTACCTTGCTTATTTAAATAACATTCTTGCAGTGTCATTAGGGAGAATTACATCAAAATAAACTGCATTAACAAAAGTAGAGTCAGTGAATATCGAGAATATTAGCATTTTTCAGAGCGACTTTAAAAAATTATGCAATTATGAATTTAGACATTTTATCAAAATGGTTTATGAAGTAATGGTCGTTGTCAACAGATGCAAGTTTATAAGTAAATACTGATTTTGGAAAGATTCCTGACCAGATAGAGATCAAATGAGGTGTTTGTCGATTGTTGGGGATGAGAAAGACCTCAGGACTGGAGTTTAGGAGATCTGAGCTCTGATGTCTGGTTCTGCTGCCATGTAGTGTGTGATTTGGGTCAAGTCTCTTCATGGTAACTCAAGGCCCAGAAAAGTAAAATGGATACTCTAGTAATACTTTTTGGCTACCTAAAATAAAGATGAGATCAATGAGAAATTGTGATTGTGTTGGCATTTTTTTTTCTCTTGGGATACTTTCTGAATACATATTGTTTATTAGATTCGGGGTACCCCCCGCCCCAAGATTATTCTCTCATGCCTCAATTTTATAAATGGAAACTAGGCCGGGCGCGGTGTCTCAAGCCTGTAATTCCAGCACTTTGGGAGGCCGAGACGGGCGGATGACGAGGTCAGGAGATCGAGACTATCCTGGCTAACACGGTGAAACCCCGTCTCTACTAAAAAATACAAAAAACTAGCCGGGCGTGGTGGCGGCGCCTGTAGTCCCAGCTACTCGGGAGGCTGAGGCAGGAGAATGGCGTGAACCCGGGAGGCGGAGCTTGCAGTGAGCTGAGATCCGGCCACTGCACTCCAGCCTGGGCGACAGAGCCAGACTCCGTCTCAAAAAAAAAAAAAAAAAAAGGAAACTAAACACAGTGGTGAGAAGTCCTCCATGGCTGGAAGAATACTCAAGAGTTGTTTGCAAGGCGTATTCTTTCCAAATACAGTGCTTACCTAGCACTGAGAGTGAAATGAGGTAAAATAATATCCCCCTACTGGAAGAGGCATCTGTGCCTTCTGTGGGTGAGTACCTGTTTCTAAGTCCTGTGCTGAGGCCCTGGGAGCCAGGCCTGTGCTGAGCATTGAGGATATAAGGGTGTCCAAGATGAGGGTTTGCCGTTAAGGAGCTCGTAGAAAAACTGAAGGGATACCCAAGCAAGTCGAGCCTTCTGTTTCTCAATTGACAGAGAGAGTGTGGAAATTAGGGAGGGAGAGAGGAGGTTGCTCCTTCTCCAGGCTGGCCTTGGCAAGGGAGCTTGAGGCCAAGTGTGCAGGAGGAAAGATCTATGGGAAAACTGCAGGGAAAGCTCTCTTGTGGTCAGCTAGGTAACTAGGAGGTTTGCAGTTAGACAATGGACATGGGAGCTGCCCATGAGGCCTTTAGGCACTATTCAGGTCTGACGCAGAGGGAAGGGAGAGAATAAACTCTTACATAGTCTTTTGAAATGGTGTTTAAATTTTTTTCTCTTAAAACGGGATGTGTTCTAAGCAAGTGAGTTTTTGAAGGCTGTGGTTATCTTCGAGTAGATGCAGAAAGGAGAGCGTCTGGGAAATTGCAGAGAGGAACAAAGTTTGAATTGTTTTTGTTTTTGAACTTGGTGGCTTGGCAGGCTTCCCTTCTGTCCCATGCAGATCATATGTGGTGCTGTATTTAAGGGATGGATTTGTGCGGGATTGGAATTTGGCCACAGGTTGGAAAAGTGTTGAGTATTGGGGAAGATTCATGACTCAAAATATTGGCTACTGTTCTATTCCCGTGCCTGATATCGAGGTCCAAGGCTTTCTCTCTTTTTTTCCCTCCTCTTCTTTTCCCTCATCTATTTCCCTCTCATGGGATAGATGGGTTTTAAAAGGAAGTGGTGAACCAAACAGGTATCTGTATCCCACTCGACCATGGCCACTCCTCCTGTAGTGGCATTATCAGTGGCCAGGCCACTTGTCATCGTATTTCTCCTCTGCAGATGTGGACAGGACAGAATGTTCATTCACATAGCGTGAACTGGTAAGTGAAAGCATAACCAGTACCGTGCCTGGTGAGGCACTGGGTGGTGCTTTATCTACTTTATGTCTAATCAGCACTGAAGTACTTGTGTGTAAATGTGTAATAATACCACAGACGAACAGCTGATACTCACAGAATACTTAAAATTTCCAGGCATTGTCTTAAGTGCTTTTTGATTATGTATTATCTGGTTTAATACTCATAACAACCTAAGTTACCCTCAGTTTACAGGCCTGGAAATCAACTCAAGCAAAGTGGCCAAGATGAGGCAAACTATAAGGGCAGAGCTGAAATTTGAACATTACCAGCCTGATCCTTTGAGCCACTGACCCACAGTTTGTAGTTCTTTCTCTGTATCACACAGACTTACAATCACTCTGCATACACCGTAGGCTTAGCCTGCTTCTGTTTCAATATCTAGGATCTTTTCGTATGCTTCCCTGTTGATTGGTTAGTCAGGAGTCCACTAAGGGTGGATGAATGGTTCAGGTGTTGTAAGTGCACTGGCAATGAGGTGGCAGGACGAAGGACCTGGGGGAAGGAACGCCGGTCCTTAGGCACTTAACCAGGTTGATGTCTTTAGTTTGGAGGGTGACTTTTAGAACAAAGTCAGCAGGTTTGCTTATTTCAGAGATTATATTATAATATAACCAGCCAAACTGTTAGGGTCGGGAGCAAAACAAGGGCTAGATACTGCGTGGTGAAACCTTGCCAGTGAAACGGCTTTCTGAGCAGGGAGCTGATACTGCTCAGTTCCAAGGTCTGTGGGCCATTGGCATCTGACTTTAAAGCCTGTATATTCAATAAAAGAATGTTTAATAAAACCGCAACTCAAAGCACTATGAAAATTTAAAACAATTTTTAAATACTGGGCCTTCCTTGCACATTGATAAGTTCACATCTGAAATTTGCATGACGTGTTTATACAGTTGAGAAGGAGAGAATGCATGCCCTATGGTAAATATTGGCATTTTAAATTACAACTTGTACAAACATATTTTAAAGGTATCCGTTGTAAAGACCCAAGTACCAAAGGGATTTGATACCCTCCATTGTCCATTTAAAAATATATGAACAAACTTTAATTGAGAGAAACTTCACCTCTTTAATTTTTCTCCTTAAACTGGTATTCCCATTTTCTTTCCCTATAGAATCATATCCTATTATAACACATTTGTGCTTGAAAGTCTTTGATTACTTATCAGGCTTCTCTGTAACAAAAATATGTAAAAAATTGAAATTTTAATTCTATTTTTAATTTTATAGGAGCGTAAAACTTTAAGTGTTAGATTTTATCTAGTTGAATTATCACTAGTATACTATTGAATCATTGTTAAAATTTATTGGAAAAGTTGTTTCAGAAATCCACTGGGCATTTGATGAAATAGTTCATTTATCTGTGGATTGATATTACTTACTGGTAGAGGTATTACTTACTGGTAGAGTTAAACTGGGTTAAATACCAATTCTATTTCCGTTTTTCATTTTTATAAATAGGTACTGAGAATCTTTGTTCATATAAATAGATGGATAGGATTAACCACTTATTTGAATTTTTTTTTTTTTTTTCCCGAGACGGAGTCTTGCTCTGTTGCCCAGGCTGGAGTGCAGTGGCATGATCTCGGCTCACTGCAAGCTCCACCTCCCAGGTTCACGCCATTCTCCTGCCTTAGCCTCCCGAGTAGCTGGGACTACAGGTGCCCGCCACCATGGCCGGCTAATTTTTTGTATTTTTTTTTTTTAGTAGAGACGGGGTTTCACTGTATTAGCCAGGATGGCCTTGATCTCCTGACCTTGTGATCCATCCGCCTCGGCCTGCCAAAGTGCTGGGATTACAGGTGTGAGCCACCGCACCCAGCCTGAATTTCTTTTTCAAGTTTCATGCCAAGATTCACATCATGATCTAGTATCAGTAATTATTTTTAATGACCTGTTAGCTGACAGTTTGAGTAAGCTCATTCTCAAAATTGTTGAAAGCAAAAATTGGGAAACCAAGTAGTCTCAAAAGGATTCGTTGCCCAGTTATCACCCTTTCATTTGCTGGGAAGTAGACCAAGAGGCTTTGCAAAGATTAATCAGTGACTGCTAATTTCACCTGTTTTTTTTTTTTTTTTTTTTTTTTTTTTTAACTTAAAGGCACCTTGTTTAACCCAGAAATATGAAGAAGTCGTTGGGAAGACAAAAATAATATTAGTTTCAATATAATTTAGCCAATACATGCTTTAAATATATTTATATAAATAAATACACACCCACACCCACATGTGTATAGTTAAACCTTAGAGATGAAGATTTAGGGTAGTCAATAAGTGAATAATATCACATGATTCGGTTGCAAAGCAGTTCTCGTCAAGCTCTCAGTAAAATCAGACATGCTTTCTATCAGATAAAGTCTAACACAGTTTTTAATTTCAAATAAGTTTTAATTTGCATTTTGAGGAAAATTATTTTAAATGGTAAAAAGAAATGATATGACAGATTACTAAAAGCAGTTTAGTCAATTTTGAAACACTGTAGAATTAATAGAATTAATCATATTTTGTAATAAGTTATAAAACCACATATAAAAACACAGAATCTACTGTGTTTCTTATTAGTTTATAGGAATGCCATATAATGGACACCTAAAATTATGAGCTATTATAAAGTGAGGAGTCTGATTAAAAACATGCTGTTTTTCTGGTAAATGTGTATAACTATTTCTACTGAACTCTGGCATTTGACTTCTGAGAATAATTAAACAAGAATTATATATATGCTTTCAGAAATTACTACATTAATTTCCAAAGACTTCAGGGTCCAGCTTGGTGTTTAATTCTTACATATGTAATCAAAGGGAGGTATATGCTACTAAAAATAAATTGTTATAGCAACTAGCATATTTTTGTTAAGAGGTAGAAAATATTAACTTATGAGGATTGACTATCATTGGAAAAATCACTACATAGATAAAATAGATAAAATAGATTTTAATGATCTTACTTTATAATGCACACCAAATCTAACTAAATCTCATTTTTGTGAGTTTTTATTGTATAATTTGAAAAATTTGGGAAGCATTGCAATTATACTTAAAAGAATCAGTGTCAGGAATCTTTACATTTTTGGTTGTTTGAAGATTCTTTTCTTGACAGCTAATGGGATGTTTGATTGTGATCATAAATGCCCACAAAAACAAATTGTTAATGATTATATTTGGAAACACCAAAAAGTAATTTTTTGTGTTTAATATTTACCAGTGTCATCTTTGCCTTAATGGCACGAGTTCTTCCGCTCTGAAATGTATCCTTTAACCGTGGTCCCCTAAAGGAAGATGTGTGGTTGTTACATTGTATAATATATCTAATTTTATAACACCTCACAGGGAGGAAAACCCTCAATCTCTAATACACTGTTTTACTTTTGCTCTGTTGCCCAGGCTGGAGTGCAATGGTGGGATCAGGACTCACTGCAGCCTCAACCTGCTGGGCTCCAGTGATCCTCCTGCCTCAGCCTCTTGAGTAAGGTGGGACCACAGGTGCACACTACCATGCTTGTCTGGTTTTTAAATTTTGGAGAGATGGTATTTCACTGTAGTGTCCAGGCTGACGTTGAGCTCCTGGGCTCCAGTGATCTTCCAGCCTCAGCCTCCCAAAGTATGGGGATTACAGGTGTGAGCTGCTCCATCCATCCCATTGTTTTACTCTTAAATGAAATATGGATTTGACAGTGGAAGACAAGAAGCCCTCCAGTGAATGGCTGTTGTTTGAAAGCTTCCTTGAAAGCAGCAGGTCACGTGGTGGTTTCTTTGGTGGATGCATGGAAGTGTTTACAGGTAAGGGGTATGGCTTTCTCTTGGCAGCTATGAGGTCTGTTGAGAAGCAGCAAATGGGAAAGGAGAATCTACCTGATCCTAGCCCGGAAACGGGTGCCCTTTGGCCTGTCAGTGTTCTGTACCCCTGAATTTCCACAGCGGTGGAGTGTGGCTCTGTTGGGTCTTTCATAGTCATGCTAGGAATGCTGGAGCTAGGCCCTGTGGCCCAACTTTGATCTTTGTAGATAGAGACCTGAACACTTGAAAGGTGACATCCTCCCCTGCAACCCACCCCAAGAGGCAGAAATCAAGCTGGTGAATTCTGGTTTACAATAGAGTAACTCAATTCTGGTCTTAGTCTGTGACTTTGGCAAATACTGTATGTCTCTCTGCTCCTGAAATCAAAACAGATAGTTCTGACTTAAAGATAATTTAGATATTAAGATTTTATGAGTCATTAATAATTAAATGAACACTAAACAAAGGCATGTACTCCTCATTTGACCTGAAAGAATCTTGCGAAACAATTAGTTTCCCATGATGTAACTAAATGTTTTGGACAGTGGGTAGTTTCCAGCTGAATCCACACCTTATTCCAGGAAGCGGAACTTTGAGAGAACAAGAAGCAGACAGAGCTGTAGAGATGCTTAACACGCGCTGCATGTCATCAAGCCACTCAATACGTGACAGTCACTTTTTCAGTTGGGTGGTCTTTCCAACTTGTCTCTAATGGGAAGCAGGTGGGTGTTGTTATCTTATTACATGGATCTGGAAACACTGGTTAAATAGTTGGTTCAGGCCCTAGCGGAAGTGAGAGTGTGGGTTTCCCCTGAGTGGGTTCTGCAGTGTTGGCAAAGCTTTTGTAACGCACTACCGAGGAAAATGACGAAGCACGGGGAGTGGATGCTTATCCCTTTTACTAATATTAAGTCAAGTTTCTCCTTAATTTTTCTTCAGGAAATATAACACTGGCATTTATCAAGTATTTTAGTAATGTTTGTACATAAGGATATTTATAATGTGCTTTGAACGGGACTGAAGAAGATAATAAGGTGTGGGGGATTATCTGAGGTCAATTCATTGATCAGTGGCTGTTCCTAGGGTGAGGGGTCATCCAAAACGGAGGTCTCCAGGGTATGCACACCTGGAGGGTGGAAAGATGGTCCCCTGGATACCTAAAGAAAATAGTGGACCTTTTTCCAAATATGATAAATGTCTCCTGAGGAAATAAGAGTGGATATATACAAAGAATCCCTGAAGGCGTATTCATTAAGGCATTATTTGGAGAAGTAAAAAAATTGGGAACAACCTAAATATCCAACAACAGAGAGTGGATTAAATCCTGGTATATTCATGTAATAGAATGCCATATAGCCATTAAGAATGATGACAAGAATATTTAAGGGTGTGAGATAATCACAAGATGGTGATGTGGGACAAAAACTAGTGACAAAATCCTTCGTATAGGATTATGCTGGTACTACTTAATTATTTTAACATGTTTGTTGAAAAATCTATGGAAATGTATGGAATACAAGCCAAAATATTAACTGGTTATTTATAGATAGTGGATTTATTGTTCTTTTACTTTCAGTTTTTCTGTATCCGGCTTTCTTGAACATGTTTATATATCCATCTTATGAGAGAAAGTTACTTAAAATAGCTATTATGTGAGTTTTGAATCCATGAGTGTTTAAGTCAGTAAGGAAGGAACTGTGATGATTTTGTGAGTATGTATGAACTGACTGGCAAAGAGTGACGCTCATTTTCTACTTCTAGAAGCCAAAAAGTGAAAGAGGAAGATTTCCGGATGACAAAACTTACCTCAATTTTTCTTTGCTTTGCAATGTGTAAAACACAAAACATACAAAATGTAGGTGTGAAAATGCATCCCCGTGTGTTTTTTAAAACAGATCGTATCCTTAGCCAATTGTCTTTTAATCCTCATTTGGCTGGCTTTTCCTCTGGAATTGTTTCTTTGCTGAAGTGTTAATGGATTGGTTAATTTGTGAGCAGCACTCCTAATTGTATTAAATCTCTACAACCTTATTAAGCATTTGTGCAGAATTAGATCAGAGAGCTTGGAGAAGCAGCTTGCCAGTGGTCTGAGGGAGGGAGTAGGGGAGAGCCAGGCTAACAAGTGAGTCTGGGCCACTAATTGATATCCCTAAGTCCCCCACTCCCAGAATAAAACAACAGACTAGAAACCCCACCACTAAAAGTTTAGTATTCTAAAGCACATACGCCTCTGTGCTGTATGTTTAAATGCCATTAAAGAGAGAGAAAATGCAAGCCAACTTATTCTTTTTCCTTTTATTTGAGGGAAAAGAAATGATAATTAACATAAAGAATTAATGAAAATCTCCAGAGTGCTAGGTTTTTAATTCTAGTTGCTTGTGTTTATATTTAGACACCAGCTTCAAGAAAGGTATTTAAGGTATTCTGTGCTTAAAGAAAGAGGGGGAAACAATTTCAGGAAATATAATTGAACCGTGTTTATTTTGAAAACAAAAGATAAATAGTCTGAAATATACTGACTTGTATCAACCATGATTGACAGCTGCCTTCTGCATGTGAGGGAGGTGAATTCAGCACCTGAGGATGCTGGCTGTGTAATTGAGAAGTGGGGACGGGGAGAATGCATGATGAGAGATTGATATCAACGTCTGGGGGCTCTCCCTGTGTCTCCCATTGCTTATACCTGCTGCTGATAATTCTGTTCCCAAAAAACTTTGAAGTTTGTTACTCAGCATTATCACAACAGTAATGGAACTCCCAGTAAAAATTTTAGGGACCCGTTGTTTGATTTACAGTTATTTATTGCATTACGTATTTTAGCATTTTTGAAGTAAGAGATACTGTAGTTCTGTTAAGGATGAAAACCAGTTCAAACCCATAAGCAGTCAGACTTATTTTAAATTGGATAGTACCAGAGGTTTTAAGAGCCACCCAAGGCCAGGCGCGGTGGCTCACGCCTGTAATTCCAGCACTTTGGGAGGCTGAGGCAGGTGGATCACGAGGTCAGGAGATCGAGACCATCCTGGCTAACACGATGAAACCCCGTCTCTACTGAAAATACAAAAAATTAGCCGGGCATGGTGGCGGGCGCCTGTAGTCCCAGCTACTCAGGAGGCTGAGGCAGGAGAATGGCGTGAACCCGGAAGGCAGAGCTTGCAGTGAGCCGAGATCGTGCCACTGCGCTCCAGCCTGGGCAACAGAGCGAGACTTGTCTCAAAAAAAAAAAAAAAAAAAAAAAAAAGTCACCTGAAAAAATAGAAAAATAAAGATGCAAAATGGTTTTTGAGGTTTTACATAATCCATGTTTCTACAGGAGACATTGGGCGCTAGGAGAGTAAAAATAGGGCAGATAGAACAAAATGTAAAGAGTAGGCAATTTTGCCTTTTCAGTGCTTTGGGAGCTCTAACTCATCATATATTCCACTTACCAGGTCAGGAGAGCCGTGGGGATGCCCCAAGGGTGTCATCAAATGCTTTCCTGCCCTCTACCACTCTCTCAGGACTTTCCTGGTCCTAAGCAGAGCTGTCAGGTCTCTGCCCACTTGCAGAGGGGAAAATCACTCCTGTCTCCTGAGGCTACCCCAGGTATGTGGTGCAGAGCTCCCTGGTGCTATCTCAGAAGCATTAGATAAAGAGGCTCCTTAGTTAACACTTCCCTTGCCCTGGGGCTATTATGAGGTCCATGTGATCTTTTTAGTCAGCAGGGTCCTAGAATTGGGAGGGTAAAAACTGGAGTGTATGCTATAAAAAAGGGATGATGTTGATAGAGAAAGTTGTCATGAAAGAGCAGCATTCCCAAGGTTTAATTGATGAATACAAAGGCAGGTGTGTGTGTGCACATTCAAGTGTGTGAGCTGGGGCAAGGTTGCTGAACCGAGACAGAACATACCCTTTGCTTTGGAGGCCTTCCACAGTGGGCTGAAGGGAGACTCGGAGGTTCTGTCCATATGTATGAGAGGTGAAAAGGAAAATGGCTTCCATTGCAACCTGGATTAGAAAAATGTCTAGACATGGCGGCAGGTTTCTTCTGTTCCTTTCAGATTTTCTAGGTCTTTGTAACAATTGAAACACATTTCAGTCAGTTAAATATATAGGATATTTTTGCAATAAAATCGGTGGCAAGGAAAGTGTGCAAACTGACTGCTTAGTTAATAATTGCTGGTGTGGAGCGTCTCTTACTTTGCTTTTTCCCCCTTAATTGGTTGAGTATTAATAAACTCATGGTTTGTTTCAAGGGCACAGCTAGTTTTTAATGGTCTTACCGAAATTTCAGGAAGAAAGCTAAAGAATTAACATAATAAATAATTATTGCTTCCAGGGTTTTTTGTCCTTAAGATAATAAAATGTTAAAAAGCAAGCCACTTGAGCGGAAAGTAATTGCCCTGATAAGCACCACACAGGCAGCATTCACAATAAAGCAGCCCTTCCCTCAATGTCAGCCAGATTTGCGTCCCACATAAATGCTTCCTCACATTATGGAAATGTACTTTTTCTATCAACAGAGTAGAATGAAACTCCAGGCTTCTAATTAATCTTGGCTGACGTTTGATTTCATACCCAAGTTAAAGGCAAGAGGCGGTGGAGCTTCCCCCATGTACATGACCACAGGCAAATCTCTCCATTAATGTCAAATTGCATCTGTGCATCTTATTGTCACTGCCACATGTCAGTCATTAATGCATTAGCAATCACTTACGTCCACTTTCTACCTGCTGGCTCCCTGCTTGAGGAAATGGGCATTGCAGGAATTTTACTTTGCCAGCCTTTAACCTTGAACTTCTGGATTAATGACATAAAGGGCTTACTCAGATATAATGCTTTACAGATTTCAGCTTGCCTTTGCCTACCCTGCACATTGTAAATCTCAACAGCTTGGTGAAGAAGACCAGACACCCACCCACAGTTTATAAATGCGGAGACCAAGACTTAGAAAACCTACATGGCTTTTCTGAGGCTTCATGGAAAGTAAGTGGTAGAGCTGGGATTTGAACCCAGAACTTCTTAGGTCCAATGTAATATCATTTTCCCTGAATGGATTGGAGAGCTCCTTGAGGGTAGAATTAAGTAGCTTTGTCACTCTATACAACCCTCTCCCTTCTTCCCCAGTCAAGTTTCTGTTGCTGTTAAGGAAGCAGTAGACATTTTTGATTGGAAAAAGCAACAAATTCAAATTTATAGACAAAATAGTAAAGTCAGTTCCATTTAAATTATTCGAAGTGGATTAAATTATCCAAAAAGATAAGAAAATTGTCCAGGCGTGGTGGCTCATGCCTGTAATCCCAGCACTTTGGGAGACCAAGGTGGGTGGATCACCTGAAGTCAGGAGTTCGAGACCAGCCTGGCCAATGTGGTGAAACCCTGTCTCTACAAAAATGCAAAAATTAGCTGGGCATGATGGCAGGCGCCTGTAATCCTAGCTACTGGGGAGGCTGAGGTGGGAGAATCGCTTGAGCCCTGGAGGCGGAGTTTGCATTGAGCCGAGATTGCGCCATTACACTCCAGCCAGGCGACAGAGCAAGACTCTGTCACCAAAAAACAAAAAACAAAAAACAAAAAAAAGGATAAGAAAATTACTCACATCAGGGTGAAAAAGAAAAGTGTGTATATCGCTCATTAGATGTTGGTCTTAAGCTCCCCTGCTGTCCTGCAGAAGGGGATGCAGAAAGCCTTTGTCTCAGAGAGAAACCATTTTCCTTGTTGCTACTCTGAGGTTTCCACCCAGGGTTTTATGTCAGAAAGTTGGACAATGGAATGGGTGATGCTCTTCTCATTAACAGTTTTCTTGTCAATATGGCAGAATAATGTGTGCTTTTAAAAAATCTGGTCTCCAAATTAAAGGAATAACTTGAAAACAGTTGAGTGAAAGTAGTTCTATGGGAGGCAAAGATGGTGTGTAACTGATTTGATTTAGAAACAAATCAGCCTACCTTGCAGGGTGAAAAATAGCTTCTTTTAAATGATCATCCTCAAAGCCCGCTTCTTGGGACTGAGTTTTCACGGTGGGGACAACAGTAGTGCTCTTGAAGTGTCTTGGAGTTCTGGGGTCTTTCTGGCTAAGGGTGTTGTAGAATCACCTTGGCAGCCAACGTGCCACTCGTTGAATGGCTCCTTCAGTGACATGCCAGGCCGGATGTTGCCAGAAGGCAAGCGTTCTGGAATCTGTTGTGATCCCAGAGCTGCTGCTGTTGATGAAGGCAGGGATGGCTTTTGCCTGGAATATTTTAATTTCCATTTACCTTGAAGCCAGCATGAGAAGCATGCCTGGAGTATTTTGGAGCAGGTGTTGTGCAGGGAGCCATTATGGCTATAGGAAAACTTTAGGAAGGTGCCCATGAAGTATCAGAATCTAAGCAACATCGATGCTTTCCTGATGTGCCTCTGAGGAGGAATTGGCTGCAAAATGCACCTCTAGGTAATGAGACAGATTGACCTGAGGATGGAATGGCTTTTTTATTAGCTATGTAAGTGTTGGGGAATGTCTGTCAAACAGTGATTTTGTTCTGGCATAGTTAATGTTGGGCCTTTTAGGGGGACAATAATGAGATGAAGGTTGTTTGGTAACAGTGCTTTATGATAATGTCATCCTAGGAGACTTAGCATTGTAAGGGAGGCCCAGCATGTCAAATGCATTTTAGTCTACAGTGAAGTCTCAGGTGGCTACATTAAAAGCAGAAAGTGGTGGTACAGACTTCAATAGTAATGTTACTCTATCTGCATTTTAATATGTTTACTATCAGCAATAGATGAGGATCTTCATATTGATATTATTATGACTACTTCTTGTGTAATTTTTGCATCTTTGCCCCACTCTGCTGTTCATCTGAGAATATTTGAATTTGTGCACAGCTGAAGCCATTTGAGGCTTGCCTGTCTGATTATTTACGTAGAACAAATCACCCTAAATATATTAGTGGCTCTCTGCCAAACTGCCTTCCAGAGAAATGGTACCCATTTATATTCACACCCCTGAAAGATGGACCAGAATCATTTGAATCTTTGCCCACTTGTTTGACAAAAGATGATTTTCTTGGAAAAAGATGGAAAAAGTATTGGTAAGGGTTTTAGGCATTTGTGTATAGTAGTACACCCTTATCTGCAGTGGTGCTTTCCAAGGTTTCAGTCACCCACAATCAACCCCCGTCTGAAGCTACTACATCCCTACCTTTGGGCTTTGGGGCCCTTATGAAGTGAAATATATGAGTGACTTGAGCACAGGCACTGTCATACAGCGACAGTTGACCAGAGAACTGAGTCAGCTACTAAGTGACCACTGGGCAGGGAGTGTAGACAGTGTGGATCCTCTGGACACAGGGAGGAGTCATGTCCTGGGTGGGACCGAGTGAGATTTCATCACGCTACGTAGAACAGTGAGCACTTTACAACTTATGAATTGTTTACTTCTGGAATTTTCCATTTGCGTCACAATGCCTTGTCTTTCACCTCACTTCATCTTATCCCATAGGCATTTCATCGTCTCACATCATCACAAGATGCAGGGTGAGTACAGTACAGGAAGGTATTCAGAGAGAGAGAGAGAGAGACCACATCCACATACTTTGATTACGGTATATTGTTGTAATTGTTTATTTTATTATTAGTTGTTAATCTTTTACTGTGCCTACTTTATAAATTTCATCATAGGTATGTGCATATAGGAAAAAACACAGTATATATAGGATTTGGTACTGTCTGCAGTGTCAGGGATCCACCAAATAGGTCTTGGAACCTATGTTTGGGGTACAAGGTGGGGACTGCTGTATGTTTATTGCCTTTTCCTTTGCTACTGGAGTCATTATTTGATTTGTTTTGTTAAAACTCTTTGTAGAAATGTCACTCACTCCTTTCCTTCTCTTCAAAGTATTTTCCCTTACTTTCTCCATTTATCTTTTTTTTTTTTTTTTTTGAGACAGTGTCTCTCTTTGTCACCCAGGCTGGAGTGCAGTGGCACAATTTCGGCTCACTGCAACCTCCACCTCCCGGGCTCAAGCGATTCTTGTGTGTCAGCCTCCCCGGGAGCTAGAATTACAGGCACATGCTACCACACCCGGATAATTTTTGTATTTTTAGTAGAGACCAGGTTTTGCCATGTTGGCCAGGCTGGTCTCGAACTCCAGGCCTCAAGTGATCTGCCCTCCTCGTCCTTCTAAAGTGCTGGGATTGTTGAGCCACTGTGCCAGCCTTCATTTATCTTTTAATTCATAGTGTTTTTGTACCATAGGGAAACTTAACTGTGTGCACATGTGTGGTAAAGGGGGAACGACTGACTACTTTTATGAGCAGCAGTAGAGGCCTTGGTTCATGGGAAGACCTCCAGAGGCCTTGAGGTGTGAAGTGGGGCTGGTGAGAGAATGCTGTTCTCTCTGTGTTCTCTCCTGGTCCCTTTGCTGGGTCTCAGACTTGGATGCTAATCGTTTCTTTACCTTTCGGATCAATATCGTCATGGGAAGTAATCCTTCCCCCAAGTGGACAGATTCTTGACTTACTAGAGTCAGTTTTGTTACTCTCTTTGGCATGGGAATTTAATTACGTATTTAAGTGGGAAGGTGTGAACAGGATGAAATTAGACACAGATAGGGAGCCACTGCCACAACCTGAGGTCAGCTGCAGTTTCCTTAAAAAGTCACCTTTTTGCCAATAAAGTTTCCGTCTCTGCTTCTCCCTTCATGTATTCCGCTCATCTACACTAAGCTGGGTAGGCAGGAATCATGAAGTGGATTATGGAATGTCCAGTGGGTCTGGATACATAGCTTGCATATCCATTAATAGCCTACATTACAGATTTTATGTAAAGTGTTAGTTTTAATGATGTAAGCATTAGAAACCACACTATTTGAAAGAGAATGCACATTTGCAAAGAGAATACACAAGTAGTGGATAGGTGAAAAGCTTACTCCCTAAAACTATCCAGATATGGATAGTTCAGGGTCATCTGTCAGGCCATTTATAAATAACTCATATTAACATTAATCAATCGTGCAGTGTTCCAGACCTGAAACAATGCATTTAAAAAATGCATTGCATTTCCAAAAATGGGATATTTTGCGTTTAAAAAATTGTTCATATAGATAGAGTCCTCTTGAAATTAGTGGGTTTTAGGTATAAATTTAGATCGTATTTGTGAATGAAACCAAGGCCAATAAAAAAAACTATGTATTTAAAACTACAACAAAATGAAATTCTTTTTATCTTAATCCAAATATGTATTGGCCAGTATTTCTTATTCCAGAGCTCAGAATTACCCAGGAAATCTTTGGTTTCCTAAAACTCAAAATGTTTATTGCCAATAGCTAAGTAATATCTTGTCGTAAACAGTGTGGCTCAAAATTATGATCCTATGTTTATGAAACTGAAATCTGACTTAAGTGCTTGTGATTGTGTTTCTAGTTACACATACTTTCATAGGAATGAAAGCAAAGCATAATTCTGAGGTTAAGACCAACATGTTTGGTATTCATTGAACTACTGAGCATGTCTACATGTGTTTATTGATTATCTACTGCAGGCTTAGTCTTTATGCTTAGTTCTTAGGGATGCAGGGACAGAAATTAGGTGCTCAGAATTTTCTAGAACCAAATAACATTATTTTAAAAATAGTGCAAGTCTGGGTGTCCTTTTATAACAGGGTTTCTAACTATAGTTCAGCTTTGCTGTATTAATAGTATTGTTGATGTCAGCACTTTCTTGGAAGAAGTGTTTTTTGCCTATTCAACTTTTGCCTCATGTTAGATTTTTTTTTTTCTGCTAAACATTACTGTTATCTTAGTGTTTTTTTTTTTTTGTCGTTGTTGTTGACTGGCTGTTTGGCCTGAGAATTTAGTTCTGAATTCCCTTTTTTTTTTTTTTAAAGCAACATAGAATAAACAAGCAACTGTGTGTCCCTTGGCATGGTAGCCAATTTCAGGTTCATACCCACTTAATAGTAAAGTCTCATTCCTAAAGGATATAAACTCTATATTTCTTGCAAGGATGCTTAAAGAACTGAGCAAATCTTCAAGCATTATTATCACATTTTAGACTAAATAAAGATACTCTCTTTCATTCTCATTTTTGTCATTCCCAAACACACTGTGGCCTTCTGTGGCATGAGTAGTTTAATCAAGTGTTTAGAATTTCTTGGCCTCAACCAGATTAGAGGAATTTAACTCAGCTATTGTTGAGAAGAGGTAATTCTGTAGTCACTACTAAGGTTTTGTAAGTGTTATTGTTAAGAGCTGTAAAAAAAAAAAAAAAGGAACTTTGAAGTCTTTATTAGAAAATAAGATGAACTCATTGTGTTTTATGTATGTTCTCAGATATAGTTAAAATATTTCAAAATTACTACAGGGCAATTTTCAAGCTTAAAATAAAAGATGGCTCACTACCCCTGGGCAGGTTGAATTTGTAATTCACAGCTGAACTATTAAAGTTAGCATGCAGAGTATACTATGAGAGTTCATGCCGGTCTAAATAGTCTCAAATAATTCTTTAATTTGTCTCTACAACTGTAAGTTTACTAAAAGTACTATATGGAAATTCCACTATCTAATGCAGGTGCTTCCAACTTTTGCTGGGACCCTTGCTGTAACCCCCGATTCAGTTCAGTGTGAGCTCCCAGCAGCGCTCATCGTTTCTTTCTGTAGCTTAAGTCTGTGCATGCTCCCAGTTGCCACAGCAGAGTTTCTGCAACCCGGGGTTCACAGGATCATCTGGGGATGCTTATTCAAATGCAGCACCCTGCTACATTTTTCATTGCAGAGGCTAACACGGGGCCCAGGAGAATCTGCCACTTAAAAAAGCCACCCATGTGATAGAAAGCCTTCTTGAGGGAAAGCAAAGGGCCGTTTGCCATGAAAGGCTACTCTTGGCCTGCCTTCTTGTGGCACCCTCCCGAGCTGGGGACTCTGCACTGAGCATTCGCTACTCTTGGCACACTTGACCTTCCCCTTTCATCCTAGTTCTCTTGCTTAGGTGCGGAGTGGGATCCATCCACCTTGCTCCTGGGATCTTCTACATGCTTTTTACCGTCTAGTTGCACATCACTGCTGTTGCACCCTTCACCTGTAATGCACCCTGCTTTGGTGTAAAGTCACTTGCTGTCTTAGCTGTTCTCATAATGCTTGACTCTGCTTTCTTTTCACACTTACTGCAGAGGTTAGGAGCAGGACTCTGGGGCCCACCCATCTGGATTTGAAACCTGCCTCCCCTTGGTCTAGCTCATTGCTGAAGGGTAAGTTATTTTATCTTTCTGAGCCTGAGATGCCTCATGTGTAGAGTGGGAAGAATAGTGACTACCTCACAGTCTGTTGCCAAGGACCAAATGAGGTAATAAACATCCAGGGCTCAGAACAGTCAAGTAGTTAGCATGCCTCGAAGGCCAGCCATTGTCATCATTGTGATTTCTAACATTGGCTTTTTCATGATCGTCCTACAGAGCTCTGTGCAGCCAGAAATCTGGAGGCAGCAATCTTGCCTCGCCTTTCAAATCCAGCACATAACACACCACTTCCTCCCCTCACTACCCCACAAGTGTTGACTGAATTGCACTGACTTTACTTGCAAATGCATTTCCTGACTTCAGTGTCACCAGACCTCATCAGTCTGTGGCTATCAAATACATTCTGTTGACTTCAGTAACTCAAAAGTCCACGTCCTTGTGACCACCACCTTGTGGGTTGTCTCTACCCTCTCCCCTCCCTGAAGGACTTGGTTCCCTTGCTCATTCAGCAGTCTCTCCACTCCAGGCCCTGCCCTTCCCCTGCTTCCTCCCTAGCTGCAGGAGGGAGTAACCTGCTGCTGCTGCTGCCGCTGCTGGCTGTGCCACTGTATGCTCTTGCCACCTGCACCGGTAAGCTTGCCTGATGCACACCAGGCTGTGGCCCAAGAGGTGCCTGGAGGAAGATGCCGTGCCCCTCAGTTCCCCTCTGCTGCACTTGTCTCTACTTGGGCATCTAGGTGCTGTCAGGGTTTCAGAGGAAACTGCTCCTGCATCTGCATCTGGACTGAGAACAGGCTTACCTCCTGAGAAACACAGAACCTGAATTCGTATTTGGAGAAGACAACAATCTTCCAAAGGCTGCGAGCCTGTGAAGCCCTCCCCTGTGTGACCGGGCCCCGGAGCTCCTCTGTTGGTTTGAGATCCTGCGTTGGGGCTGCAGAAGTGGCTGGCCCAGTGGCGTGGCTTTCCTGGGACAGAAGGATCGCTCCACCCTACTGGGGAACAAATGTCCACCTTTTAGGAGACAGAAAACTGGGTGTTATATCCAAATTACCATTTTGTAGCTCTCAGTTTCTGAACGGTTTCATGGATCTTAAGTCTGAGTTTCAGTTAGGCTTTCCTCCCCCCTGGCAGTATCTGCAGGAAGGACAGTCCTAACTGGATATTTCTCTGCCCCCTTTTGTTTCTTGCTGTATGAGTCACTACTCTCCCCCAGTACGTGAATTTCCTGGGGCTGCTCTAACAAATGACCACAACCTTGACAGCTTACAGCCACAGAAATTTCTTCTCTCACAGTTCTGGAGGCCAGGTCTGGAGTCAAGGTGTGAGCAGCTGCGCTCCTTCCTGAGGCTCTGGAGAGCCTGTGCCAGGCCTCTCTCCTGGCTCCCGGTGGCTGTTGTGAGCCTGTGGCGTTCCTTGGCTCATAGCTGCATCACTGCAATCTCTGCCTCCATCTTCACATCACCTTCTCCTCTGGGTTTATTCTCTTCTGTGTGTCTCTTTTAAGGATCTTTGTGATTGGATTTGGGGTCTACCTGAATAATCCAGGATTATCTCCATATTGTGGGATCATTGATCATACTTTAAAAGACCACTTTATCAAGTAAGGTAGCATTTTACAAGTTTCAGGAGTTAAGACTTGATGACTTGGGGTGTTCATTATTCAACCTACAACACGTAGGTAACAGTAATCTACATTCTCGTACATCAGTTGCATTGTACCCATTTCATAAATCTTGTGCCATTTAATTTGGTAATCTGGTTAGTGCTAGGAATTTTTCATATTTAGGGGAGAGAGAATAATAATAACTACAGAAACAGTATAGTTCCTTGAGCCCCTAGGTATGCTAGGCATTGTGACACACAAATGCTTACACTGGCCTGGGAGAAATGTGCCACCATTATGTGCATTTTACTGATGAGGGGGCTAAAGCCTGGAGCACTTAAGTAACTTACTACGGTCTGCTTAGCAAGTCAGTGACATAATCAGCAATGAATTGGCAATCTCCTTCAAGGTCTGTGCTCTTAAAAGTGTAAGACTACAGAGAGGTGACCTCAAGTCAGAGCTGGGTGGAGACCTTGGTGTAGTAGTTTCTACCACTGGGTTGGTAGTAAGATCTTGGGCAAGTTATCCACCTCTATGAACTTGACTCCATCTAGCACAGTAAAAGGACTGTGAAGGGGGAGTTAATAGGGAGGCACAAATTAAAAGAAGACCAGTGAGAAGCTTTGGGCTTGTTTGGATTCAGCTGAATTTAACATTAGATATTTGGGTTATCTGGGAAGTTTGATTGTGGCAATTTTTTTTTTTTTTTTTTTTTAAGAGACAGGGTCTTGCTCTGTAGCCCAGGCTGGAGTGCAGTGGTATCTTCATAGCTCACTGTAACCTTGAACTCCTGGGCTAAAGGGATCCTCCCATCTCAGCCTCACTAGTTGCTGCAACTATAGGCACATGCTGCCATGCCTGGCTAATATTTTATTTTTTGTAGGCTTGGGGTCTTCCCATGTTGCTAAGACTGTGGCAATGGTTTTTGTTTGTTTATTTGTTTGTTTTGTTTTTATAAAGTGTAGTATTATAGAGCATTATAAAAATGTTAAATGGGACTGTTATTTAGTTAGTCCCGTTTCTCCTTACACTGTGAACATGGTGCCTTAAAAGTGTTGGAATTTTAAAAAAACTTGATAATGCTTCAGTGAATTTAAATATTTATATAAAATATATGTACTTCAATACTTGACACTAAAAATATTAAGAGAAAAAGATGAGGTATTATGAAAATGTCTAAGAACGATATATTTGGAATTATTATTATTATTATTTTTTGAGATGGATTCTCACTCTCTTGCCCAGGCTGGAGTACAGTGGCATGATCCCGGCTCACTACAAGCTCCACCTCCTGGGTTCACGCCATTCTCCTGTCTCAGCCTCCCGAGTAACTGGGATTACAGGCGCCCACCACCATGCCTGGCTAATTTTTTTGTATTTTTAGTAGAGACGGGGTTTCACCGTGTTAGCCAGGATAGTCTCCATCTCCTGACCTTCTGCCCGCCCTGGCTTCCCAAAGTGCTGGAATTATAGTCATGAGCCACCACGCCTGGCCTGGAATTATTTTAATAATCTTTGGTCATGCTATCAGTTAACTTTATGGTAAATAAATAATTGGAGTTTTAAATGTAGAGTTTGTTTTGTTGAGATTCATTGCAAAACTGCGAGACTACCTTGCAACTCCGTCTTGGGAGATTGGTCTTGAATCTTTCTGGTAAGTGATTTGGATGTTAAGCTAACGTTTGCAGGACCCCTGCCTGTTAACATCTGCCTGGCCTTTGCCTGTCGGACCTTGACTCTTCTTCCTAACCTGGGCTGAAGTCTACAGGATCCATGTGAGGCCAGATGTGCTCCATGGGGAGAGTCTGGTGGGCAGATCCTGAGTAATGGGCTTCCCATTTCTCTCTCCATCTCTGCTTTGCTGTCAGGAGTATCTGTTTGTCTGAAGCCTGCTGATTCTTTCTGTTCCTCCAGCTTCCTTTCTGTAATGCCAGTTGGTAGCTTTGGCTTTAAAATGGGCAAACCTCCTGCTCTCCTGGTTCAGAATTAGTGAGTTTTATCCTTTCAGGGATCATGCCGTGGAACACACAGCAGCCTGTGGAGTCTGCTAAGCCCGGTTCACAATGGAGCATTGATTCCTGCTGCTGTGCAGCACCCTGGCCTCTGCAGCATACACACGCTTGGGCCAGAATGAATTTTCAGTGGGTTTTAGGTCTGACACACTGGCTTTAGTTTATAGTAACATCAGGGGCTTGTGTCTCCCTAACCCCATCCTTTATAAAGTGGGGATCAGTGCCTCACAGATTTTGATGCCAACATAATTATTTATAAAATCACCACATTACATAAGATGTGCTGTTTTTCTTTCCTCACACAAGAAACGATTTTCATTTGATGTATTGATCCGTGTAGTTACTGGGAATTGAGCCCAATACATTTATTCTTTTATTTGAGATCTGCTAAAATTGTCTCTACCTTCGGGAGACTGAAAAATGATCCAGGTTGTGAATAAGTTGTTGCAATTCTTTTCATGCCAAGCAGGGCTTTATGCTAAATTTGGGACCTGAGGGGCCAGATTTAGGATCTGGAGGGTTAAGAGTGAGACACAGCGGCTGCCGGGCCACATGCCAGATGCAGGAGGTAAGCCTGGAGGTTCATGACCAGTTTGGACATAGCTGCTGCTCTGGTAAAACACAAACATCAACAACCAAAACTTGATTGCTGTGGAATATGTGCTATAATCTAGAAAACGGAGATTCTCTGGTATGGGAAATCCTTGAAGTCTTGGCATTAGTGACAGCACCTGGAAATACTCATTCCAATTCAAATGAGTCTGAAGTGGGCCCTGTAGGGGATGCATGGGGAAATTTGCAAATGGTGTTTGTGCCGGGAATGTTAAGTGTTGATGGTGATGCTGAATTAATGAATATGGAAAGAATGCATATACTCGAGAGGAGGACGCAAACAGCTTTTAAATTTTATTTTGATATTACCTTCCAGTGCACTGCATGGTTAGCAGTAACTGTACACAGAAAGGGCCACAGAGGATTTGCTTCCTGAAAGACGTCCGGGAGCTGCCCTGTTCACCTGGTGCCATACTTCCTCAGAAATACGGAACGAGCGCGCAGCAGCCAGAGAAGGTGTACTTCAGCTGCTGTCCCTATTGCTTCTAATGTAGTGTTGGGTGGAATGATAAAATAGTGCTCATGTGCTCATATTTGTCTGTGGTAGTACACAGTAATTTTCAGTTTGTTTGATATAGCTGCTATAGGTCCTCAAAAGAGAGTTTTGGATTTTCTTTCTTGGTGCTGACACATTGATACCATTTGGAATATAGAGAAAAACTTTCAGTGCAACACAGATTAATTTTTTAGTAGGATCTACTAAGTAAGTTTAATCTCTGGCAGGGATGTCTGATCTTTTGGCTTCCCTGGGCCGTGTTGGAAGAAGAGTTATCTTGGGCCACACATAAAATACACTAACATTAATGATAGCTGATGAGCTTAAAAAATCACCAAAAAACTCATGTTTTAAGAAAGTTAACAAATTTCTGTTGGGCCACATTCAAAGCCGTCCTGGGCTGCATGCCTCCTGTGGGCCGCGGGTTGGACAAGTTAGCTGGAGTATTAGTAAATATTGTGAAGCAGAAAGGCTGTGCTTATATAAAATTTTGATGATAAATTCTTAGAAACGAGCTGTATTTATCACACTGATTTTCTTTTAAGAAATCAGCAAAAATGTCAACCCCCCCGCCCCTCCATTTTCCGTTCTAGTACCATACTTCGTAGCAAAAAGTTTTGGGGAAGAAAAGAGATTCTTGTTCATAGCACATCAACATTCTTTTCTCCTATAGATGTATAAGGGAGGCAAGGTGAAAATGAGCTCGTCTGTTTAAGCTCTTATTGTGGACTGAACCAAACCTCTTCAGTTATTTTACGGATTATTTCCTTGGTTGTTTTGCAGAGTTCCAGTTGTATGGGATGAGTTAATGTTAACGATACACTACTTATTTGTAATGTTACGTGTTGTGTGGACAGCTCTGGTTTTGCTTAGAGTGTGAGGTTCAGGCCCTCATACTGCAGTCTGAGGCTTGTGGTAGTGATTTGGGAGAGGTCTACTGTGTTGTCAGCCCAGCCCTCCCAGTCCAGCTCTACCAGGCAAGTCCTCCTCTCCTACTTAGGCACAGACCAAGAGCTGACATGGGATTAGGTGATATGTGGGGCCTGGTTCCTGCCATTGCAGAGCATGACAGACAGGGAGAGGGTGTGGCTTGAAACCTGGGAAGTGTCTCTGGGGTTGAGCCGGATGTAGGAAATCAGGAAGGCAGGGAGCTTTTCTGGAGTTCCTCTCAAAGCAGCCACTCCTTTTACTAGTCTGCAGGACCAGGCAGAGTGGGAAGTGGGAGGTGGCTGCTCAGCACTTTGCTACCTGTTGTCTTTCTGAACTGAAGACTCAGACCATCTTTAAAAGTCCTACGGATCTAGTGGCCTGCACTGGGTGTTTGGAGGAAGACTCCTCTGGTGAATAGTTTAAAGCCAGAGAATCAAGTGGTTGCCACTCCTTGTTCCCTGGGACTGGTAGTTTAGGGGACTCAGGATCTGCACAGGTCCAGAAAGAAGAGGCATCTTACTGTGGTTGCTTCTGTGGAAGAAGAGGCATCTTACCATAGCGGCTTCCATGGCTGTGATCTTGGATGGGTGCAGCCAGATGGGGAGGAGACAGCAGGGATTTGGCTTCTTTTTCTCCCCTTCCCAGACATGTGCAGTTGGAGAGCTTCTTATCCCAGGATGGGCTCTGAAGTTAACAGAGAAGGTAAAAATCATTTTTGTTTTTGTTTTTTTTTCATGTCTGACTATGAATTGTTGAATTCATCCAAGGGTAAAGATTCCTCTGTATACCACATGAGCCATAAGCACACAGTCACGTGAACTGCACACTTGATAGAGCATGATGGTGACTTACAGGTCCTACTTAATGGAGGTGAGCGAGGTGGTTTTATGTTATTTGGCTAATTTGTATTTGTTTAAAGGATAACTAGGCTGTTTCTCTTGCCCTTCCTTATCTTTCTAGTTCATAACCTTTTTCTCCAGACACAGACCTTAGCTTTGGCTGAATGGGAAGGGAGGAATGTCTTGTTTTCTTTAGTCTGCCTTACAGATGCTGGAGGAAGCTCAGTTGTTAGTTTCAGGTCCCTGAATTCCCCAAAAAGCAGATCTTAAAATTCTTCTTGGCCTTAGATTTTCTGCCTTGTTTTGGTGGAAACTGCTCTATTGGAAGTTGCCTGACTCCACCCAGCTCATCTGGGGGCTTCCAGAATTTTACTTGTACCCCATCAGATTTGCTCTTCTCCTGCTTGTAGACACTCAGGTGCCTAACCTGGGAGGTTTTCCTGGGAACTTCACAAATGCTTTCAGAAAGGTGGAGAAGGAATTGCCGTTTATTTAGTACGCAGTGTATGCCAGGCCCTGGGTGCAAAGTTGCCAGTGTTTCTTCATCAAATATTCTCACCAGCTCCTTAGGGGAGCTTAAATTAACACAATTTTAATGATGCGGAAACTGAGATCTGGTGCTGCAAGGAATAGAGATTGCTTAAGCATGTTTATTACAGAAATTCTCACTGCAACCAGTTGCCGGTTTCTTTTCTTCACTCATTGGCATGTGGAAAAAGCCTGTTGATAAATTGTGGTAGGAACGACTGGTGTGCTTGGGTGTGCCGAGTTGTCTCTTCTGCACGTCTCTCTCCTAGTGAGAGGGAGGCAGCTAGCCTAGCTTAGGGTTAGGCTGGAGCTTGCACTCGGGAGCTATATTTCTGGGTTCAGATCTTGACACCACAGGCCTTCTTGTGTGACCTCAGATAAATTACTTAACCTCTTTGTGCTTCACAATTAGTGATGTTTGTTAAATAAATCAAGTAGGTGAGTACAGTTCTAGTGATCTCTTACCACTGAAGGGGTAAAGATTTCTCCTGCATGTGCCAGCTTGATCTGGCAGAGGACGGGGTTGTGGAGCCCTCTCTATGATACGTGCTAGGCTGCTGAGTGCTAAGATGTCACTTTCCTAAAATAAGTGTCCTGGATGCCGTAGGTAAGCCGTGCATTCCTCACTCCGCCTTCCTCGGAGCACTGCTCATCCTCTCTTCGTGTATCAAAGCCCCCCACACTGAACACAATTTCCTTTTGCCCCGCTGTCTGATATTTAATCCCGAATAGTGTGGGGGGTGGTGAAGAGTGTGGAGTGGGGCAGTAGCCAGCTTATTCCAGCGCCAGCCTTACCAGCTGCCTGTGTGGTGGCCTTTTAGGGGCATCGGGCCCTCCTGCTCTACGGGATCTCTGTCCCACCTGTTGCAGTAATGAGTGAAACCTTAAAGCCTTTCATTCCCCGGTCAGACAAGATGCTGGGAAGGCAGTGTCCCTGGGAGAGGCATCAGGCTGACTGATACTCACATCAAAGGAACGAGCAACTCCTTTCTTTCTGAGTAGGCTGTTTTAGAGACGACAGGATAGACATACCTTGAGAGTTTTGAGATGACTTGGGAAAAAGAGGCATGGATATTCTGGAGATACAAAGAATACTTTTTTCTGATTCAGGTTTTATTTGGAGCGAGCATGCTTCTGCACACTCCTGACTTCACACAGATTCAAATGGAGCTTGTCCAGAACAAAGACGGTTTCTACTAATTTTTTACATTCCATTTTTATGAAACATTCTCAGAGTTCCAAGGAAAAGAGAATCCTGTTGTTCTGTGAGATTACATTAAGAACCACTATATTGGTTGTCTGATTTTCTTTTTCTTTCCTTTGAAGCTCTACATTGATCTCTGGAATTAATGTCAGTGAGCTTTTGAGGTCTCTAAAATGAGAATCGGAAGCACCTGGCTCCCTTTCAACCCTGAGAAGTTGAATGAAATTGGTGTGGGGATATCTGTGGAGTCAGATTTCCTTTAGATATTTCATTTAACCCCTTGAGCCTTGAGCTAAAGGCACTGATTTTGTTCACGGGGGGTCTGCTCCCAGTCCTGGGTCCCATTCCTGAGCCATGCTGACGAGATGACGGGGGACTACCACACCCAACTGCCCACAACTGTCTTCAGGAAGTTGGAGAATTAGAATAGTATTGTCTGCTCTGTAACAGCCTGGAGAATTTTAGAGCGCTCTGGGAGCAGGGGTGGGGTATGGGATAAGGGAAGATGTGATGAAAGAGTAGCCTTTTCCAGTTAGAACAGATGTAGGAAGAGAGCAACCCCAGAAACATCTGGAAAACTCTTGCAGTGCAGGCTAGTCCCTGTGCACCCGATAAGGTTGACTGATCAGAGGCGGCGGAGGCAGATGTCAGGGTCAGCTATCTGGGATGCCCTTCATAATTCCTGTTTTCTTCCCCAGGGTATGTTTGTGCTATTATTAAATGATTACACATGCTTGTTCATTCCTTCCTAGTGTATACTTTCTAGCTAGTGTCATTTGAAGCTAAAAATAAGTCTGGTCCTTAGAGTTCCTGGGATTTTTCTGCCCAACCTTCTGTCTTTCTCTTGAGATTTGGGTCTTCTCATATCATAGTGAAGTTTGTCCTCCTGGTCTGTCTTTGCATGGCTGTAAACGATGGGAGATTCTGGATGATGAGACGAAGTTCCCAGCTCACTACACAGCTATAACCTGCATAGGGGGACAGTAGCACAGGTAGTCCTGTGGTGAAGCGTTGGCCTGGGGGACAGGCCTAGGTGCTCACTGTCTGGTGCTTTGGGGCACCATTTCCCCTTTCAGAGAACCAGAGTGCTCTTGCATAAAATGAGATCATGGAATAGCAGTGCATTCTAGAAACTGCCCCTCTCCCCCCGGCCCTTTTTTTTTTTTTTTTTAAAGGCAAGCCCGGTCTTCAAACAATTTTGTACGGAATCTCAGTTTAAGAAGATATTTACTGTCCATGGAACTGACAACCATTGCACTCCCCCTTCTCTTCATTTGCTGGTGTGGTTCCCAGGCATGCCTGCAGTTGAGGGCAAGACAGTTTCAGATCTACTGCCATTGGAGGATCCCCCAAACCCTGTGAGCTCTGGAGTTTCTGATTACTGCCCAGGGATGGCCATTAGCCTTGAGTTAGGGAGTGTATTTCTACGGAGGTGAGAAGGTAGTTCCCCGGCATTTCGAAAGGTTTAGGGGGAACTGGCCTCACCAGGTGGTGAGAATTTTACTAGTGATAATTTTACTAATTACTGATAATGAGAATTTTACTAATGCTAATGTGGGACACTTCCCATGTTCCCGGTGATAAGAGTTGTGGCAATTTTGTTTCCTTGGGAAGGTCCTTAAACAAATGACTTACGCTATTCTGTTAGTGGGAATTGGAAGGCATTTTCATGAAAGTGATAATTATATTACAAACATCAACAGGGAGACCCATTGGATAAAGTGGGATAGGAAAGAACATGACAACCCCTATTGGGCATTTTGAAAAGCTGATAAGGTAAATGGTCATTTTAAGAAAGGTCTCAAAGACTCCTTCAACTAGAAAACTTCTTATGCTGACCTTGAAATTAGGGCAAACTGACAAGAACAACTTATTTCATAGGAATTGTTGGTTTTTGCACAGTAGTTCTAAGTGAGGGTCTCAGACTTGGAATCCTGTGATTATTCTCAGCCAACATGAATTTCATGTAATTTTTAAACTGTAAAAATCTGAATGTCTTAAAGTATTTTCTATCAGCTGTGAAAGTCTGCTTTTAAAATTTTTTTTCTAGTGTTACGTCAGTGTTTCTCCAACCAGTGTCCTCCAGAACCCTTTAAGAAGACATTGTTTGGGTCCTTGATAATTATTTTTCTTTAAAAATTTTCTGAACTTTATTCAAGTTTGAGAAATACAGACTAGGAGACAGTTGGGGTATAATCATGTGCCACATAGCACTGTTTTGGTCAACAGTGGACCACATGTGTGATGACACATATAATCCCATACAATTATAATGGAGCTGAAAACTTCTGATTGCCCAGTGACATCATAGTCTTCAGAAGGTTGTAGCACGATGTGTTATTTGTGTTTGTGGTGATGCTGGTGTAAACAAACCTACTGTGTTATCAGTCATATAAAAGTATTACACAATTCTGTTCAGCACATGGTTTTTGATAATGATAATAAATGACTATGTTATAGAGTTATGTATACTTTTAAATTATTATTTTAGAGCTTACTACTTCTACTTATTAAATAAAAAGTAACCTTTAAAAACACCCTCAGGCAGGTCCTTCAGGAGGGATCTAGAAGAAGGCATTGTTATCCTGGGAGATGGCCGCCCCATGTGTGTTATTACTGCCCCTGAAGACCTTCCAGTGGGACAGGATGTGGAGGTGAAAGATAGTGATGGGGATGGTCCTGACCCTGTGTGGGCCTAGGCTAATGTGTGTGCCTGTGTCTTAGTTTTTAACAAACGAAAAAAAGAAAAACATATATAAAAGAGCTTATAAAATAAGAATATAAAGAAAGAAAATAGTTTTTTAAGTTGTACAATGTGTTTGTGTTTTAAGCTAAGTACTATTATGAAAGTCAAAAAGTTAAAAAAAAAAGTTTATAAAGCAAAAATGCCACAGTAAGCTAAGGTTAACTTATTAAAGAACTAAAAATATGTTTAAAAAAGTGAATTTAGTGTAGCCTAAGTGCACAGCGTTTATAAAGTCTATAGCAGTGTGCAGTAATGTCCTGGGCCTTCCCATTCACTCACCACTCACTCACCGACCCCTCCAGAGCAACTTGCTGTCCTGCGACCTCCATTCATGGTAACTGCCCTATGCAGGTGTACAGTTTTTATCTTCTATACCATATTTTTCTGTTTAGATAGACAGATACTTGCCATTGTCTTACAGTTACCTACAGTATTCAGTATGGTCACGTGCTGTACAGGTGTATAGTCTAGGAGCAATAGGCCATACCAGCCTAGGGGTATAGTAGTCTTGATATGGTTAGGCTGTGTCCCCACCCAAATCTCATCTTGAATTCCCACATGTTGTGGGAGGAACCTGGTGGGAGGTAATTGAACCATGGGGGCAGGTCTTTCTCATGCTGTTCTCATGATAGCAAGTCTCATGAGTCCTAATAGTCTTATGAGGGAGAGTTTCCTTGCACACGCTTTCTTTGCCTGCTGCCATCCATGTAAGATGAGACTTGCTCCTCCTTGCCTTCTGCCATGATTGTAAGACCTCCCCAGACATGTGGAACTGTAAGTCCATTAAACCCTCTTTCTTTTGTAAATTGCCCAGTCTCAGGTATGTCTTTATCAGCAGCATGACAGCAGACTAATACAAGACTCTACCATCTAGGTTTGTGTAAGTGCACTTGGTGATGTTCACACAGTGACAAAATTGTCTACCTATACGTTTCTCAGAACATGTCCCTGTCATTGACATATGACTGTAACTAAGACCACAGGTTACATGAATTCCTCTCACATGTGTTTGGAATAATATGTTTTTTGCTTTGTCTCATTTTTCAGAAGGGAGAGAAAGTAAAGTGAACTAATTTGCATTGTGTATGTGCTCCGTGTGTGTGTCTGTGTGTGTGTGTGTTGTGTGTGTGTGCATGTATGACAGGCAGTCTACTGTTATCATGCTACAGTTTACTTTTGCTCTCTTTTCTGAATAAATGTACAAAATGTATATGGAACCTGTTGTGAAGGTGCTGGTCACATTTTCTGGTGCTTTAAGGACAAGTGATCCTTATTTTGCTTGAGAAATCTTCACGGCCTTATTTTTCACTGCATCAGAAAATTTATGTCTAGGTTCTGGGCCTTCCTCATGCCAATTTCTTCTTACAGATTTATCGCACTTCCTATGATTTCCCAACATTTTTTCATCAGGCTGGTCAGACCTGTCTCTCGATTGTTCCACGATTCACTTTGATTTTATCAGCCTCAGACCCTTGCTTCATATTAGACCTCTTATTTAAAATGTCTTACCTTCCATTTATCTAAACCCCAGCTTAATTGTTTGGACGAAGTCATAGCTGCCAGTGAATGGGAGTGAAGCTGTACGAAATCATTGAGTTCTAGCCAGGTCCTCCAAAACTGGCTATGTGAGAAAGAGAAGCTGAAATGCCCTTCTCTGTAAGGTTCTCACTCATTTCTGTTGTTTCTTTCATCTTGACCTCAGGGAAGGTGTAATTTCTTTTAGCATGGTGTAGGTGAGGCCAGTCGCTGCAAGAAGGCTTTGTAAATAACATGGAACTAATTGGGCTTACAAAGGAGACTGTACTTAGCTCCCATCGAGTAGAAGGGAGGGTTCCCTTCATGTGTTTCTGCCACTCGTGCTCCCAGCTCCTATTCTGCTTCCATCTCTCTCCGTGAACAGTTTACAGGCAGGAGGGCAGGACCTGGAGGATAACAGAAGCCGTTTTCTTACCTGGCTCAGGAAACCAGTGTCCCATCTGTGATTCGGTTGCCACCGTAGCGTTGATCCACTTGAGGGCAGATACCACCCCATATGCCTGGGAAGTTGGGTTTGCTTTTGACCTCAAAGGACAATTGGAGGGCTCTGAAACTTGGGTCCCTGTGGTAATTCAGATATGATACCAAGCACCCAACAATCCTGTAAGAATGTTGTGTGGAGATTTTGAAGATTGTTGAGTTAAAAACTCCCCCAGTCATTCTCTTCTCTCAGCTACTCTGCACAGTTTAATCCTTAATTATGTTTTGTCATGTTCCCCCTTTTCATACAGTACATGCTCAATAATGCTTTTAGTGATATTTTTTCTTGAAATAAATTGAAAATACCGGCCAGGCGCTGTGGCTCATGCCTGTAATCCCAGTAGTTTGGGAGGCCGAGGTGGGTGGATCAGGAGATCAAGACCATCCTGGCCAACATGGTGAAACTCCATCTCTACTAAAAATACAAAAATTAGCCGGGCGTGGTGGCATGTATCTGTAGTCCGAGCTACTCAGGAGGCTGAGGCAGGAGAATCGGTTGAATCCAGGAGGCGGAGGTTTTGCAGTGAGCTAAGATTACGCCACTGCACTCCAGCCTGGGTGACAGAGCGAGACACTGTCTCAAAAAAAAAAAAGAAAAGAAAAGAAAAGAAAATACCCTGAGAGCTGGGACCATGCTGCCTATGCAGTTATCCGTCAGTAATGGATGATTCCATTGGTTGATTCCAGTACGTGGAAAAGGGAAACCCTGTTTGATTAACCTTCTGGGGTCAGCAGATTACTGTTGTCCCTTCCAGTTGGTTTAATTCATGATGATTTTTATTTGTATCAGATAAATTATAATGTTGCATAGATGGAAAATGCTCTGTTGAATGGAAATCTGAATTTTCCTTATAAGGCTTAACATTCATAGTCTTACTGGGCTGCTAGATAGTTATTGGAAAAAAGAGAATGACACGTTCATGATTTAGTGGGGAGATTGCTGATTTGACTCATTTAGCAATGGGGTCTGCTGATAGTGCATACATCACAGATAGGAAAAATAGTTTTCTTCCACCCTCTCCAGAATAGTTTAGGGTAAGGAGAACCAGAGAACATGTGTTAAATAGAATCCAAGCAAACCTACTAGTTATACAAATGACTTAAGGGTTATTGTGGAAATTTACATAAAACTCAGACTCAGCATAAAACAGTACAAACACCAAGGCCAAATGAGTTACCATAGTAATAAAGTACACACAGGGCAACGTGCTTGTGGTATAGGGAAGGCCGTATTTAAAGTACTTTTGGAATGTCAGTTTCAGAAACTGAAAAAGATGTTAGAAGTTTGATATTGTGTGATCAAACATCATTTAGAAGCTAATGAACAGAAAGAATATTAAGGTACCCAAGGAATATTAAGGAACCTAGGAATGTTTGTGTTTGAGGTGATTAGAGCTTCTTGCAAGCTTAGAAGTAGGAAGCTAATGATAAGTGATCATAAAAAGAACAAAATAGATTGTAACTGAAGGATTGTCTTTTTCTTTAGAGAAAATTGGATCATTTATAGGTAGCCAATCTGGTTAATAATCTGACTTTTATCATCCCCAACCAAAACATCCAGATGCATTTTGTTGCCTTCCCCTGCCTAATGTGAAATAGTGGTTCAGTATACTGTTCGTTTTTCATTAAGAAATTGTCAGCTGCTGTTGACAAACAGGTAATGAGTTTGACACAGGATCGATGTGCTGTCAGTCTTGAGCACAGGCATGTGTTTATCTTGTAATGTGGCTTCTTAAAGCATGGGCTTAGTTTAAAGAATTGTTTTTCACTCCAGGGAACCTATAAATAAACTTCATTCTAACAATGATTTTACAAGTTTCAAGTTTTTAAGAGAGATGATCAGTTTTTTGAACTGTTTTACTCTTCAGAATGAGTTTGGAGTTGAGAATTAAACTTTGATACTTCCTGTGGTCCATCCCCTGGACAACACACACATTATTATAATAACATTTACCAAGTGGCTTTTTTCTGTATGTTGACATTTATGTTGATGTTCCCATAGATTACAATTGAGAATTTTTAGGAAGGTTATCTTCAAAATCCTTTGTTGCTTAACTCTGATAATTTTTCAATTTGGTGAGCTGGTTTGATTTTGCCAAAAACGAAAACCTCATCATTTAAATATAGTTATTTTAAACAATTAATGTAACAATAAAGAGAATTCGGGAACTGTAACAGGAAAAAAAATCGCCCATGATCTTATTATCGGTAAAGCACTGTTATCATTTCTATATTTTTCATTCTGTTTTTTAAGGGTCATGGTTAGTTTCGCATACACGCATGGAGGGGCAGGCTATAGCAGGAAGAGAGATGGGATCATTCGCTCCTTGTTCTTTGGTGGTTGAGGCTCTCTAGCTGAGCATAGCTGGCTCTCAGAAGGGCTGTATGTCATGCTGCAGAGACTAGGTCCATTCCTCAGTACCTCTCCAGCCCAGTCTCTGAGGAGCCATCCCGGTCATCTGGGAGGCCTCTGCATTCCTTCGCTGGTACATGGAAGCAGCAGAAGGAACAGGTGCCCTGTCTTCTCTTGAGAAGTCCTCCCCTCCCTTCCTGTAAGGTGGCAGGCCTCAATGCTTTTGTCACCAGGGACTAGTTTCATGGAAGACAATTTTTCCACAGATGGGGATGGGTTGGGAATGGTTTACAGGATGATTCGAGTGCATTACATTTATTGTGCCCTTTATTCCTGTTACTACATTGTAATATGTAACAAAACAAATACATAGCTCACCATAATGCAGAAGCAGTGGGAGCCCTGAGCTTGTTTTCCTGCAACTAGACAGTCCTGGATATCTGGGGGTGATGGGAGATAGTGACAGATCATCAGGCATTAGATTCTCATTAGGAGCACGCAGCCTAGATCTCTCACATACACAGTGCACAATACAGTGTGCACTCCTATGAGAATCTGACGCTGCTGCTGATCTGACAGGAGGTGGAGCTCAGGCAGTAATGCTCGCTAGCCGCCACTCGTTTCCTGCTGTGCCGCTAGATTCCTAATGGGCCATGACTGGTAGCAGTCCGTGGCCTGGGGGTTGCGGACCCCTGATGTAAGGGAGGGACGTCAGGAAAGTCCAGTTGGGTTCCTGTTAGGATGGTGGTTTTTTAGACAAGGTCTCACTCTGTTGCCAAGGCCGGAGTGTGGTAGTGCGATCACTGCTCACTGCAGCCTTGACATTTTGGTCAAGGCTGTGATCTTCCTGCCTCAGCCTCCTGAGTACCTGGGACTACAGGCATAGCACCACCACACCCTGCCTATTTTTAAAATTTTTGTTGAGTTGCAGTCTCACAGGGTTTCCCTTGGGGCCTTGAACTTCTGGGCTCAAGGGATACTCCTGCCTTGGCCTCCCAGAGTGTACCCAGACATGGTGTTTCAGACATGCCACAATGCTCCACTGCAGATCTCGCTCCCCACCTGACTGGGGGAGCAGCCCAAGGTCTTGGAATCACTCACCCCTTTCTCTTTGGTGGTTGTGGCTCTCTAGCTAAGTGTAGCTGGTTCTCAGAAAGGCCCCGTGTTGTGCCACAGAGACTGGGTCCATTCCCAACTCCCATCCTGGGCACCCCACACTCGTGGGCCCCTTTCTTCTTTGCTCCCATCCCTGGCTTGGTTTCCTGGAGGAACGCCTTGAGAGAAGCTGCAGCTGGTTTGTGCTTGTGAGGAAAGCATAGCTTTCAGGAGCTTGTCCTCTGGTCCCCATCCTGCCTGCCTTCCCACTTGGGGTGGGAGGCCTGGGGAGATCTGCCTGTTCTCACTCGCACGGCCAAGCCGATCCTGGTGTCTATTGTTTGTCTGGCCTGCTCTCCTGGCCGGCACCCAGGATGCGCTTTCTTAGTGTTTCCACATGTGAGTGGCTGGGTTGGGGTGGGTTAGTCGACGTTGTTCTCACCGTCAGCACCTCTTTGATCAAACAGAAGTACAGAGAGGGAGGTTCTGCATTCACAAAAAAGCAGAAGGGTATTAAACATAACATGTTTGAGTAGATGGCTTAGAAATAGAATTCACAGCAGAATGGCCTCTTTCCAGTGGAGAATAATTCAGGACCCCATACCACAGCATGGTGGAGCATATTTGGAAGTCACCCACCCCTGTTGTCAGTGGAAGGGCTGAGATCGTTATTCTGAGCACAGGATCTTTTTCTAAGAGGATTTTATGGTTTTAAAGGGAGTTTGGAAAAGGGAAATTTGGGAAGCTTGAAGTGATGGGACAGAAATACCGATTTGTAGGTTGAATAATTAGACTCCTCCTCGATGTTCAGGTCCTTGCTTCAGTGTCCCCTGCTTGGTGATTTTCTAGTGGCTGCAATATATGACCATTATACATTGCAGAAGTTATAGTTATTTGTTTAAACACCCTTCTCCTCTGTTAATCTGTAAGCTCTTTAAAGGCATAACCTCCCCTTTTTCTTTTTATTTCCCTGAAGCAATGATTATGCATACAATAAAGATTTATTGAATTGAATCAGATAGTACCTTTTTATTTTTGGAAAAAAACATAGTTTTCCAGAGTAAATTTAGAAGTTATTTGCTTAATTGAAAAAATATAATCCTTAAAAAGCTTAATTTTAAGGAGGGTTTACAGCAAGCTTAAACACTGGGCGGGGGGTGTGTGTGTGTGTGTAATATATGTATTTCTTTCTCCTTTCCCCCGGTAGAAGCATTTCGTGAGAAGGGGATAATCATCAACCACATGAGTTAATCTGGGGAATGTCTGGGAAGTGGGAGGTTAAGGAATGCTGCATTGTTGAATACATTGAGAGCATTTCTGGTTTCAATTTGGTTTACCTTCTCTTGGTCTAGGAGATCTGGAATGCTGCCCTGGACTTTCGGTTTTGTGTGAATTGGCTCTGAGGAAAAGGACTGCTAGAATTAGCTGTTGGAATGAGGAGGGGCAGAGACTGGGCTCATGAGAAGCGAGTGGACTGGAATCTGTTCTCTGAGATGTTGCCTTGAGTCTGACTTGTTGATGACAGACCCATATTGGAAATATTGTTCCACTGTCAATAAGAACATTTTATTTTCACATGCAACTTGTTAAATATGTAGCCAAAAATCCTGAAACAAAACAAACCCCCTTCCCACTCAAAAAACTTTTCTGGAAGTGGTTACTTCATAGGGCACATTTCAATAGACAATTGAATGAAACGCTAATATAAAGAAAATGTTCCCTGAGGGAAGAGTCCTGCGTTAACGGCTTAGAAAGGTGTTGTAATCAACTAAGTTTTCATGCCTCTTTCTTCTTCTCGTTACTGCTATTTCCCTTATTCTGATTTACTGATTATTTATTTTCTTGAATAATACATTTTAAAAGAGTATTTATTTCTCTCACTTTAACTCAGATTTATCACAGTTTGGAACTTCTATTTAATGCATTAATAAAATTAGTTTTAGTAGGAGTAGTAAATGGAGGATGTGACAAGCGTATAAATTACTAAAGGCTCAAAACGAAAAGCAATACAAAAACCCTGAAAGGAAAAAAAACCCAAAAATAAATCCCCAAACCCGTTTGCCCACATCTACTTACTGTCTTTCAGAACCACATAAGAATCGCAGTTCTACAGCACCTTTCCTCGTTCTTCTTTTCATAGTTTGTACCCTTTGATTTGTGATGCCTTTTACTTCACCCCAAACCCCTGTGACATTTAAGATACATGCTATACAAAATACGATTCCTGGCTAACCAGCTCCATAACCCTTGTTAAGCTTTTTCCATTCTGCAAAGGCAATAGCTCTGAAATATAGAAGTGATTGCATTAAATCCTTGGCTGGCAATTTTGTGTGGGATTGGGTATTGAAATGCAGCAAAGCAAATAATGAAGGCATATGTTTACCTATAATTCTTTTTACCTTGGGAGAAGGATTAAATAGGAACAGTTTGGTTGTTGTCAAATTCTTAACAGTTGCTTTCAAGCATGAAACAGTCCCCGGGCTCTCGGAGGATTTACTTAGCAGTTTGAATAGAGAGGTCTTTACTGCTAATGGAACTGAGATGGCAGGCTTAAGCAATGGGGTGCTTTATAGCCTCTTTAGCCACTTGAGAAGATGTAACATCAAATAGCTGAAACCATCCTGATCTCCATTGGTGTTTAGGAAGTTGTGCAAAGATTGGTGAATAAATAATTCAGGGTTGTATGAATGTCTGGATGCCAGGAGTGTTGAGAGTATCTAAGAGCCTGATTCACAGAAGGTTTAGTTCTGGGAGAAACTCTGGAACCCCTCCTTGAGCTTGGCCCCAGGGAACATTTACAGATGATGACATTTTCTAAGAAAGAAAGAACTTTCACTTGGGATTGACTGGGCTTTGTAAAGCAACGTTTCACTGGGGACTCCAGTCCTGGAAAAGTGTTATTCGTAAAATAAAGAATATTTTCAGTACAGATGGTTGGCAATTGCTGCTGTGTGTGTAAGCGTGTGTGTGTTTAAAATACAGGATGGTGATGATTACTTAGGGTCTTAAGCAACCGTTTAAGTTCTCTACTATTTAATGGTTAAGCTTTTAAGAGATCACTTGTTGAAGACATAGGGGAGAAGTAGTCACAGTTTGTCTGTTGAAGCTTCTGCTTCACGCTCTCGTCATCTGTTTCAGACCTTAGTGAAGACATCCCGAACGTGTTGTCCAATGAACAGGTGGGCAGCAGGTGTTGGGGACACATTGGATGTGTGAATATTCACAAATATTTGGACTCTCCTCCTGAGCATAAAGTAGATAGCAGTTCCCTGTTCATTTGGACATAGGCGTGACCATATGACTTGCTTTGGCCAATTAAATGTCACTTCTGAGCAGAAGCAGGAAAGCTCGTGCTTGTTTCACCACATCCTGTGCCGTGGAAACCTGCAATTGATTCTTCAGCCCCAGGGTGTGGATGACTTGGAAAAGAGCTCCCAGCTGATGGCCAGTGGGCATGAGGGTGCACAAGAAGTGATATGTTCCTTCATATTTGGTGATTGTTACTGCAGCATGACTTAGCCTGCCCTGATGAATATACCCTATAAAGTACTAGATTTTTCTCCAGCAGAAAACCACTCAGTCAGTCCATGGATGTTTCCCTACCTTAGGCTGAGTGGAGAACTTCCCATGGTGATGTGGTGGCCAGGAGTTAGGGCGGAGAAACCCCTGGCTGCTACACAGGAACCGCTGTACCAGGCATTGGCCCTTCTCCTTCGTTTCTTGTTCTCTGTCTCCCATAGGTTGCTACAACATTCTTTCTCTTCCTGCGTCTACCCGCTAAGTCTGTTTCTATCCTTTGCATGGTTTCCTGGTGGGAATTCTCAATTTTATGCTAACCAAACATAGAAAGCAACTTCTGTCCTTCCGTTACATGACTCTGAATGCCTGGACCCCTGACCCCCTCTTCTCTGCCACAGATGAGGACCACTCTGTGTCCTAGGGTGGGTGTGAAAGTGCTTGTAATTGCCATGTGAGGGAGAGTCACTTACTTTCACCGAGCCAGAGCTGGGCGGCTGGGGAATCGAATTCTAGACCTGTTGTTCTTAGGTGCATTGCAGTGCTTGCGAGAATCTGCTTTTCACAAATATTTTCCACTGTTCACAAAGCTCTGGGAAATGGGAAATGTAATGCACACTTTATAGATGGGAAGTTGAGGCTCACAGAAGGTAAGTAGTGTGCTCAGATCATTACGTGGACATGATATCACTGAAGCAGCTCCAAAGAGTCTCTCATTCCAAGATGGATACTCTTTCTCCTGCAGTGTCACACACTTCTGAGTGTGATTGAATAGGCATAGTTGAAAGAGGCAGAAATACTTGAACCTATCAAAAGCCAGTTCAAATAGATCATAACAGTAATACAGCAACAATAAAATAATAATAGGCTGGGTGCAGGGGCTCACACCTATAACCACAGTGATTTGGGAGACTGAAGTAGGAGGATTGCTTGAGGCCAGGTGTTTGAGACCAGTCAGCAACCTAGTGAGACCCTGTGTCTACTAAACAAATATATATATAAACAAAACTTCATAAAATAATAATAGCAGCTAAAACTTATACAGTACTTATTGTATGCTGCGATGTTCTAAGGCCTTTACATTTACTTATCCTCATAACACTCAGTAGATATTCATATGAGGCCGTAGAGGCACAGAGAGGTTAAGAAACTTGCCCAAGGTCACATAACTAATAATTGGTGAACTGGGATTTGAACCTAGACTCTAGAATCCTTGATTTAAAGAACGAATGTTTGAAACGGTTCAATTAAGACTAAAAGAATATTCTTTAAAGACCTTTTTTTAGAGCAGTTTTATGTTCATAGCAAAATTGAGAAGGTGCTAGAGTTCCCATATAGCCCTGCCCCCACACATGCATAGCCCCCCATTATCAACAGCTCCTACAGAGTGGTGCATTGTTGACGCTGATGAACCCACATTGACATGCCATTATCACCCAGAGCCACAGTTTACATTAGTGGGCCACATTTGATGTTGAACATTCTGTGGGTTTGGACCAGTACATAATGGCATGTATCTGCCATTATAGTATCCTGCAGGGTGTTTTTACTATCCTAAAAATCCTCTGAGCTCCATCTATACATCCATCTCCTGATTCCAACCCCTGACAACTGCTGATCCTTTTAACTTTCTCCATAGTTTTGCCCTTTCCAGAATGTCATATAGTTGGAATCCCAAAATATGTAGCT